>NC_000080.6:87165777-87504110 GCF_000001635.26 Mus musculus
TTAGCTCCTTGGGTACTCTCTCTAGCTCCTCCATTGGGAGCCCTGTGACCCATCCAATAGCTGACTGTGAGCATCCACTTCTGTGTTTGCTAGGCCCCGGCATAGTCTCACAAGAGACAGCTACATCTGGGTCCTTTCGATAAAATCTTGCTAGTGTATGCAATGGTGTCAGCGTTTGGATGCTGATTATGGGGTGGATCCCTGGATATGGCAGTCTCTACATGGTCCATCCTTTCATCTCAGCTCCAAACTTTGTCTTTGTAACTCCTTCCATGGGTGTTTTGTTCCCAATTCTAAGGAGGGGCATAGTGTCCACACTTCAGTCTTCATTCTTCTTGAGTTTCATGTGTTTAGCAAATTGTATCTTATATCTTGGGTCGTGATGTTTTATCACAACAATCGGAAAGTAACTAAGACAGAGCCATAATTTAAATGCCATAACTTTCTAAAGAAATGAATGACTTCCACTTAAATTATTCGACGTGAAGCATGTTCTAGGAACCCCTTGAAATGAGGATCCATTTTTCTATTATGTCAATGTGGTAGCAACAGTTTTAAAGTGACTCTGTCCACTATTGACGTGTTTTCCTAGTATATAGTAGAGCTGACCACAGACTATTCAAATTGGCTTCAGATTTGAGGTTGATGTCTTCCTGCTGTCCTGTTACTTATTTTAACTCATCTTAGTATTTTATGGTGTTAGATATTACTGTCTGCATAATGAGTACAGAGATTTTTAAATGTAACGTCTCCTTACTCCTCATTAATGAGGCTACTAAACTTCACTTCTTGAGATGTATTTCAAAATAGATAATTGAACTGCTGAACAGTGTGGTATTTTAATTATGTACGTAATATATAGCTGGACTATACACACCTAGAGAATATACATTAGGTTTTTTATTTTGAAAAGTTGTGAAAATAAGATAAATGTGGTAATAAAAATCAAAGAATATTAAAAAATTATAGAGTAACTAGAAAGACTCTCCAATTTCTACTCTTAGGTCTCTTCAGCCGAAATAAGCATATTCAACTGTTTCTATTTCAAGTTCCCTTAGACATTACCCCTATATTACTGAACATTATACTTATGCTCCACTATCTCAATTTATTGGTTCTATAATGGAAGGTGAAAAATGACCGCAGTCACAGTTTTTATGGCATCTCCTTTTGTCCGAAATTTTGCTCATTTGATTTTTATTTCTATTTAATTCACTACTTTTATTCTCTCTCTCTCTCTCTCTCTCTCTCTCTCTCTCTCTCTCTCTCTCTCTCTCTCTCGATGTGTGTGTGTGTGTATGTGTGTGTATGTGTGTGTGTGTGTGTGTGTGTGTGTGTGTGTGTGTGTGTGTGTGTGTGTGTGTGTGATATGATAGAGGAAAGAGATGCACGCTGGTCCATGAGACTTAGTCCAGAGAAGGATAGATGGATAGCAGACTTTTCTTCTATTATTCTCTGTCTTATTCCCAGGAGACAGGATTCCTCATTGAATCTGAGGGTCACTACTTGGTTAGATTGTCTGGCTGAAAAGCCTCTGGGATCTATTTGTCTCTGTCCCTCAATACTTGGATTATAGCCACACAGGGCTATAATCTGTCCTGAGTGTTGGGCTATCAGACTCAGGTCCTCCTTCCTGCCTGGGAGGCACCCTTACCCACTGGACCCTCTTCCCACTAGACTCTCTTTCTATGCCCACTACTTTTATTCTCAGTTGCATGTCTAAACCCTGATATATTTATATTTTTCATAAATATGTAAATGTGATAATATAATATATGATTTGCATAAGGCAGTTGTATGTCCTTTTTTTTGTATGCTTGCCATTCTCCCTCCCCAATTCAGATAATCTCTCCCAATTGCCATATACCTGCAGCATATTAAGAATCTTTCAACATTTTTATGATTATATATTAGAAGACCTGCACTTTAACAGACAAAGAGTTTCTGTTTTCTGAGATAAAATAAAAGATAAAATAAAAAATAACTTCTGAAACTATTTCCACAATAATGTAAACAAGCGTAATACTGTTGAGCCATCTACTAAGCATGGTTGGTGATAAATTTTATGTTATGTGATTTTCAGAACAACTGAAAAATCAACACACAATCGTATAATCAGGCATATAAGTACATGCAGAGTAAATCTTCGCTTTGCACAGTTCCTATATAAATCACTTTCAGTTGTCACCCTTGAGTTAGCACACAGTTGAAGCTAAGTTGCCATGCTGTGAACATAGACTACCAATGCATAAAGTGCAGACATCACGGCTACTTGTCAGTCTACAAATGACCATGTAAATAACAAAGGGACAACATGATCTGTGACCAATCATGTCATTTCTTTCAAGTCATGTGGGTGATTGGCCACTGTATGATTTTTAGTCAGAGATCATTAACGTAATACTTATGCTATCTCCTTGTCCCCAGTAATAAACCTATATGATGTTTACAAAAATGAAGATCAAGAGAGATGTGGTCCAAAAAGATGCAACAAAGACATAAAAACAGATGAAACTGTAACTGAAATACAAGCAATCATAAACAGAATTTAATGGACTATAGCTGATCAGGGCCATGCTAACATTCAGGAGGCTGGACTTCTGTAGCCAGAGGAATCTAATGATATAGATAAGGAAAGGAATTGTGACAAAACAAAACAAACAAACAAACAAACAAAAACAACAACAAAAAAAACTGTCAAAGAGGCAGCGAAGTCAATAAAAAACTGTTGTTAAAGGAATTTCCGAAGATAGTTCATGCCATTGAAAGTGCAAAGGCTAAAAATGTCACAGCTGATCCAAATTTACAAAGAAGCATGACAGCTTGCTGAGGCACAGAAAAACTCACTGGGTGTCATGCTGTATAAGGAGAGGAAGACAGTTGCGATTCACAGTTGCAACTACGTTTGATAGGTTTGTATTAGTAGGTTTTTACAAAGATGTAAAAAATTGCCTCAATTTTTAATGTTTGGCATTTATGGCATACTCAATAAAATTTGGTTTACATTTTTTTCTCTAAATTTGTAGTCAACAATTAGATTTCAAATTTCTGATTGTGTATCTTAAAGATCCCAGAACAATTGTAATCTTTCTCCACTGATCATTGACCTCACTAGGCATGGTTTCATGACATTGCATTGCATGCTAACTACTTTGCTCGAACACACAGGACTATGGAGACAACATTGATCACCTTTTAAACCTGAGACCATGATACCTGCTCTTTCTGTATGATACTTTTCTAACTCAAGGATTCTTAATGAGTCTGTGAATTGTAGCATGATTATCCTTTACAGCTAATATCCGTTTATCAGTGAGCACATACCATGTTTATCTGTCTCAGTCTGAGCTACCTTACTCTGGATGATTTTTTTCTAGTTCCATCCATTTGCCTGCAAGTTTCATGATCTTCATGTTTTGTAACAGCTGAGTAATGTAAATTACCACAGTTTCTTTATTTAGTCTTCAGTTGAAGGGCATCTGGGTTGTTTGCAACTTCTAGCTGTTACCAATAAAGCTGCTGTGAGCATACTTGAGCAAGTTCCTTGTGGAAGGCTGGAGAGTCTTTTGGGTACGTGCCCAGGAGTGGTATAGCTGGATCTTGAGGTAGATGGATTCCCAATTTTCTGAGAAACCTCCATATGGTTTTCCCAAAGTGGCTATACAAGTCTGCACTCCCACCAGCAATGGAGGAATTCCCCTGGTCCCACATATTCACCAACATGAGCAGTCACTTGCATTTTTAATCTTAGCCATTCTGACAGGTATAAAATGTTATCTCAAACATCTTTTGATATTTCATTTCCCTGATGGCTAAGGATGGTGAACATTTCTTTAAGTGCTTCAAGGTCATTTGCAATTCCTCTGTTGGTGGATGTTAACAGCCAACCATTAGACTGAGCACAGGGTCCCTAATAGAGAAGTTAGAGAAGGGACTGAAGGAGTTGAAGGGGTTTGCAACCCCACAGGAAGAACAACAATATCCACCAACCAGACACCCCCCCCCCCCGAACTCCCAGGGACTAAGCCATCAACAAAGGAGTACACATGGCTCCAGCTGCATATGTAGCAGAGAATGGCCTTGTCATGCATCAATGGGAGAAGAGGTTCTTGGTCCTATGAAGATAGATGCCTCAGTGTAGGAGAATCTAGGGCAGGGAGGTGGGAGTGGGTGGGCGGGTAGAGGAACACCCTCATAGAAGCGGGGTGGGGAGAAATGTGATAGGGTGTTTCCAGGAGGGAGAAAAACCAGGAAGGGGATAACATTTGAAATGTAAATAAAGACAATATCCAACAGAAAATATCTGAACAGAATTCTCTGTTCAGATCTGTATCCCATTTTTAAAATTGGGTTATTTAGCTTTTTGATGTCTACTTTCTTGATCTCTATATATATTGGAAATTAGTCAGATGTGGAGTTGATGAAAATCTTTTCACATTCTGTAGGCTGTCATTTTGTCCTATTGATAGTGTCCTTTTCCTTATAGATTTTCAGTTTCATGAGATCTCATTTCTTTTTTTTTTAATTTCTTTTTTAAAATTTTGTATTGTTTCTTTGTGAGTTTCACATCATGCACCCCAGCCTCACTCCTATCTCTAAGCATCCTCAGTTAGCAAGTCTACATCTTACAGCCTCCACTCAAAATAACACACACACACACACACACACACACACACACACACACACACACACACACGCAGGCACACAAAATAAAGCATAGCAAAACATCTCATCGTGGAAAGTGTAGTTTGTCTTAGTGTGTGCAAAGTATATCTCTCTGTACACTTTCACTTGCAAATGTTCATTGTAATGAGGTCTGGTTCCAAGTATCCGCTTCTGTCACAGCATCTGTGTTGGCCTCACCTGTACTCCTCCTAGTTATCCTGCTGTTGCTCTTTGTCATGGAGGTCCTGCAGCTTTAGATCTCCTGGACTGGCCCTTTCATTGCATCCCAACCAATTGCAGATGATGTAGATTTTGTGGTGGGCCAACTCAGAGCCAGGCCTGGAAGGTAACTGATCTGGTCAGCCCTCCAGCTCTCCTTTATCTTCACCACCAAGGACAGCTCTTCGCTGCTCTGGCTAGGCCACCCAGTGTTGCTATCAGTAGGAGGCAGGGTCAGCTCTCTGGCTCTCATGCCCTGGAGCTGGTTCACCCATGCCTTAGCCGTGAGGACCAGCTCCACAGTGTTGCCCAGACAAGGTACAGAGCCGGCTCTCCAGAGTGTTACAGCCAGTGAGGGGGCAAGACTAGCTCTACAGCTCTCATGCCCTCAGGACCAATTGCCCCCCCATAACAAGGTGAAGAGGGAGGGGGAAGGCATCACTGTCACACACACACACACACACACACACACACACACACACACACACACACACACACACACACACACACACACCCGTCACCTCATAGCAGAGGAGTGTTAAAATCAGGTCTCCCTTGCTCTCACCCTAGTAGCCAGCTCTACCATTTTACCTAGGTGAGGTATGAGAGCCTGCTTGCCTGAGTGCGGAAGCTGGTGAGGGGCAAGGCTAGCTCACCTGCTCTCCCAAACCTGGCAGTCAACTCTTCTGATTGCATCCTGTGGTGAGGGGAGAGGGTGCAGAGGGCATCTCCCCACCCATCCTCCCTTGCCCCACCCAGGGCTCATAGCAGAGGAGTGGTAGGACCAGATCTCCCATGCTCTCCCTCTTGGGGCCAGCTCACCTGCACCACCCCTACCAGAGTCAGCTTTTCTGTGCCGTCCAGGCGAGGTGCATGCAGGGACCACTCTCCGCATGGAGTATTGCAGCTGGTGAGGAGCAGAGGGCTAGCTCTTCCACACTTATGACCCTGTGGGCACCTTTTCTGACTCTCCCGCACTCACACCGTGGGGCCAACTCACTCACACCTAGCTCATACAGCTTCACTGTGCTGCCTGGGTTGGCTCTCCCCTGTGCTGTCACTGGTGAGAGGTGGGACCCACCCTCCAGAGCACTGCCACCAACAAGGGACCGGCCCAGTTCTGCATAGTCCCTGGTCATGGTCTCTAGTGGCTGTACTGACTAGGGACACCTCCATGTTCCATAGTGGGAATATGAGCCACAGATATGGACACCGACCCTGCTGTTGCTTAGACATGGCCCTCACTGGCAGCTCAGGCTGGGACCTCATCATAACTCCGGGGTCACACGGCAGGCACTCACAAGCTACTTCCCTGCACCCTCCAGTCTCCAGTTACATCTCTCTTCATAACGCTCAAGCTGCTCCACTTTGCTTTCTCAGCCGTTTGTCTGCACATTGTGGTGGCTCCCACTGGCAAAAGGGCTGACGGGCCGCTGGGTGACAGGCATGGGGGCAAGTGAGGGTCTACAGCTAGCTTATACATGCACAGGGAAGGTCTGTGGGTCGCATGGAGGTCTGCAGGTCTCTATCCATCTTCCTCCTCCCTCACTGGGCTGCATGGTGGTCTGTGAGGCACTGTGTGTGTCTGCTGCCCACATAGGCTGTAGAGCAGGTCTGTGGGAATATTTCCCCACACCACATGACAAGGCAGAACACAGATTTCTGTCTTCCTCCTCACGCGCTGTGCTGCCTAGATTTGGTTTGATTCAGTGTTTCTGGTTTTCTGTTGAGGTCTGTGATTCACTTGGACTTGAGTTTTGTCCAGGACATTTTTTTTTTTGTCTATTTGCATTCTAGTACAACCAGTTAGGCCAGCGCCATTTGTTGAAGATGCTTTCTTTTTTTCCATTGTATATTTCTGGCTTCTTTATAAAAAATCAGGTGTCCATGGGTGTGTGGATTTACATCTGTGCCTTCAATTAAATTCCATTGATCAACCTGTCTGCTTTATGCCAATATAATGTGGTTTTATTATTATTGCTCTATAGTACAGCTTGAAATCAGGGATTGTGATACCTCTAGATGATCTTTTATTATATAGGATTGTTTTACTTATTCCATTTTTTTCCTGTTTGTTGGTTGGTTGATTTTTTTTCCATATGAAGTTGAGTATTGATCTTCTAAAGAGGCCTTAAGGGGGTATGTAAGGATGTTCCTGGGAAGGGAAACTAAAAATAGAATAGATTTCTCTGGTGGACTGGTAGACTGGTGGGGATAGAAACAGGAGGAATTAAGTGAAGTGTGGAGAGAATACTGGAATAGATGGCTGGAATTGGGGGACATTTCAAGGACAAGGTAGAAACTTAGTGCAATGGAAATTCCATAGAATCTATGAGGGTAACCCTTGCAAAGACTCTTAGTAATGGTGGGCACAAATCCTAAACCAATCATCCTCTGTAACCTGGCAAGGACTCAAGTGGATGGATTGGGACACCAACCCAGCCACAAAACCTCTCATATATAGTTTGTCATGCCTGCATGACATGCTGGGACCAATGCCTGCCATAATGGACATCTGAGAGACCAGAGACTTCTTTCAGCAAATGATGGGACAGTCTTGCACAAGAGGAGGAGGAGAAGAAGGAGGAAGAGGAAGAATTGAAAGAGCCAGAGGGATCTAAGACACCACAAGAATACAGTCCACAGAATCAACTGAACTGGACTCAAGTGGGCTCACAGAATCATGGAGCCTGTTTGGGTCTGACCTACATCTTCTACATATATGTTATAGTTGTGTAGCTTGGCGTTCTTGTGAGATTCCTAAATTCGGGGGCAGGAGCTGCCTGTGACTCTTTTGCCTGCCTATGAGACTCTTTTTCTCCTACTGGTTTGCCTTGTCCAGCCTTGATATTAGAGAATGTGCCTGGTCATATTGTAGCTTGTTATGCCATATTTGGTTGATGTCACTGGAAGGTCTGCTGAGGAGACCTTAATGAGGAGATGTAAAGGAGGCATGAATCTGGGGGAAAGGGGAGGTGGGGAGGGGGAGAGACTGGGGCTGGGTGGAGGGAGGGGGAAACTGCAGTTGGGATGTAATATACGAGAGAAGAATAAATAAAAGGGAGAAAAGAGTTCTTTATGGAAATCAACTTGTATGCCTCTAAGTGATTTTTAAAAAAATAATAGTTGTACATTTCACTGTATTGATAAAACATACTGAACCATTCACTTGCTTACAAGCATGAAGACACTTGCATGTCGGAAGGGTCATTGTTTCCATAAACAAACAGTCTACACCTTTTAAGCACTGACTGATGCTTATGCTTACACACAAAACAGATTCCCAGAAGGTGAGTGGCTAGGTTGTAAGAATATATATATATGTTTCTCCTAGATGTCACCAGATAGATTTCCCAAAAGGTTGTAACAATAAACAATAAATTTATTTATCTACTTCCTTGTCAGTAAGCAGTGATGTAAGTATAATAAAGTAAGAAAGTTACTTATAAGAATGTGTGTGTGTGTGTGTGTGTCTGTTAGTTAAGTTAGTTAATCTCCTATAGCTAAGATTGACCACAAACTTGTTTTGTAGTCCAGGATGGCCTTGAACGTCTGATTCCCCTTTCTCTACCTCCTAAGTACTGGGAATACAGTACTGTGGTACCACATTCAGCCCAAAAATAAATCTTCAATTGTTTTTTGACTGCTGGGATCAAGTTATGTTTCACTGATAATGTAATTGATTATTGTTGCATATTAGATCATTTGAATATAATTTCATGGTCTTTTTGGTCATTAGATCTGTTTGTTTTTTTGTCATTGATTTTATATTCCTTGACCATTTTGAATAGCCAAAAGATGTGAATATGAAAAATTTCCCTGGAGACAGAACTTGCTTTACCATGTAGTATAACATGGATTCATCATTAGTAAGATATTAGTATAGAAATAGTTATACTGATTTTAGAACAGAGTAATCTTCAAAAATAAATCCAAATGTATGTGTGTCTTAGTTTCTGTTCTATTACTGTGAAGAAACGCCACAAGCAAGGCAGATTATAAAGGAAACATTTAATTGTGGCCTTGATGCTTGCAATCTCAATAGGGTTAGTATATGATCCTCACCCCCAGGAGCATGGCAGAAGACAAGACAGGCATGGTGTTGGAGAAGTAGCTGAGAGCTCACATGTGGTCTCCACATTGCAGGAAGAGAGTGAGAGCCAGACTAGGCCTGATCTAGGTTTTTGAAACCTCAAACCCATCCCCAGTGACACACCTCTTCCTGACACCCAGGACACTGGCCTTGAATTCTCAAGCACAATCCTGGCCCAACCTCCCAAGCTATTGGGATTACAGGTGTGTGCCACCACACCTGACGGACACTTCTTTCAACAAGGCCACACCTTCCAATCCTTCTCAAATACTTTCGTCAACTGGGACCACTCACTGAAATGTGTCCTCTGGGAGTCATTCTCATTGAATCTACCACATATATATAGTAGGTTATTAATAAATTTTCCTGCCAAAACTGACCACATGAGAGAAGTAATATTAATATTTTAGGCAAAAAGTAAGTTTCATATAAGTTAAAGTTATAAAATGGAGAACATTTTTACCCGAGAATATGGAATATTATATGTAGACAAAATGGATAGGAAAAATAAAGTTTCTGAAGATGAGACCTATTTGATGTGAAAAATTAAAATGGTACTAATATTAAAATATAGTACACAGCATACATGATAATGTTTACTTGCAAAGTCAATAGGTAAATTATAAATTTATGTGTTTGTTATAGGTAAACAAATTTTTATTTGTCATTTACTGCTACAGAATAAATTACATATTAATTCATAACAAGTAAAGAAAAGCAAGATTAAATGATAGGAAAATGAACCACCTCAGAGTTGAAGGTGGTTTGGAATCTGATTGTGGCTTAGCTCTGTATCTCCAGGTCAAGATTCTTTTGTGAAACTGCAATGAAATTGCAAGCCTGTGATTCTGACCCAGAAGCTTACCTCTGGCAAGCAGGACCACTTGTAAGCCTTTCTATAGAACAGCCTCACGAAGACAGCTAAGTGACCTAAGAGAAAGCAAGACAATTTTCTCAAGGATGCCTTTTATGAGCTGTTCTCAAGCGACATCTTAATTTTTCTGTAACCTGTTTCTGGTTAAAAGCAAGAGGGTCTTTGAGACCACCTGACAAGCTGCTGACTATTGTGCTAATCTCATAGTTTCAAATAATGTATACAATTGAATAGTATTTCCTATTTCAACATATCTGAATAGCATCTTTCAAACAGCGTAAGGTAGAGAAATTACTCCCTTCTGTTGCTGCGTTAGAACCTTCCACCTATTATTTCTGTACAGTAGACTGATGTGCATAGCTTCTAGGTGAACGTATCCTTCATCTGGTAGGTATAATTAAATATTCCGAGTCTCCCAGGTACGTATGAGATTCAGGAATAGGTAAGGAGTGTCTTGATCCACCTTTACCTTTGAGAAGGGTATATGCCATTGACTGCTCTACTCTGTAAACCATAGCCCTGCTCTGAGGGATTAATCCACTTGACCTTAATTGGAGAACGCAGATGAAAAAAAAATACATAGCTGGCTTTACATACTGTTTCTTGTAACCACTATAATGGCGGTCTCACTTCTTATCTCTTATTTCTCGGACTGACAGAAGAACTTCTGATGTTTTCCAATACTTGGCAAAAAGAGCCCATGTTCACATCTGCTAGAATCACTTCTGAGTGATTTTTTGGTCTCTAAATTTGTCCACTCCTGCTCACTCAGCAGTGTTTGCAACTGCAGTCCACCATCTGTAAAGTTGTGGAGATTAGGACATGGAATAGTTTCAGAAGCCATTATTCTGGCTACCACCAAGATCACTGTCTGTGTTGGTCTATTTTTGGGTTTCTAGTAATATGATACTAAAGGCTAAGTGAGTAATAAAGAAATGAGATACATTCTGCATCACATGTCTAGAGGTCTAAGGTCAAGAAAGCCAAATCTTTTGATGGTTTCCTTGGTGTTCTGCCAACACCATTGCCACATGAAAGAGATGGACAGACAGCATTTGTATCTAACTCCTAGTCTCTCTCCCTATAAAGCCACCATTCAACCCTGGTAGCCCCACTCTGATCAGATTTATCCATCTCTAATCACCGTCCAGAAGCACCACCTTGAAACACACAGAGGATTAAGGTTCCGTGCTCTTGGTGCCCCACAAGGAGGATTAAACTCAATATGGATGTGTAGCAAACCATACGGCAATATCCATTCTTGTTCACTAGAAATGACAACTGTCTATATTTTGCTTATTTAGAATGAGAATATAGAAAAGTAAGCAGGATTTTAGGAAGGCTATGAAGAGAGTGAGAAAATAGACTTGACTGAAAAAAGAAAGGCAGTTAAGAATTTAGGTGGTAGTAAAAAAAAAAAAAAGGAAAAGTTTGTGTGATTTTGTGAGCAGTAGTGGGAATTCCAAACCCCTAGGCTTCATGAATGCAAGGCAAGTGGTCTACTTTTGAGCTACATCCCTAGTCCCAGAAACATACCTTAGTCAAAGACGTGCAATCAGTAGCTGGTAACCAAACACTCTGTTTTTGATCATTCTTATAATGAACTAAAATAGTCTTAAAGCAGAACTGTTAGTTATAACCCAAGGCAGATTAATAATAGTAACTGACTCATTGAGCTTAGGAAATTTTCATAATTAATAGTTTATAAGAACCATAATTAATTCTGAATCTATGTTTCCTTAGAGAGTCTATATATGCAATGAAGATCATGGAGTAACTTGCTGTGGTATGAGAAAACAATCATTAGTTTTACAATATTTAACAGTCCCCTAGAATCATAAAACAAAACCATAAAATTCCTTGCTGTCACACATAATCCTTGCAGTGTAATAATGCCAAATGCTATTATGTTCTATGTAATAGCGAATAACATCTTTCCATCTTAAAAGCATGCTGTTGTGTTTTCATGGCATAGGAAAGAACATACAACTGCCCCTTAACTATCCCTGTAAAGGTATTTGTGGGATACAATGTATTAGTATAAGCAAATGAACTTGCAATTATCTTGCAAATCTCAGACTCTTCAAACTGCATCACTAATTCATATTACAGCTGCTTGTCATGCCAAGTAAAGGAAAGCTAAGCATTAGGTTCAAATTATTAATTAAAAGTTAGTGGTCAGTGGTACAATACCATGCAGACAGAAGTAAATGAACATACTCTGTATTTTACTAATGAACTCATAACTACAATGTATCTTCGGTGGTAAGTTGTCTAGATATGGTAGGTACTGAGGTCATACGTTGCCAAGAAATTTACTTCTATTCTACTTAAATGTCCATAGAAACATTGAAAGCTGTTCTAAATATAAAATTTCCTGTATGTCTTATGGATTGGAAAAGTCTTTGAGATAAAAAAATAATAAGTAAAATATAACTAATCAGTTTAAAATATTTCTTGATGCATTTATTTACTGTTGCCAGGTATAAAAATTATGTAAATTTCAAATAGCTTCAGGAATGCTAATTTTATTGAATAAAATTCTTCATTTGATTTCTTTGCTCAGAATGGAATTTCTGGTTAATATCATTTCTTAATGACTGTAATATCATCTTGACACCAAATGACGGTTATGGGTTTATGAGCATTTTTATAATGCCACGATTTTAATATTTTAATTGTGAATTTTTAATAACATGAATTCATTCTCTGTCTGAACTCTGGCATCTTCCTTTTAACAAGAGAATGTAGAGTTTTATGTTAAGCAGAGCAGAGTCGGTATTTATACTGTTGGAAATGACCATTTGTTCCGTTTTGTGTCAGATAAATGGAGAAAACCTTTGATTTCTTGTAGTACTTTTTCGGGAAGATGACAACATCGAAGACTCCATCCTTTTCTCTCTACCTGTGTGTTTCTTAAAGACTTCTCTCCTGTTCAGTCTACAAGACGGTAAATTGTCTGAGAAATCTCCTCCTCTGGGGTCTCACAAGTTAGTGCTTCCATCACAATGCACAGTGAACCAAGGGCTACCAAGCTCCTTTTCCCTAAATACAACCACTGTGCTTTTTTTTTTTTTTTGCCACTTTTGTTTGTGAGTTGTCTTATCATCGTAAAAGCTGGTAATCACAAAGCTTGTCAGTGTGTGTGGTGTGTGTGTGTGCGTGCGTGTGTGTGTATGTGTGTATGTGTGTTTGTGTGTGTATATGTGTGTATGTGTGTTTGTGTGTGTGTATATGTATGTATATGTGTGTATGTGTGTGTTTGTGTGTGTGTATGTGTGTTTGTGTGTGTGTATATGTATGTATATGTGTGTATGTGTGTGTGTATGTGTGTATGTGTGTTTGTGTGTGTGTATGTGTGTGTGTGTGTGTGTGTGTGTGTGTGTGTGTGTGTGTTGCTGTTTACTGTGAACTGGCTGCTTTCTCTGATTAAATATGGGGTCATGAAACACTGTGGTAAGAAGGAAGGTTAAAAAGAGAGGTTGTAACTTCAACTACTCAGAAGTGAGAAAGAAGAATAAGAGATGCCACCCTTCCTGCTTTCCCGCTTGCAGGAACTTTGGCATGTCTTCCATAGTACCATCTGTAAAATGTGTTTCTGTTTACTCAGCTCTTTTCATGATACACTCTTGCTTCTTTGTTATCACTTTATAAATAAGGGCACTGGAAAGAGACTGCTTATGAAATCCCTCCATTGCCGTGGCTAGAAAACAGTAATGTTACAACTAAATACCTTTTAAAAATATGTTTGTTTTGTCCACTTAAGCAGGTTGCCTCAAGATATTCAATAGTAAGTAGCTAATAATTAATTACTTAGTTAATTAAATAATCTAGGGAATGAATCAGCGTGGTTCTTCAGATAGTTTTGGGGAACCTGAAAAGAGGATTAAGCAATGAAGAACACCAGCTGCTTTTCCACAGAACCCAGGTTCAATTCCCAGCACCTATGTGGCAGCCCACAATCATCAATAACTCCATGTCTCAGGAATCAGATGTCTTCTTCTGGCCTCTGCTGGCGTTGCACACTTGTGGGCACAGATGTATACATAGGCAAAACACCCAGACACGTAAAATGAAAACAGCAAATCTTGTTTTCAATGGTACTTTTTTATTTTAAATTTTAAAAGACTTAGTGCTATAAAGCAGGCAGAACTATGACTGTATGATTTAAAAAGGAACTTTAAAATGTTTTGCTATTAAAAAAACAAATGAGTTTGAGAATGCTATGTATATTTTAAAAGGATATGGACACAAAAACTATCTATCCTATAATTATTGCCAAGACTTGACTGTATAGACATGGATGAGGCGAGAACCACTCGAACAATCCAAATGCTGGGAACTATTTAAATCAGTAGATAGAGAATTACTTGTTCTAGGAAATTTTCTGCAAAACACAACATACCTTTTAACTACTTTAGGACTAAATTGTTATAGAGTGGTGTTTGAGTACATTATCACTGAAGTCTTTCTTTTGAACAAATGAAATCTCTGTGAGAAGTGGGAGCAAGGTGAGGGTATGGGATAAACATATCTGATAAGCAGAGGGGCTTCTTTTGGGACGGTCTGTCTTGGGATTGGGCACAGTAGTTTGCTAACAAAACGGATTAACACTAATCATCAGGGTGTTAATAAATACATCAAGGGAAGGAGGCACGCAAAAGGGAAATACATTTGCTGGTCAGTGAGAAGAGGCACGAAATTAATTCTGTCTCTTAGATGCCCGTACCAGGAAACCCATTTGGAAAAATCCTGTCTGTAACGTGAAAAATGAAAGGCAATTTGATCAATTTAGAAATCAGTAAGATCTGAGAGGCTGGGAGCATGACAAGGGTCGTCTACTTGGTGGTCACATTAGCCACAGAAGTTACTGTAAGAGGACGAGTAGCAATGCAGGGCAGACTGGCTTCTTTGCACATGTGATTGTTAATAGGTAGTGTGTATCTTTAGAAAACACTCGCTGAAAAGAATTTTACAGGGCTGAAGAAAAAGGTCAGGCAAGGAAAGCAGAGAGAGTGGTCATATGGGAGATACATTGTTAACTATTAACAAAGTAGCGGTTTCTCCACCACAGCACAAAAACCTCTCTGTATCAGAAAAAAGGAGACTGCAAGAAAAACGAATAACAACACATTATCAGGATTAAAAAAAAACAGGCTGAATTATCTTTTTAATAGAATTATCCAGACAATGTTTGGTATTTCAACATAAATGACATTTCTGTGCAGTCTTCTTGAACTTTTTGTTGGAGGTAAAAAATGATTTTGATTTTGGTAGATTGCGGTCAAGATAAATCAAAGTGTTCTGAATGTCTATAGTAAAGATTGCGAGATGAAAATGCATCAGATATCTTTCATCCATCCTACTTGACTCTATCAGGGAATACATAGTTCTTGCAGTCTCAACTTCTAACCAGGCTATTCCAGCAGAACCAAATTAAAGATCCCCAGAGTTCCAAACACCTGACATTTTGAAACTGTCAATACACCATTCTTGAGGTAAAAGTTATCTTGCAAAAGGACACACATTGCTTTTGCTTACAATCAGCTAACAATTCTTGAGTATGTGTATTTGGCTGATGAAGTAAAGTCTACTTGGTAAAAGTAGATTAAGAAGAAAAAAAATGACAAATATTTATAAATGTATGAGCATTCTGTATAGTTGCTGTGTAGTACTTTATAGAGTCTCCAGCTTATTTTCAGAAGTGCGTGTCTTGAATTTGAGTTATTAGGATCATACTTACAAAAGTGTTTATTTGGAAAACTGTGTCTTGGCATTGGTTCATCGAGATTGTCTATGCATTACTGATGTATGAGCAACTACTGTGCTAAAATAATGACATGGCATATTTTATCTTTATTGCCTGCTCCCCCTCATTCACATTCATTTTCTCCCCTCTCTATCCACTCCCTCTCCCCTAGGGCAATAATACTTTAGAATAAAATATGAATTGGAGGAGCGAATAGTATGACTGATAGTGACTAAGGATAACAATATGGCACTTGCTATATTGTTTCTTGATGAGAGTAGATTTTAATCACACACACACACACACACACACACACACACACACACACACACACACACACTTGTTAATTCAAGGTGGTAATGAGTATATTAAACTGATTGTGGTAACCCATGTACAACCTGTACTTAAATCATGTTCTATACGTTAAGTACATAAAGTATTTGTCACTTATATGTATTTTTAAATGTCTAAAACTAACTGCTGAAAATAATGAATTACTAAGATCATGATGGTGATTTCATCTTTGAAGAATACAACCAAGAGGCTGGAGCGCCTGCTCAGCAGTTCAGAGCACTTGCTGTTCTTGCAGAGGACCTGTGTTCATTTCCTAGCACCCACCTCAGGTCGCTAACAGCCACCTGTAACTCCAGCTGTAGGGGATATGGTGCCCCCTTCTGGTTTCTGTAAGCACTACAGGCACATGCAGAAAACTCACATACACATACGCACAAGTAAAAAACTGAAAAAGCCAACTAAAGTTTTTACTTACAACATATCACATCCCAGGTTGATCTCAATAATCCATACAAACAAATTTTCACTTACAGCCAGTTTAATTAGATAGTAGAATTGACTCTTTGTTTAGTCAAAATATCTGTTCTGATAGTTCAATGCAAATATTGTCCCAGGGTCTCCCTGGGTTATCACTGTCCTCAGAGGCTCAAGTTGTGTGTCTACCTTGCAAAGTGTGTTACCTTTCAACACACAGAAAGGTAACTCTGGTGTGTTCAGCAGTGATTTCTTTCCTGTCATATGTCTGACTAGCAAGAGACTCCATTGAAAGAAACTGTCTGGAGGCTAAGTGTTCTGAATTCTCTTGAAGATTCAAACAATTCTGCAAAGGACAGACTTAGCAAAAAGAGAAGTCTCAGAGGAATCGCTTTTGAGAGGCTTTTGTAGAAGAAAAAGGTGCCAAAAGTAAAATATAATTCATGGCTTGCGCCATGAACATTAAACAAGTGCGCTTCCGTGGGCACACGAGCCCATCAACATTACTTACTGTACATTTCGCTATGCTTGATAACTTTTAAAGATCCTGGATCTTCAGCTAAATGAAGGTTCATTTGTTTATTTATTATGAAATAAACTCTGTTTTAGCATGTGTCACAGAAATTCTACAATCCAAGCAGAGACCACCATTCGAACATCAGATTTAAGCACTCAAATTAGAAACTAAAATAATAGCCAAAATAGAAAAAAATGTTTATGCTTTGACATACTTAGAACTTCATGAGCATAGAAACCACTAAAAAAAAAAAAAAAAAAAAAGCTAATAAAACGCAGAAAGCTAAGCTAAGCTAAGCTAAGCTAAGATATAGGTATGCAGCAAGCAGTAATGACACATGGCATATGAAGACCACAGAGGAGAAGGACTGAGAATGTGATAAAAGAATCTGTAGAAGAAAAAGAAATGGCCAATACATATAGGGTAGATAATTCATTTGATAAATAAGATAATATAAATTTGATATTATTTTTGACATATGGAGCAAATTAGAGCTAAAAGAGTAACATCTAGGCTTGGGCACAACGCAGACAAAGTAAGATCCTCACACACAATTTATATAAAGGTGAAAAATGATTTCTTGCTTCAACTATTAAAACTGTTTACCAGTATGTTTTCTCATGTAAAATGTGTGGTTTTTTAACCTAGCAAATCTGTTCCTGGAGCTTTCCCCTAAAGAAATGCAATTACACTGGATCAAAAATGTATGCATAACAATATCCTTCGTTTTCTGAAGAAGCAAAACAAAACAATGGTCTTGACAAAGCTTTCCATCACAGGGAATTGTACAAATAAACTATGGAGAGGTCATTCTCCAGAATGTTCTGTGACCGTTAAAGTCGAGGTCAATATACCAGTTAGAAGAAGAAAGACAAAGAGAGGAAGAGGAGGGAGACTATGACAGACACATATGAAGACATCAAAATGAAGTTATTTGCTTTATCTCACTGGAGTATCCTAAAGGAAAAGTTTGCATTGCAGCGATTGTAACTCCGGCTCTGTCCCCTCCTGTCACTCAGTCAGGGCATGTGTTAGCTGAGGAAGAGGACACCTCTATTTGAGAGCAAATTTTTGTGAATAGAAATTTAAATTAAATCAAGAAGCTTTAAGTCTGCAAGAGCTGGACTCTCTTTTCAGAAGGAAAAAAACCCACTTTTAAAAGTTTGACTTTGTATATTAATAGCTGGAAGTGTCAAGAAAAAAAATTATCTGGGAAGAATAGACTGGCAACAGACTTGGTTTTTTGCAGAGAAAAGAGAAGCACAGTGGAATGTCGGCATTTGCCCCTGACAATTAATATATTCTTCCATTTGCTCATTGGCTGAGCATCAGGGCTGTGGTGAAGAAGATAACAGTAATTCAAGTGAGAATGGTTACAAAGCATCAACTCTGTTTTACTTCCTTTGAAATAGACCAGGAACACAACGGCCTTTCCTGGCTCCTATTACATTAGTTCCCGTTCAAGGTAACTTAGCAGGATCTTTCAATTTTAGGACTTTTAACGTGATCACACAGTCAAAGTCAATTTATCACATATAAAAATATTCCTCCTCCTCTCCTCCTCCTCCTCCTCCTTCTTTTTGGTTTTTCGAGACAGGGTTTCTCTGTATAGCCCCTCTCTCTTCCTCTCCCTCCCCACCTCTCTCCTCTGTGTGTGTGTGTGTGTGTGTGTGTGTGTGTGTGTGTGTGTGTGTGTGTGTGTGTGCCATATGTTTGTCAGTGTTCATAGAAGCCAGTACAGAGATTCATATCCTTTAGAGCTGCTGTTACAGTGTGGGTGCTGGGGTCCAAGCAAGTACTCTGAAACACTGAGCCACCTCTCGTGCCCCAAGTATGGCAACATTCACAGATTCTAGGAATGAGAATGCAAACATCCTCAGGGGGTGCTATTCATCATAACATGGTGCCCCTTGGCTGTAGAAGAGCAGAGACAATGTTAAATGTGTTGGCAAGTGATCGCAAAGCCAGAGCTGAGAGAGTACAGCTGAAAGAGTACAGATAGAATGCTGGGCAGAAGTGTGGGGTTTGGAATGGCAGTTGAGGAAGGAGGACACTGACAGCCAGATGTCAAAAACCAACAGTTCCAGTTCTCCTTCCCAGATGTAACAAGAAGAAAGACATTAACCAGAGAGAGATTCAGATCTTCTCACCCATCCACTATTCTTGCTGTTCCTAGTCACTGTCCACTTACTAGAAATCATCTCCGGGGAGGAGAAGGAAAGGGAAAGGGAAATGTCAGGAAGTAATGAGGCTGGATGAACTCAGGAGAAATCAAGAAAGCATGAAAGTGACCAAGACACCCAGGAATCAGCCAAACTGTCTTTCTTAATGGCTGTAGTTCTTTAGAGTAAATTAAACACGATTTTAGAAAATTGGAATTCATTAAATATTTTGAATCCATTTCATGAAATACACATATATAGTGATATGGAAAGATGTCTATGGCTACAGGAAAGAAACATGATCTATGCTGTTATCTTAGTTGAATGGTTTTATTGAGTTTACATGTATTTATGTATAGAAACATGTCTTAACATGTTCATATTACTATTTATGTATGATTCTTTCTCAGTAACTAAATGATAAGACATTTGGAGGAATACTTTTTTCCTTTTATGGTGTGGTGGTTTGAATATGTTTGGTCAACAGAATGGCAGTATAAGGGGGTATGTCCTTGTTGGAGTAGGTGTGGCCTTATTGGAATAAGCATGTCATTTTGGGGTAGACTTTAAGACCCTCTTCCTAGCCAGGTGGGAGACAATCAGCTCCTGGCCTCCTTTGAATGAAGATGTAGAATTCTCAGCTCTACCACCACCAATGGACTGAATCTCTGAACATCTAAACTAGCCCCAATTAAATGTTGTCCTTTGTAAAAGTTGCCTTGGTCATGGTGTCTCTTCGCAGCAATTGAAACCCTAGTTAAGACAATGTCTATCCAATTTTAGATTTGTGCAATTGTGTGTATAATATTTAAGTAAAGAGTAAAAACAAAGTCATTTCCACTTTGAAACAAAATGTTATGGAAAAAAAGAGACCATCATTTACTTTATAAAATGAGATGGAACAGACTGTCCCCCCCTCAAAAAATGAATAGCAATTATTGCCATCTTCTTCAATTCAGTCATGTGTTGGTTTCCAGTTTATAGTCCGTTTAGCCTTGAGTAAGCTAACCTTAAGGGCTGGGACTCATCTAAAAATTGTGGGAAATAACACACTTGCTCTCATATGGAATGTATTTAGCTTGACATTCAATATGTCATTTAGTACAACTCACAATATTTTATCCCATTATACAAAAGCAAATATTGAGAATATATAATGCCTTCTTGAAAACACCATAATGGAAATTTGAGAAATCCCTGCATTAATGCAGTGCTCAACACAAATGCAGACGCCAAGTGTCAGCCTGTAACACAATATCCTGATAACTAGTTTTAATGTGAACACCAGACAATAAGACTCAGAAAATTACAGAGATCTATGTGCTCTTTGCCTTAAATGGAACGCAGGTATTCATAAACTCCCTAATGCAATCTGTCCATCCAAATAGAGAAATTCTGAGCAGGAAGTTGGGTCAACTATAATGCTATGCAATGTTAAATTTCCCAGAACACCTTGAAACAATCAACCCTAAATGATATGTCTCCATCAAATCCCACCACTCAATGATATGTCTCCATCAAATCCCACCGCTCAGGAATCAGAGAACCCTGCAGAGGGGGAGGCAGAAAGAGTATAAGGGACACAGAGGACAGAGGACACCAAGAAAACAAGGCCCCGTATAACAACAGGGTGGATGCCCATGGGAACATATGGACTGCAGCAGCATCCACAGGACCTACACAAGTCTGCACCAGATGGGGTTCTAGAGATGAGAGGAGAAGCTGACATATACTCCATCTCTAACCCAGAAGCTACCTCCCATTGATAGCCACTTGTAATTGAAAATTTAGTTTCCTCCCAGCGAGCGAGTCTCACTGTGGAAACAAACTACTCTTAAGGCATGCCCAGCACTAGACGGGCAACGGAACATGAGCCCAGTAGAACTGTTGGAGGCTCCTTGTCTCAAAATATTGTGTCAGGGCTTCTCCTCTTTTATATTCTGTGATTTTTCTTATTTTTTAGTTTTATTTACCCTACAGGTCCGCTGTCTATATGGGATTCCTAAGTATGTGAATGAGTGGGTCTCTGCATCTGTATCAGTTTCTTGGGTCTACTATGGGTTTCTTCTCCTTCTGCTTGTTTGTTTTCTTCTGTTAGGCTATCTTGGGTTTTGCTTTATCATGTTATATTTTATTATTATCCCTTAGAAGCTTTCTTTTTTCTGTTTTCTGATGAGAGACAGAAGAAGGTGGATCTTGATGGGAAGGCTGTGGGAAGGAACTGGGAGAATTAGAGAGAGGGGAACAGAAATCAGGTGCTTATGAAGGAAAAGAAGCTACTTCTTTTTTAAAAAAAATTATTAAATATTTTCTCATTTACATTTCCAATGCTATCCCAAAAGTCCCCAATACCCTCCCCTTCCCACTCCCCTACCCACCCACTCCCACTTCTTGGCCCTGATGTTCCCCTGTACTGGGGCGTCTAAAGTTTGCAAGACCAAGGGGCCTCTCTTCCCAATGATGGCCGACTAAATCTGAGAGGGGACTAATATCCAATATATACAAAGAGCTCAAGAAGCTGGACTCCAGAAATTCAAATAACCCCATTAAACATGGGGTACAGAGCTAAACAAAGAATTCTCAACTGAGGCATATCGAAGGGCTGAGAAGCATTTGAAAAAAAATGTTCAACATCCTTAATCATCAGGGAAATGCAAATCAAAACAACCTTTAGATTCCACCTCAAACCAGTCAGAATGGCTAGAATCAAAAATTCAGGTGACAGCAGATGCTGGCGAGGATGTGGAGAAAGAGGAACACTCCTCCATTGTTGGTGGGATTGCAAGCTTGTACAACCACTCTGGAAATCAGTCTGGCAGTTCCTCAGAAAATTGGACATAGTACTAGTGGAAGATCCAGCAATACCTCTCCTGGGCATATACCCAGAAGATGTCCCAATTGGTAATAAGGACACATGCTCCACTATGTTCATAGCAGCCTTATTTATAATAGCCAGAAGCTGGAAAGAACCCAGATGTCCCTTAGCAGAGGAATGGATACAGAAAATGTGGTATCAATGAAGGACTACTCAGCTATTGAACACAATGAATTTATGAAATTCTTAGGCAAATGGATGTATCTGGAGGATATCATCCTGAGTGAGATAACCCAATCACAAGAGGAGCTATTTTCAATAAAAAGAAAAAACTTCCAAGTAGAAAACCTACTTCATACTAATTCATACATATCAAGAACTGTCAAGGCTTACTGGAAGATGCTTGAATGCTTATACATTATGTAACGTACTAACATATTGTGTAATATCCCTAACAGGTCTGTGCTTTGTAATCAAGTACATTGTTACTTCTGCAAGATAATGCATGAATATTCATACCCCCAAAGAGCAAGGACGTCTTAAAGAGCCTTTTCTCAGTACTGGCTGTGCTGGCAAATGAAGCTGAAGCAAACTCAGAGAGAACTCTGGAGTTCAACTAAACTCCATAATAGGAAAAGAAGTGAAGTTTCCTTTTTCCTCAAGTTGTTTACAGGCTTTGTATTTGTTCTTCTTTTTCTAGCTCTTGCTTGTGTTGAGAAGGGCCCAGATTGTGGAAGGAGATAATGTGAAGGCCTGGCATTGACTCTTACCCGTGTCTGCATTAGGAATGGCAGTAAGCAATGGTGTCAGCGTTTGGAGGCTGATTATGGGATGGATCCCCCGGTATGGCAGTCTCTAGATGGTCTATCATTTAGTCTCAGCTCAGCCCCAAAACGCTGACACCATTGCATACACAAACAAGATTTTGCTGAAAGGACCCAGATATAGCTGTCTCTTGTGAGACTATGCCGGGGCCTAGCAAACACAGAAGTGGATGCTCACAGTCAGCTATTGGATGGATCACAGGGCCCCCAATGGAGCAGCTAGAGAAAGTACCCAAGGAGCTAAAGGGATCTGCAACCCTATAGGTGGAACAACAATATGAACTAACCAGTACCCCCGGAGCTCTTGACTCTAGCTTCATATGTATCACAAGATGGACTAGTCGATCATCAGTGGAATGAGAGGCCCATTGTTCGTGCAAACTTTATATGCCTCAGTACAGGGCAATGCCAGGGCCAAGAAGTGGGAGTGGGTGGGTAGGGGTCTGGGGTCTGGGGAGGACAGTATGGGGGACTTTTGGGATAGCATTGGAAATGTAAATGAGGAAAATACCTAATAAAAAATTAAAAAAAAAAAAGGAATGGCAGTAAGAATGTTGTCTATGGGGAGGAAAGGTCTTCCCTCAGGGCGACGGGATGCACTCCCTCGTTGAGTATCTGTGTGGCTGGATACAAAGAGTGAGTAATGGTTTCCTAAGGTAAGGCTTCTAGATGGATCTAGCTTATGTGAAAACCTCACCCTTAACCCCTGCTCTCCGGGATCCTGTTAATGGGAACGCTTATTACCCAGCTGAAGTTGCAATGACCTAATTGCCACCATTGAGATGTTAATACACTTAGGACTGAAGATGCTTGCATAATTTGAATGATTATGTTAGTAGCGTACATAAAGGGCAAATTCTTTCCTGAACCTTAGAATTTTTCTAAACATAACTAGTGAAATGTTAGAGAAAATTTTAAACTCAAACTTTCCTATTTTGAAAGGAAGTAGGAGTCTGGATATTGATATTAATAATCATCAATGTATTTTCCATTGAAGAGACAAGAAAGAATACAAGAATTTTTTTAGCTCCTCCCACTTCCCAGCCTTCCAGCTAGTCTATGAGCATAGACCCAGTTATGAATATAGATAAAAGATTAATGCATTAGACTATGAGGAAGAAGTCACAAGTGTAAGTTAGAGAGAGCAAATGTTTGAGAGGCATTCTTAAGACTCCTTAAAAAAACAAGCCTGACTTAGAAATGGAAATACTGGGACCCAGAATGGTGGTACCATGAGATGAGATGCCAATACCATGAGATGACCACAAAGAATAGCAGGAGCAATAGAATAGAGTTAGCTAGAGCCTAGAGTGCTACAATGAGCAGACCTGGTGAAATGACCCAAGCCCTTTGGAGGAGCCCAGAAGATCATGTGTGATCCCAAATATTGGAACAAGAAGCTGTGAAGTTGTAGTTCCCATGGAGACCCCAAGATGTTAAAGATGCCAGAGCCATGGGCTACCTGCTGAGGAAAGCTGCCAGTAGGGAATGGTACCAGCTTAAGAGATAGAATTGGGCTGCAGTCAACAAAGATGAAAATAGTTGGATATCAGGCATGGAGATGCAGAATTTGGAGTTGGCCCAGGTGGTTTTAGTCTTGGTTTGGTATCTCCTCACTATGACATTTTGGAATCATAATATATATCCTGCAGTATTGGAAATATGTGACCTGTTTTTTGATTTTGCTTTTATAGGGGATTATAGTTAAGAGATTGCATGAATCTCAGAAGTTAATTTGAACTTTGGACATTCAAGCATTTTTGAGATTGTGAAAATCTATGGGGACTTTCAAAGTTGGACCAAATGCATTTTGCATTATGTTATGATTGCAAGCCTATGGGTGGTCAAGGAATGGGATATAGCAATTTGAATAGGTTTGGCCTCCACTGATTCATGTGTTTGAATGCTTGGCCATAGGGAATGGCCCTACTAGGAGGTATGACTTCATTGGAGGAAATGTGTCACTATGTAGTTAGACTTTGAGGCCTCCTGTGCTCAGGCTTTGCCCATTTAAAAAGAGAGTCACCTCCTGGCGACCTTTGGAAGCCAGTCTCCTTCTGACTGCCTTCAGATCAAGATGTAGAACTCTTGGCTCCTCTAGTACCATATCTGCCTTCACCCGGCCATGTTTCCTGCCATGATGATAATGGACAGAGACTCTGAAAGTTTAAGCCAGCACCAGTGAAATGTTCTCCTTTATAAGAAAAGTCTTGGTTATGTTGTCTCTTCACAGCAGTAAAACCTTAACTACAACAACAAGAATAATGATAATTTGAGATCAGGAGAAATAAAATAAAATAGAGAAAGGGGCCAAGAGCGATGAAAACATAGTCCTTCCTTTTCCTTCCTCGAGAGGAGAAGCATGACAATGTTTCTCTAGGTCTAGAAGGGCAAGAAGTTGCGAAACTGTGCAGCACTTCCTCAATATAATGAGGAAGCAGGAGATAAATGTCTCCAAACACACATGGAGCTTTGGCAGTTTCAGGCACTGTGAGAGGCCCGTGGAAATGATATGCTAGTTAAAAATCTCAAATCAGAACCTATGCTAATTCAGTTTCTTAGCTGAATGCTCAGACAACTTGTCAAATGTTTCCTTAGAATACTGGATGTTTGCTAGCATAGAAAGCAACTTTTTTGGGTTATTTTTTAATCCATACTTTTGTATCTTTCTAGGATGAAAATTTATAATAAGTTCAATTGTATGTTGAACATAGTGTTTAAGCATGATACTCAGTGAGTCAAACTCACCTATTGGACCTACAAGCAAAAACGAAGAGAGTGGACCTGATTTGTCTTATCTCTCTACATTTGTATCTGTATCTATATATCTAACTCTATTTATTTATGTATACCTACATATCACTTTGCTATCTATTTATTCCTAACTCTATGCAAAAACAAATATTGAAGAAAATTAATTTTCAAAAATTAGTCTACACATCAAGAAACATGAATCTATTCTAATTAGATTTATTACCTCCTGTTTCCTCTCTTATACATGAGATAATTTTGTATGCCAGCAGAATAAAAGTTGTGAAAAATCCTTATAAACAGAACTGTCTTTAAAATCTGACTTTTTCCTCTCTGTGCCCAAGATAAATGATTATTTCTAAGCAATGAAAATAGCAGGGTAAAAATACAATGGTCTGAAGGTTACTATTCTAAAGAGCTCATTAAAATTGATAAGAAAAACATTGAGACCCCAATATGAAAATGAACAAAGGACATGGACATCAGTACATAGGAGAAGATAATTAGCAAGGAACATATGGGGAAATGTTTAACCTTGTTAGACACCAGAGAAAAACAGGCTAAACTAATTGTGTTAACACTATTTAAATGTGTAAGAGAAATTATTTTATAATGGGTTTTTACCAAATATTTAAGAATAATTGAAATTGATCTTCCATAAACTCTTTTAAAAAAATAGAAAACGCAGAAACACTTAACTCCGTTTATTCAGCTAGATTACCCTGTTACGAAACCAGATAAAAAATATCACAAGAAAAACCAAGCTAAAGGCCCTACATACATACATACATATCCTCAAGGAACACTAGCAAACCAAATCCAGTTATAATATATGAAAGCTTATATATCATTACTACCTGAGGTTTTTCTCAAGAGTACTTGGGTAGTTGAACAACAACAACAACCAAAAGACAAAATTAACAAACAAACAAAAATCAGTGCTTTATTACTAGAAGAAAGGGAGCAAGTCACACATAATTATGGATAGAGGAAAAAGTGTTGACAGGATACAACTCCCTCATGAAAAAATGTTAAAAATTGATAAGCTACCATTAAAAGAAAACTCCTTCAACGTAATAATGGCTATTAACAGTTCATGTGCCAAGATCCACAATTAATAAATAGGACCTAATAATACTGAAACATTTATGTAAGGCAAAGGATACTGTCAACAGGACAAAATGGCAGCCTACAGAATGGGAAAAAAATCTTCACTATCCCTACATCTGAGGAAGGGCTAACTTCCAACATCTATAAAGAACTGAAGAAACTAGTCATCAACCACAAACCAAATAACCCTATTAAAAAATGAGGTACAGATCTAAACAGAAAATTCTCAACAGAGGAATGACCAAGAAGTCCTTAAAGAAATGTCTAACTGTTTCTAGTTTATGAAATAGTTTGAGAAGTATTGGTACTAGGTCTTCTTTGAAGGTCAGAGTGGGGAAGCACCCTCATAGAAGCAGGGAGGATGGGGGGTGGGATAGGGGGTTTGCAGAGGGGAAACTGAGAAGGAGGCAGATAACTTTTGGAATGTAAATAAATAAAATCACCAATAAGAAAGAGAGAGAGAGAGAGAGAGAGAGAGAGAGAGAGAGAAGAGGAAGAGGAAGAGGAAGAGGAAGAGGAAGAAGAAGAAGAAGAAGAAGAAGAAGAAGAAGAAGAAGAAGAAGAAGAAGAAGAAGAAGAAGAAGAAGAAGGGAAGGAAGGAAGGAAGGAAGGAAGGAAGGAAGGAAGGAAGGAAGGAAGGAAGGAAGGAAGAAAGAGAAAAAGAAACATCAAATATCCTTAGCCATGAGGGAAATGCAAATCGAAATGACCCCAAGAGTCATGTTACACCTGTCCGAATGGCTAAGATCAAAACACGAGTGTCAGCTCATGGTGGCAAGGATGTGGAGCAAGGGGAACACTCCTTCATTGGTGGTGGGAGTGCAAATTTTTAGTTATTTTGGCCATCAATATGGTAGTTTCTCAGAAGATTGGAAATATATCTACCTCAAGACTAGGCTATATCACTCCTGCCTGGCCATATACCCAAAGGACACTCCATCATACCAAAAGGAAACTTACTCATGAATGTTCATAAAAGCTTTATTTTTTAGTAGCCAGAAACTGAGAACAACTTAGATGTCCTTAAACAAACAAAAATAAATGGATCTTTAAAAAATAAACATTTACATAATGGAGCATTACTCAGTCGATAAAAAATATATAACATCATGAAATTTGCAGGCAGATGGATGGAACTAGAAAATACCATCCTAAGTGAGGTAAGCCAGAGCCAGAAAGACACACATGGTATGTACTCAATTATAAGTGGACAATAGCTACAAAGTACAGGATAATGATGCTACATTCCCCAGACCCAGAGAAGCTAAGTAACAAGGAGGGCTCAAATGAAGATGCATGAATCTCCCTAGGAAGGGGAAATAGAATAGATATAGTGGGTTAACTGGGGGCAGGTAGGAACAGGAACAGGAGATGTCAGGTGGAGGGAGGGTGGAGGAAGAAAGTACAGGGAGAGGCAACTGGATTGGGTGGAGCATATGGGAACAGGCTAGAAACCCAGTATAGTGGAAACTCCCAGGTGTTACAAGGGTGACCCTAGCTAAGACTCCTGGCAATACAGAGCCTGAACTGGCTATTTCCTGTAACCAGGCACGACTTCTCATGGAGGGATTGGAATACCAACACAGCCACAAAACACTCAACCTACAATTTGTCCTGCCTACAAGAAGCATTGGAGTAAAGGTGGAGAAGAAATTTCAGGAGTGGCCAACCAATGACTGGTCCATGCTGTAAGAGGGAACCCATCTCTGCCACTGCTTGGATGTCTAGGATACAGAAGTTGAATAGCCTCTTGGGTCTTCTTGGATAAAATCAAACATGAATGAAAAAAAGAAGTCAGTGAAATGATTCCTAATGATATTCTGTTATACTCATAGATGAATGCCTAGGTCAATTGTCAGCAGAGAGGCTTCATCCACCAACCGATGGGAATAGAAGCAGAGACCCACAGCCAATCATTAGATGGAGCTCTGAGAATCTTACTGAAGAGGGGAGAAAGGATTATAGGAGCCAAAGGTATCAAAGATAACAGCAAACCTCTCACAGAATCAACTAACCTGGGCTCATAAGGGCTCACAGGGGTTAAATGGGCAACCAGGGAGTCTACATGGGGCTGACCTAGGTCTTCTGTATATTTGTGACAGTTGTGTAGCTTGGTCGTCTTGTGGAACTTGTAACAGTTGGTGCAGAGTCTCTGACTCTGTTGCCTGCTTTTGGAACCCCTTTCTTTATATTGGGTTGCGTTTTTCAGCCTTAATACAAGGGGAGGTGTCTAGCCTTACTGCAACATGGTATGCCATATTTGGTTGATATCTATGGGGAACTGTTGTCTGAAGAAAAACAGGAGAAGTGGATGAAGGGGGAGGAGATGGGGGGTTGGGAGAACAAGAAGGAGGGGAAACTAAGGTGGGGATATATATGAAGAAGAATAAAATGCTTAAATTAAAAGTTGCCTATTCACAAAAATTAAAGGCTAGCATCAAGTTTAATGGTGAAAAACTTGAACATTTTTCTCCTGAAAACTAAAAACAAGACAAAAACACCTGTCTTCTTTCATCATGTCTAATTGATGCTTTGATACAACCACCAGTAAGTGCCAGTAAGCAAGAAAACAACAATGATAGTCTTGCCAAATTGGATGGGGAGAGACAAGACCTCAGCCTTACATGAAGAGGATGCCAAAAGTGAGCAAAATGTTTTCCTCCTAAGAGACAGCAATTGTTTGGTCAATATCAAATAGCCAGTCTGAAAACCATACATACAAGTAACATTATAAAGACCAAGAAGCTTACACACACACATATGCACACACACAGGCTTGCACACACACACACACACACACAGAGAGGTGTGTGCGTATGTATGTATGTATGTATATGTATAAACATGCATATATTAATGTAACAACAATTAATGAAAAAAGCAGGTCATGAATTTGAAATCAAGCAAGGACATATGGGAGGGTTTCGAGGAATGATAGGAAGTGAAAAAATGATGTAATTGTAATTTGAAAAATAAAAGAAATAGTCATATCGTAGGAAGGAAGAATTAGAACTGTCTCTTTTTGCAAATACCATAACCAAGTGAATAAAGAAACCTAAACATACACACATGCCCGTGCATGCACACACACACACACACACACACACACACACACACACACACAATGATGATGATGATAATGGTGGTGATAATTTACAAAACAACAAAATTCTTAGGAACAAGTTTAACAATTTATACAAACTTGTATATTAAAACTAGAAGACATCATTTTAAAAACAAATTATAAAAAGCCTAAGTAAACTAAAAAGCACCCAATATTAATGGAATGCATGCCTTAATATTTGGCTTTTTGGAGGGGATAAATTGACAAATCAAATGGAAATTCGAGGGACCCAGAACAACCAAGAAAATATCCTGGAAGTGATGAAGTGGGAGGATACATACTCTTGATTTCTGAGTTTGTCATGAAGATACAGTAATATGGACTCTGGTACTGACATGAGGGAAGACGATCATAGCAGTGGAACTGAATTGAGACTCTAGAAATTAGCCCTTGCACTATGGTGAACTGATTGTTAGAGTGCCAGAACAGTTCAATGGCGGGTGTGAGAAGAGTTATTTCAATAAATAGTACCGGGTAGCTACAAAGATCACATTAAGTTAAGGTTTTTCAAGAGCACCCAGTGATCTGAACAGATGAACCACCTTTTCAGTCCCTAAATTTATTTGTTTTTATTTTATGGGTACGGGTATTTTTTCTTGTATATATGCCTGTATGGCACTTATTTGCAGCATCAGCAGAGGCCAGAAAAATGTCTCAGATCCTCTGGAACTGGAGGTATAGAAGATTTTTGTTTGTTTGTTTGCCACCACATAGGAGCTGGGAACTGAGCCCAGGTCCTCTGCAACAGAAAGAAGTGGTGTAATCAATGTGCTAGCTCTTCAGCGTGCAATTAAAATTTTCAATCACCACTCTGGAGATCAGTCTGGCGGTTCCTCAGAAAACTGGATATAGTACTACCGGAGGATCCAGCAATACCTCTCCTGGGCATATATCCAGAAGATGCCCCAACTGGTAAGAAGGACACATGCTCCACTATGTTCATAGCAGCCTTATTTATAATAGCCAGAAGCTGGAAGGAACCCAGATGCCCCTCAACAGAGGAATGGATACAGAAGATGTGGTACATCTACACAATGGAGTACTACTCAGCTATTAAAAAGAATGAATTTATGAAATTCCTGGCCAAATGGATGGACCTGGAGGGCATCATCCTGAGTGAGGTAACACATTCACAAAGGAACTCACACAATATGTACTCACTGATAAGTGGATATTAGCCCAAAACCTAAGATACCCAAGATATAAGATACAATTTCCTAAACACATGAAACTCAAGAAAAATGAAGACTGAAGTGTGAACACTATGCCCCTCCTTAGAAGTGGGAGCAAAACACCCTTGGAAGGAGTTACAGAGACAAAGTTTGGAGTTGAGATAAAAGGATGGACCATGTAGACACTACCATATCCGGGGATCCATCCCATAATCAGCTTCCAAATGCTGACACCATTGCATACACTAGCAAGATTATGCTGAAAGGACCCTGATATAGCTGTCTCTTGTCAGAGTATGCCTGGGCCTAGCAAACATAGAAGTGGATGCTCACAGTCGGCTATTGGATGGATCACATGGCCCCCAATGAAGGAGCTAGAGAAAGTACCAAAGAAGCTAAAGGGATCTGCAACCCTATAGGTGGAACAACATTATGAACTAACCAGTACCCCGGAGCTCTTGACTCTAGCTGCATATGCATCAAAAGATGGCCTAGTCGGCCATCACTGGAAAGAGAGGCCCATTGGACACGCAAACTTTATATGCCCCAGTACAGGGGAACGCCAGGGCCATAAAAGGGGAGTGGGTGGGTAGGGGAGAGGGGGTGGGTGGCTATGGGGGACTTTTGGTATAGCATTGCAAATGTAAATGAGCGAAATACCTAATAAAAAATGGAAAAAAAAATTTTCAATCACCTAAGGAAATCAACTTATGTTAAGAGAACATTTGAAATGAAACTCCCTTAAGAACACTTGTCTCCAACAGAAGGTCATCGCAGTCCGAGAAAGAGCCGTCATCTCTGCATAAATATGCATGCAAATTGAGGAAGGTCTACAGGGATGTACAGGAATCTTGTGAAGAGTCGAGGAGATTAGAAAGGAAATGGTGGCTGGCTGACCACAGCAGTAAACATAGGAAGCCAACAGGAAGAAAGGAAGATGTTTAGGGAGCCAGCTGGAGCAGAATGCTCATCAGCATCCAGGCTGAGTGGCACATGCAGTGAGCTTTCTTCTGTTTTACTGTGAGGCCACTTCGACTGCCTCAGGAAGAAAATCAGCTTGGGCTCCATCAGGAGGAATGAGGAGAAACTTTCATTATCATTTTAGCAGTAATCAGGCTGCTGTTTGCAAACCCCAGGTCTCTACAGAAGAGCACACAGAATAGATTCTGAAGAGCTGCCAAATGGAGTTTGGAACTCTGGGAGGACACTGGGGAATGATACTGAGTTATATAACATAAGTGTTCATGGTCACATTAGAATGATAGAATAAATCATGGCTCAATCTACACTTGTGTAAGGGTTTGAATGAGGACTGGTTCAAGTTCCATTCTATAGCCACATACACCTTACATATACGTTTTAAATATATATACATGACATGGTTGAATATGGAAAGAGTGGTGCCAACCTCACACATTGCTTTGCTGAATCTTTACTTCCTAGAACAGGAAGGTAATTATTCATTCATTAATTGTAGGAACCCATAGAGGCCAGGAAGTAGTTTTACAGACACTTTGCCAGTCCAGCTTTCTATTAACAGAAAAATAATTTCTTTTTTTTCCATTTTTATTAGGTATTTAGCTCATTTACATTTCCAATGCTATACCAAAAGTCCCCCATACCCACCCACCCCCACTCCCCTACCCACCCACTCCCCCTTTTTGGCCCTGGCGTTCCCCTGTACTGGGGCATATAAAGTTTGCGTGTCCAATGGGCCTCTTTTTCCACTGATGGCCGACTAGGCCATCTTTTGATACATATGCAGCTAGAGTCAAGAGCTCCGGGGTACTGGTTAGTTCATAATGTTGTTCCACCTATAGGGTTGCAGATCCCTTTAGTTCCTTGGGTACTTTCTCTAGCTCCTCCATTGGGAGCCCTGTGATCTATCCATTAGCTGACTATGAGCATCCACTTCTGTGTTTGCTAGGCCCCGGCATAGTCTCACAAGAGACAGCTACATCTGGGTCCTTTCGATAAAATCTTGCTAGTGTATGCAATGGTGTCAGCGTTTGGATGCTGATTATGGGGTGGATCCCTGGATATGGCAGTCTCTACATGGTCCATCCTTTCATCTCAGCTCCAAACTTTGTCTCTGTAACTCCTTCCATGGGTGTTTTGTTCCCACTTCTAAGGAGGGGCATAGTGTCCACACTTCAGTCTTCATTTTTCTTGAGTTTCATGTGTTTAGCAAATTGTATCTTATATCTTGGGTATCCTAGGTTTTGGGCTAATATCCACTTTGTTGTAGACAAAACATATCATATTCTAAACAGTTAAATCATTTTGCTTTCTCTATAATTAAGGTAAAACAGAATTGTGTTCTTGGCTAAGTTAGTACTCTCTATGACCTTGGGAAATAACTCTTGGTGTCTGAGTTTCCTCAACTGTAAAACGATGAGCTTAAATTAAGAAATCTCTAAAGTGCATTCTTAAATGCTAATATAATTTATTTCTAAATCAAGTCATGTAAAGACCCTAAAAAAAGAAGTTCCGCTTTGATGTTAGGCTTAGCTTTACATTAGCATTAATTGTAGGAACCAAACATTTGATTAGGAATGACTGAGACTAATGTTCTGCTCCATTAGGGTGCTACATTTAGAGAGCACCGTGTACCCTACTGAGACAGCAGGTAAGCACCAAGGAGCAAAATTACAACTCCTTCTTGAAGAAGAGGCATGAGCCTCTGACCAATGAGCCTTCCTTCCTTCCTTCCTTCCTTCCTTCCTTCCTTCCTTCCTTCCTTCCTTCCTTCCTTCCTTCCTTCCTTCCTTTCTTTCTTTCTTTCTTTCTTTCTTTCTTTCTTTCTTTCTTTCTTTCTTTCTTTCTTTCTTTCTTTCTTTTTTTCTTGCTTGGATAAGAAACTGCTGAGTGTCAGATAACACTAGATTAACTTGAGACCCAGAAAACCTTTGGGGCAGTCTAACAAATTTATCTTTATTTGAGCTCTTAGACACCTGCATGCCAGTGTTTATTGCTCTTAGACAAGTGCCTTTTGTTTATCTGTGAAAAGTTCATTGAGACATGAGTCTCCATTATAGAGGTGTGACATTAACTGATAGGAAGTTGTCATGTAAGGCCCAGGTAAGGAGCCATGGTTTAGTAGAAGGATACACATCATTTCATGATTGAGAATTTCTTAGACAAAAATGTAAATTAAGCTTATGTTTTGTTTGTTTGTTTGTTGTCCCACTTTGTAAGAGCATTCTGAGAGAAACTTGTCTTCATCCTCCATGGAACAAGGGCTATTACAGCCCACAATTATTTCTGATCCTTATCCAGCCTTTCTGTGCCCTATATGCAATAACTCCTCTGTCAAGCGCTGATGCAAAAAAAATGGAAATTCCATTTTTCTTTTCTTTTACAGAAAGCAAAAGGTCCTTTCATGCAATCTTCTTGGCTATTGTCATCCAGTATGATTTATGTATTTCTTGTATGTTTCTTTCTTTTTAAATCTTGAAGTATATTCTTTTGTTTTATTGGGCTATTTATTCTTTTGACACCCTTAGATGTGAGTTAATGGAACCATGATAAAAGGATAGAGAAGTAGCACAAGCAAGGCTGATGGTATAGATTCAGGACTGCCTGACAGATTAGAGATGGCAAGGAGAAGAACAAAAGATAAAAATCACCCGATTCCTGTACACTGAGACGGTCCAGAGCAACCAGCGCTATGCTCTAAGTCTGAGAAGTGCACAGAAAAATATGGTGATTTTATAAGAATTTTTAAAAGATGCTTATTTTCTGATAAAGTTCATTTTCATAGATAAAAATCTAAAGTTTATTAAATGAGCATTTAACTGATATTCATGAATAATAGAGAAAGGAATTGGTGCATGAGAGGATGTAGACACAGCATGGGTACAAACTAGTAAATTTTGTCTGCCTAGAAAGGCACCCTCGATTTTCTTGACATATCCCATTTCATGGCTTAGATCAAAAGGCGCCACATATTCTGCTGGTGGCATCTGGTGTAGGCATGAAATTCAAACTAAAATAATCCTAGTGCTGTTCCTTCATAAGAATGGGCCCAGCGAACAAGCCCATTGTTCGCTGCTAACACAAGCAGAGCCAAGTGCATCGCTGGCCAAGGAGTTTGTACATTTCACCATGGACAGGGAGAAATCATCAGTGGATGCACCTGGAATAATGGAAGCACAGATATTGCTGCTTGCTGCTGTCTCACATTCTACAGAAAGTGAAGCTGACATTGGAAGTTAACCTACAGAGAATGGTACAAAAGAGAGGAGTTGAGCTATTCCCGTGACTCAGTTTTCTCCCTCATCCTTGTATTATTTCTGTCACTTGAGCCAGTATGGTGGTTTGGAAGAGTCCTGGGTAAGGCACGGGACAATTAAACCAGAAGTGGACCTAGATTGATTTGAAAGTAGTGTAAACTCTAAGCAATGCATAGGACCATGGCTTTCATTGTCATAATCACGCCACATGAAAAATATTTATGCTTAGTACACAGTTGGCAGTCAATAACTCTAGAGTCTTTCAAAATATACCTATTAAGTGTTCAGAAAACACGCTAAGTGCTGAGAATAAAATAGAGCGCAAGACAAATGCAATCTTGGTCCCACAGTGAAGCTTTCCATCAAGTGGAGAGCACAGAGCAGATAGTGACAATGGTGACAGAAAGCAGTACTTTTCTGATAAGGGATATGTTAATTATGGCTTTAGGGTGACAAGGCTAGATAATCCAAGTTGAAAAGCATATTATTAGGTAATCAGGTGTTTCACAGAGCATAGGAGTGAGCAGGTGGCTCCGCTTTAGGAAGGGGGAGGACCAGGAACAGGAGAGTCATTGACATTCTGAGAAACATGCTTCTCTTACTCTCTTCACTGCTTCCTGGCTCCATGGTATGAAAGCTGTTGCCAAGATAAAGTTTGCAAGGGCATCCTCATGCAGAGGAGATGATCATACCAATCAATTTTCTCTTAGCGGGGAGCCTTTGGTTCTGACATTTTTACACTGAAAGACCTGGAAGGGTGTCGCATCCACCCCAACCAGCAGGAAAGACGCAACACCACGTTGTCCTTCTTCAAGCAGGTTTATTCAGGAACACTTTGCATTGCAATGTAGGAACAGGAATCCCCCGAACCACCCTGGGGTGCACCTTAAATACCCTACTGACTCCTCCCAAACACCCCAGTCACATAACGGCAATCCATAGGTTCACAGCAAGTGACGACACCTCAAGTGAGCTGAAGAGGCATGGCATCTGCACAGTGCAGGCGGCTGGGATGTGGCTAAGTCTGAGATAATGAGGAAGTCAGGCGCAAGTCATAAGACCTGGCAGCCATCTGGGGCGCCATCTTGGGGCAGCGGCCGCACCTGCTCCTCACATTACATCCCTTATTTATTATTTGGGCAGAGAGAATGCCTTTCTTAGGTTGCTCTCTGCTATAATGCTCCTTACCTGTCATCAGGAGGACAGACAGCAGTGGTCTGGTCCATGTCTTAGGTTGGTAACACCTCCAGGGAATCTTACCCGTCATTGACTACTTCTCTAGCATACCAAGCCACACTTGAGATTGTCCCAGCTCTAGGGCTGCAAAAGCCTGAATCAACAGTGCCTGTACATGGGTATGCCTTTTTTTGCATACAGAAAATGCACCATAGGGCCATTACTCCTGTGGCAACACAGATGATTGCCAGCCCTCCTATGCCAGCCCATTCCTTGAGGAATATTGCTGTGACTATGGCAGTGGTAATCTCAAAATCTCTTTTAGGTCTAAACAATGTCATCACAGATGGAGCTTGCACTGGCCAGGGTACAAATCTAGGCATACGGGTTACCACAGCCAAGGAAAATATAGATGCATTCCAATACATATTATAAAAGCAATTATCACTACTACAATTAATAAACTCATTATCATAACTACCACTATACACTAAAAACACAAAAGGGGGCCAAACACACACAGGTGTAGGCACAAAAGACATATTTTTTCTCGAAGCCAAAACATTCACAGAATTTTCAAACAAATCAGACCCGTTCCAATAAAAACTAGCATTTTCCCAGGCCCATCCCATCAGTATACTTAGAGGTGACAAATCAGTACAGCTTCCATTTACCCCACATAACAACCATACATTAAAAGGATTATTAGCCCCTCACCATGCTGGGCTTTGATATGTCCAATTATAACCTGCAAACATTTGGTTATGCATGGTACTGATGTATGGAGAAAAGGTAAAATATTTTTTTCACCGCCCAAGCGGCCTTCTGGGATTGACATCCAGTCCATGGAGGCAAAGAGTCTCGTATGCCTCTGCAAAAGGGGGCCCAGCGTGGTTGGGGTGGAATGCTAGCATTGCCCTTGGGTATACTCGCAAGCCAAGTTCCTCTGATCCAAGTAGCATTAGCTCGGGTTGAATTATTAAAAAGGTCTATCAAACCACGCAGCAGTCTGATTATACAATTGCACACATGCACTATCTTGAGGAATATTTACAATAAGCTGAAAGCATAATACCCCTCACAGGGCAAGCTGGAGAGGTTCAGTCACCGGTGCCACTCCTTCATCATCAGGTAAAAAGGGTAGCTGTAAAGATGCCTTGGAGGTAAAGAAACGAGGAAATACTTGAGCGGAATGGGTCAAGGGTAGCGGTTTCAGAAACACCCACATGATGTCCCATTGTAGCTCCTCACTCCTGCACCCCATCACCATCATCAGTATTCCCAGGAGAATCAGCATCACACCTCTGGTCATCCTTCAACACTCAAGTCAGTCGTTCAGGTACCCATAATGGCTGGCAGCGGTACTGGGGAAACACGCAAACAGACCCTCTCACCCACACCAATACTAGATCTGGCCCATGCCATTGGCCATCCAACACGTCCTTCCACATAACAGTTCCCTTCTGAGATGCATCAGGATTACTGAATCTCTCTACAGCATTACAATCAAATTCATCTTTATTTAAAAAATTAAGTGTAAATAAGGCTAAAGAAAGGCATTCTCAGGGAGTCGCCCCTAGGGCAACTCCCCCTTTTTGTCTTATTAAGCATTCTTTTAAGGTAAGATGAGCACGTTCAATTATTCCCTGCCCCTGAGGGTTATAGTGAATACCATGTACAAAATGAATGCCCATCATCTTACAAAAGCTAACAAAAGTATTGGAAGTATAAGCAGGGCCATTATCAGTTTTTAATTCTTTGGGTTGACCCCAAGCGTCCCCATGCTTCAAAGCAATGAACTATGACATGATGGACCTTTTCTCCAGTATGCAAAAGAAGCAAAAATGACTCCAGAGGCAATATCAATTGAAACATGAACAAACTGTAATTTTCCAAATTCGGCAAAATGAGTCACATCCGTTTGTCAAAAGTGTAGGGGGAGTAACCCTCGTGGGTTAACTCCAAAGGAGGGTTGAGGTAATAAAGGAGCACAGGCCTGACAGGCCTTGACAATCTCCCTGGCCTCTGCTCGGGTGATCCCAAAGCGAGAGGCTAATGTTTTAGAATTTACATGAAATTTAGAATGAAAATCAAGAGCAAGGTCGAGGGCAGGACATTCCAGAAATATAGCAGCTTATGCTGCCTTATCCACTATGTCATTACCCTCAGCCAATGGACCTAGTAACCCAGTATGAGCTCGGATATGCTGAATAAAGAAGGGGGAGGATCTATGCGATAGCAAATTTTGTAATTCACTTAATAAGTCCCCAATGCTGGACCTAAGATTCACCCTACCAACCACCTCCAAGATAGCAAGAGCATTAACCACATATTGACTATCTGATATTAAATTAAAGGCCCCTGAATGTTGTTCAAAAACCTTAATCACAATCTGTAATTCTATAACTTGCGGTGAGGCAGGGGGGAATTGTAAAACTATAGGCGCAGAGCCTTGAACTAAATAGGCTCTGCATCCTGACTTTGATCCATCTGTAAAAATTAGAGGAGCCCCTTTAGTACTCGAGAGGTAATCACAGGAAAAATTACCAGGTGAGCTTTACATAACTGTAAAATAGGATCTTTGGGAAAATGATTATCTATCTTGCCTAAAAAACTGCATCTTAAAACTGCCCAGTCATCTACAGTGGCAAACAACACTTCAACTTGTCTACTATCATATAGTACAATAATTTCATCAGGAGGGGTGCCAAAATGCTGCACGCATTGCTGTAAACCCAGCAATGCCAATTGGGCAACCGGAGCAGGATAATAGGATAACACTTTGGGGGGGGGGGATTTTAGGATGGATCCATAATAAAGGAGTGCCCTGCCAGAGGACTCCAGTAGGCTGGGTCTCCAAGGGCAGGATGCACAAAATAATAGGACTGAACAGATCTCTTCTCTTTAATGCTGCTGTTTGAATACCCTTTTCGAACAAACTTAACGCTATGCGGGCAGAATCAGTAAGCTGCCGGGGAGAATTTAATTCTATATCTCCTGGTAAAATATCATATAATGATTGTAATTGTTGGTTAGGCCCAAATAGGGACGTACCCACTGTATATCCCCCAATAGCTTTTGAAAATCATTCAATGTCCTCAAATTATCCGTCCGAATCTGAATTTTCTGGGGAGATACTTGACTATCAAAAATTTTTGTTCCTAAATAATTCACCACTTTTCCTTTCTGAACCTTTTCCCGGGGTAAAACCAATTCCTGATATTGTGTTTCCCATAGTGCCTGGTGTAAAGGTGTAACTTTGTCTCACTCTGAGACCTCAATAGTCCCTAATCCGGGAACCTAATAGTCTCTAACTGAGATCTTGAATCGTCCCACTTACCTGGGAACTTTCCAGCTGGCTACCTTGACCTCTTGAAGTTCTGGACTAGCTGCGCTCTCGCAAAGCAGAAGTCCCTGTAAGGGCCACCACTTGTCCACCCTGACCAGCAGGAAGGATGCAACACCATGTTGTCCTTCTTCAAGCAGGTTTATTCAGGAACACTTAGCATTGCAATGCAGGAACAGGAATTCCCTCAACAAGCCTGGGGCGCTCCTTAAATACCCTACTGACTCCTCCCAATCACCCCAGTCATGTAACAGCAGTCCATTGGTTCACAGCAAGTGACAACACCTCAGGCTAGCTGACGTCTGAGCAGTGCAGGTGGCTGGGATGTGGCTAAGTCTGAGATAATGAGGAAGTCAGGCGCAGGTCAAAAGACCTGGCAGCCATCCCGGGTGCCATCTTGGGGAGGCGGCCTCACCTGCTCTTCACAGAAGGACATGCTCATGGTGGAGGAGAAGGAGGCTGAGGCAGGGAGAAGAGATTTAACCAGCTCTTCCAGCCCTTTTCACTAATAGAGCAGAATAGTCTAAAGGTAATTGGGATCATTGTTTATTTTAATAGAAATGAAAGAAAGGACTGAGTTCTGTCTGGGTTGCTGCAAACAAGATGGTACATGACCAGATTAGGGCAAAGAATTAACAAATTACAACTTACCCTCCTAGAGAGACTCACCTATTCCCTCTGTTAAATGTACACTGCTTCTTTTAGATAGAAAAGCAGTTTGATTAGTCAACATACCGTAACAGACACATTATTCTAGCTTTAGCATCTTTGTGATTTGATGTGTACTACATACCAGAGTCAATGCCACAGTTATTTGATAGAAAACATTAGATAGGTGTTAGAATTAAATGCTGCATTTATGTTTCAGCATTTTTTTTTGGAGGTTGTTCTATGAGATGGCATTGGAGGGTTATCTTTAAAGGTTTTTAATATTGGTCTTTTGAATAAAAGGGTAAAACGAAAAAGACCCTTTTATATTGGCAAGAAAGAAGTTTTGATTGGTTGATCTTGTGACAGGTGTAGATGATGGAAGAGTGAAGTCATGTGTAAAAGCATAATGCTGTCCATTTTCATGTTGGCTTGAGGAGTAGCACATTAAAGGAATTTCTCAGGAGCAGGTGAAGCCTCCTTAAAAGGTGTTTAATGGAGGGAAGAATTGGTCCAAGGAAGAGTATAGGAGAGGCATCTAATCCAGATGAATAATACATAAGCTGAACTCTCTCATACTAGTGAAAGTTGTGCTTTAAGCACAAAAACCAAGGTCACGAGGTAATAATAAGAGTATATTAGTCAGGGTTCTCTTGAGGAACAGAACTAAGGAACTAATTAATAAATTAATTAATTAATGAAATCAATAAGTGTATGTTAAGAGAGAATTTATTAGAGTGACTTACAGGTCTAAGTGGTCTAATAATGGGTGTCTGTCTCCCACTGGACAAGCCAAGAATCGGTAGTTGTTCGGTCTACAGGGCTGGATGTCTCAGCTGGTCTTCAATGTACATTGAAATCCTGAGGAAGTAATTCTAATACCAGCAAAAAAACACCTGACCAGCAGGATAGGTGATCCTGCCAGTGGGGGAGAGGACAAGTAGGCAAAAGGTCAAAGCTTCCTTTTTCCATTTTTTTTTTTTTAGGTAGGTTGACACCAGGAGGTGTGGCCTGGGTTTAAGGTAGATCATTCCATGTCAAATGATCCAGATTTAGGGTTAGTCTTCCTACTTCAAGTGGTCCTACGGTGAATACTCCTCCTCATGTATGCCCAGCTGCTTGGACTTTAACTGATTCAACATGTGGGACAGTTGACAACTAAGATTAGCTATCATAAAGAGTAAGGCAAAAACATAGAAGTAAAGATGAAAGAGAGGAGAATAACCAATAGGAAGCAAGTCAAATCCGAGACAGGTAGAGATGCTGGTGGGGACTGGGTGGGGAAGGAAGGATTCTAATTGGCCTCTGTGCTTTAGTTGCTTCAAGTTTTCCTGGGTCTTCTTTACTTCCTTTGTTCTTTTTTACTTTTAAAAGCTTCTTTATAAATAACTCCAATTACTGGGATACCGTAAGACCACTTTAGATCCTGAAAATCTGAAAGAACTTAAAAATGCAACTACTGAGGAAGGCAGAAAGGGCCAGAGGAAGGAAGGAAGGGAGGCAAGGTGCAGGAGGGTGGGAACCCAGGACTAGGATGCTTCAGTTTGGATTATTTTTCTAAGCTTGTGACCTTGAGTAAACCACCTGGCCCTTCCATGACTCATGTTTTAAACTATAAAGTAGAGACAGTAAGGTTTTCTTCCAAGGCATTTGTGTTACACATAAATAAGTTAGTGTTAATAGAATACCCAGCTTACAGTAAATACCCTTGCTAGCAAACTCAGAGTTGGTGTTACTGACCATCATGACAGACATCTCCCTTCCCCCCTCCTCCCCCACCCACCCATCCACCCCCTGCCCCCCGGCTGGCTTGTTAGATCCTTGTCAACTTCTTGGTTATGATAAACCAAAAAAGAATAATTGCACAAACCGAGAAACCTCTACAATTGATAACGCAGCTTTGTGGGACTGCTTTTTCCCTAAGAGCTGTCCAGATCTGAAGCGATATGGTGCTGATGTGAGATGGATGCTCCCCCAGAATGCTTTTCCAGGGATTCAGCAGCTCTTAGTTCTTCTCTAGTGCCCATGTTTCATCGTAGGACCTCCTGGATTCTCCAGTGTGAACATTTTTTTTAAGGCACTTATTTCTGGTTTGGACAAAGTAAAAGAGAAGGGACAAGGGCATAATATTTAAAGACTGTAGCCTAAATGTTTTCCCTATAAAGACAACTTTCTGCAAAAACTCAGGTCAGATGTCTTTAAGCTACAATAGAGCTGAATAAAAACAGTCCCCAGCTCTTAGTGAATGGAGAATTTATCAAGGTGGATTAAAAAAAAATCCTTTTGTGGAACCAGCCAGAGTCTAGGGAACCATGTTCATATCCATAATAATGAAGCTAGATAAGGGTGCGGGACTCAGATTCTGCCATCAAAACAAACGTCCAGCACCATGTGAAAGGCTTTGATAAGCGGCCTGTGAAGACAGTTTATGTAGCCCATTTGTCATTGAATACGGTTTCATCCTTAGCACAACATTTTTAAACAGCTTGATTTAAAAAAAAAATCAATAGTCCTTGAGTAAGAATGGTATCAGAACAATAATCTTCAATTTAATATTAAGCACCCCCATCTCTTTTAGCTTTAAACCAACTGGCCCATATCATAGTAAATACAGCAGTGACTGTCCTCAAAGACTCCTCCTGGCTCTTGTCATGTAGAGAAGGCACAGGTTCGTCTGTCCTTCCTTCCTTTCTTCCTTCTTTGCTTCCTTCCTCCTTCCTTCTTTCCTCCCTCCTCCCCTTCTTTCCTTATTCCTTCTTTCTCTCTTATATTTTTCAAATTTGATTGTATGTGATAAAACCTTATTCAAGACTAATCGTTTAGCAGAATTTTCTAGAAACTAACTCTGGTTGGGAAGACCACTGGAAAACCCTACACGAAAATGGTTTGTTTGATTGGCAGATTTTTATAACCAAAGGAGAGAAGTATTTTTAAAATGCAATTTGCTCAGGGTGGAAATCTGCTAGGCAGTATATAAATGGAAAATATCAACGACGTATAGCTTCTGCATTCAAGGAAAATTTCTATTGTGGCATTCAACAGTGTGAGTAGCTAGACCTAGAAATGACAATCGTTGAGAACTGCGTCTTCCAGTTTGCTCTTCACCTTCAGGTGAGCTGAACTCCCAAGATTTGGCACTTGGATTCTTGGTTTCTCTCCTGAGTGGATAGCATCTCAGTAGTTAGAATTTGTATATTTAAGCTCAGGACTTTCAAATCTGGGTGACTGATTCAAGCCCTGAAAAGTAAGTCCAAAATATGGCCTATTCAGAAGCAACTGAGAGTGGAGAAAATAAAAAGACACTTTCCTAAGTTGCAGTGACTTCAGTATGAGACTGGAGGAAATGAAATTTTTCTTCTCACATAAGCAATGCTAAAAGAAGTCTCAATCCCAGAGGTATTATTCCCACCAAGAATAATTCTCTGTGAGTTGTGTTTGAAAAGGCTAATTATCTTTTAAAAAAAGATGTAATTTAAAAAATGTATATGTATGCAGGTACCCCTGAAGACCAGAAGAGGGCACAATAACAAAAAAAGGAGTTTGAGGGGGAGGATACAGGAGGGGTTGGAGGGAGGAAAGGGAAAAATGATGTCACATTTCAATGAAGAAATAAAATTTTTAAAAATTAAAAAGAAAAGCGTTGGATCCCTTGGTTCCCTGTAGCTAGAGTTATAGGTGGCTAGGAACCAGTTGCTGGGAGCCAACTGCTCTTAACCACTGAGGTAAAGCTCCAGCCCCAACACTAGCCATCTTACGACATAGACTCAATTGCAATAGAGAAAGATTCCATTCTCTTACATCTACCAACAGAATGGTAGAACAGGGCAGACTCAAAGTATGACCCCACTTGCATAGTACAAAGCTAGAAGAATCAAAGCGACGTAAATGTTTCAAGACACATGATATATTTTAATCTTGTAGCACTGAACGGAAGATCTGCTTATTCAGAAATCTCCTAGTTTCTCTTACTAGGCAGTCATGAACCCTTCAGAGATGCTGCTCTGTCTAGTTTATTTATCTCCTTATAAGTAACCCTCCCACTGAGGTTAGAATGTAACAGAGGTGTACTAGACCTAGTCCACCCATGCTCATTAGAACTCATTGCTCTGTTTTCAGAAAGTTTGTAATCTATTATTAAAAGCTAAAGTATTTAAAATTAGAATTTGGAATTAAATTTTAAAATTGCTGTTGACTTGACAGAGAATCTCACATATCCGAGCCTGGTCTGAAACTTGCTATATAGCTGAAGATGATTCTGAACTTCAGATCCTTCTGTCTCCACTTCTCAAATGCTGGGATTCTAGGTGTGTGCCACCATGACTGGTGTATGCAGCACTGGAGAATAAATCCCAGGGCCTTGTGCATTCTACATAAACACTCTACCAACTATAATACATCCCCTCTCTATATTTTTAAGGTAGCCACACCAAGAGCTATCACAAGCTAGTTATTTTAAATACATTGCACAGCTATTTGTATTCACTATTTGCATTCCTGTTTTTTTCCCCTGTATGGTAGAAATAGAATACATTTATGAGCTACCTAACACTCAGTAATGTTAGGTCAATAACTTGAAATCAACCATGATCATTTACATTATAGAAATTGGCAAACACATAAAGGTAGGTGCTAAATGTTTTTTATCACACCCTGGAAATAAGACTATGAATAGATGTCAGCTCTTTTGCCAATACATGACAAAATAATTACTTAGGTTTACATGACTGGCCAGTAGGACATTTTGCCAGCAACTAGCTATTTTTATAATGTTGTGAGCCTTGATACTCAGAAGTAAACCCCCCTTATTCTTTTTATCACCAGTGAAAATTGTAAATCAGCGGCAATAAAGAATTTAAATTAGGTTTCAACAAGAAATAAAAGCTATGCCAATCAACTATGTGGGTAGCACTTTATGTTGTTAGAAAAGTAGTAGAGATATGATACTCATAAATCTCCTGTATGAATATATCAGAGATGGGGAAAGCTATCATGGAGGGAAGGACATAAATTCTGCCATGAGAAAGAAATGTACTAAATTAAGGAAATGTGCTACATGGGTCCATAATTTGATGATATTGTGAGATATGCTTTTGTTGAGTATTGCTGTGTTTGCCCCCAATCGGGAGAAAGCTTTACCAAAGAATAAGGGATTTATTGTAGATTGATTTCGTGACTACCTAATGGAACCCAGGCCCATCTGTGGGAGATAAGTCCCTTGTCCGGTGTCTTTCCATTTAGTTTTCCTTACTAGATCAGTCACGAAGCATTCAACTTCTCTACAGTCCCCAATGAGCTTCAAGAAAGTATTCACGTCTACCTAATTTCTTAGATCCCTCAGCCCTTGTGACAAAGTGAGCCTTTCCTTAGTGATGATTAGTGTGAACTGTAATGACATTTTCATAATGACATTTATTAGCAAGTGTGTAAATGCACATGTGTGTGAACAAGAGCTGTAGGGCAAAATTTCAGCTGATGAAAAATAAATAAAAACTTTCAAATTTTATTCGTGTGTGTGTGTGTGGTTGTACATTTGTATGTGTAGATTCACTCATCTTTGTGCGCCTATATGGTGGTAGGAGGATGGCATGTGTCTTCTTCACCGCCGTATTTTTTGGAGACAGGATCTCTCATGGAACCTGGAGTTCACTATTTAGGCTAGACCAATGAATGAGCAAGTGGCTAGGATGCTCCTATTCTGCCTCCCTGAATGTACAGCATCCTGCCTGGCAGGTCCATGGGTGCTAGGGATGTAAGCTCAGATCCTCCTGCTTACACAGAAAGTACTTTATCCACCGAGACACCTCCCCCACCCCATTAAATAACATTAAAAATAAAAATGTTCACAAAAATACATGAAAATGTCAGAACTGAAAATAAGACAGGAGCCCACATTTTATACAGAGTGGTATTCTCATCAGCAGGCCAGACTCCCAAGTGAACGAATGCCCTCGCTCTTTTGTCTTTCGTGAGTTCGCTCAGTTAGTCATTCCTTCTTTCCTCACATTTTATTCTCTTTTCTGGAATTCTCGTCCATTCTCAAGACCTGAGAACATGTTAGGCTCAATCACCCTTAAAGCAAAAACACAAAAGAGAGAACGGCCCTTTCTCCACTGCCTTCATTTCGCTCTGGTTATCAGTTGCCTCATTTCTTCCTTTTGAAATTTTTTTTTTCTCAAAAAGGTAATTCCTGTAAATGGTGTTTTCTCGGTGAACAATCTTGCTGTATCTTCCCAAGAGATCTCTTCTCCATTGATTTCTGCGATGCTGCATTTCTCCCATTTCTATTTGTACCTCCAAGCATCCTTTTTCTGCCCTGTTGGCTCTCTTCTTTACTTCTGCCTTTCCTGGAAAGTATTTTTTTTAATTAGATATTATCTTTATTTACATTTCAAATGTTATCCCCTTTCCTGGTTTCCCTTCCTCTATCCTCTCCTCCCTCCCCCTGCTCCCCAACCCACCCACTCCCTCTTCTTGGCCCTGGCATTCCCCTACAGTGGGGCATAGAGCCGTTACAAGACCAAGGGCCTCTTCTCCTGTTGATAACCGATGCTACATATGCAGCTAGAGCCATGGGTCTCTCCATGTGTACTCTTTTGTTGGTGGTTTAGTCCCTGGGAGCTCTCCATTGGAGCTGCAAACCCCTTCAGCTCCTTGGGTACTTTCTCTAGCTCCTACATTGGGGTCCTTTTCCCTCCCCTTCCAGCATTAGTAACTCTATCACTTCCCATACTTAAGTGCACTGTTACTATTTCTTGTTCTGATATCTCTCTGGAGCAACATAGTCCTGTACATCTGACCTGCTGACCATCTCTCAGCCACTTCCTGGATCTCTCAAACTCCACATATCCTAGAGTAAATGATTCACATCTGCCCCAGCACGTTTTAGTTATGCTGAGTGACTCCCGGACCGCACTAGGACTCCATCAAGGAAGCTTGGACTCACTCTCGAGTCTTCCATTTTCTCTCTGGCCTCCACTCCTCTGAAACTGATATTTATTATGGGCCCAAAACCTGCAGCCAAGCCGTGTGTCTGGAAAGATATCCTGTCACAATCTGTCCAAGATCAGCCCATCACATTTGTCCTTTCTATTCTTGTCTGCCTTTCTCTCCTCTCTTCTCTGTGCCTCCTCTGCTGTAGCCTGAGCACTCTTCCTCCAGACATGTGCATAGCTCTCCTTTCTTCACTCACTTCCTGCTGACCGAACTCTTATCTTGGAGTGTTTTCCTAGCCGCCATCTGCCATGCCTTCCACTCCTATTTTATAGTTCTCCTATTCTCTTTCGCTTTGGTTTCTAGCATTTATAGCACAACTGACACGTATGTTTGTCTGCTTTCCCCATTTGTATTAATTACTTTGTTTCTGTAACAAAGTATATAACAGAAACAAAGAGGAAGGACTTCATGGTTAAGTAACCTCAGCCCATCATGCCTAAGAAAGCATGGTGGGGTAGGACTTTGCACATCACGGTGGGCAGGAAGCAGAGGAAGTGGAATATGGGAAGGGGACTTGGAGAAGAGAAAACCTGACAGACACTCCATTAGCCCACTTACTTTTATGAAGTCCCAGTTTTATTTTTCATCACCTCAAAATGTCATCAGACTATGAATCCATCAAGGGATCAAGCCATTCATTAGGTCAGAACCTTCATGATCAAATAACCCACGGAAACACGTTTGTAGACTAATCCAGAGATTCACTTCAGTAATCTCCTAGGTGATGTTTCAAGCCAATTAAGTTGGCAAAAATGATTAACCAAAATAGTATTTGAATGTACATTTCTTCAGTTTTTAAAAAGAGTTTTACCTTTTATTTCATGTGTAAGTGTTTTTCTGTATGTATATACATGTACCACGTATGTACTCGGTTTCTAAAAGGGATAGAAGAGGGTGTTGCAGTCTCTGTAACTGGAGCTACAGAGGATTGTGAGCCTCTCTGTAGGTGCTAGGAACTTACTGCAGGTCTTCTGCAAAATTAGCAAGTGCTCGTAACCACGGAGCCATCTCGGCAGCCTCTAAAATCCACATTTACTGAGAGCACAGAGATTTTGGTAACAAGCTCCTTGGACCCTAGAACTGCAGTTGTACAATATAAATTTGTTAAATAAGCGAATGATTCGTCTCATAATAATCTATTTCTTTAACTTTGTTGGTGCTCTTTTGAGACAGTATTGGTTATACTCAAGCCTGCTTCCAACATGTACCCTGCGACTCAGCCTCACTAGTGATGATTTATAAGCCTACGTCTATTTCTTTATATCTGATTTCTCTTTTCATTTCTCCTTTTGTATATTGAGTGGATATTCATTTACCCAGTTCCTATAACGAGATCTGCAGAATGTGGGGTGCTTGATAGTCTCACTGCCCAACTGTCATTGCCACCAGACTAAACTTTTGCAACTGTTTGCTAGATGGTTTCCTTGATTATGGTCAAGCTAACCTTTGTAACTCTTCTCTTTGCCCTTGACAGATTGAATTTCAAACTTGGCCCTAACTGATCATCTCTGTAAAGACCTCTTTAGTCATTTCAGTAGCACCCCTTGACCTTGGTACCCCACTATACCTTCCTTGCACCACAGTGTACCATGGTTACATGGCACATAGATCATGGCACATTACTACATGCGTTTGCACATCTGTATGCTTTGTAACTCACTGAGGACAGAGGTCTGCTATTTGCCACAAGACTATTTTATCCTCACTGTTCTACATAGTGTGGGGCTTTCATGAATGCTTGACAAATATTTAATGAGTGAACAGTATTTTGCTTAATTATCATTAATTATGTCAAGTTTAATGTATTTATATCCAGATCATGCACAGTATCCTACCTTGTAAAAAAGTGCTGCATCCTCAAGTCCCGGGCAAATGGCAGGCATAACTTCCTCTCTCTCTCTCTCTCAGACATAGAAGATTTGATTTGTATCTGTTTCCTAAGATTAGCATATACCTAAAACTGGGTTGATAACATCAAGTCTGCTGTGAAGATTATTAAATTGAACGTTGAAGGATTAACCAAAAAGAAAAAAAAAGTAGAAACATTTTCTGCTTTCAAGGATCAAAATAACTAGAAGACAATACCCACAGAAAATAGGATCATCATCATTTTTGAATGATACTAAAATTAGGTCTATCCGATATTCACACAGGAAAAAGAAGATGTGCTTAAAGTGTGTCTGTGGCCAAGCTGGAATTTACCATAGGAGATAAACAGCCTTGTGGGATGGCAGCTGATCTCCCTAGAGGGTTGTGCACAGGAGAGTCATCTTTTTTCAAGCCTGCAGCGCTCTCTACTGGCCATTGGTATGCCAAGGGCATCTAGCAGAAAACAGCATCATGCCAGTTTGGACCACAGTGTACATGGAGGGAGGAAAAGCAACACAGAACACAAGGAAATGGTGCTGAGTTCCACATGAGCACTCTGGATACTCTAGGCTGTGTTCAGAAGGAGGCCACCAAACAGGAATGACAACAGACTTCCAAGACTAAAAACCAAAAGTGATTCAAGTTCAAAATTGTGATATTCAGGCATTCTGGGTAATGATTGTGTCCAAAAAAAAAAATGAGTCAGGGAGACAAATTAACATTTATAAGCGAATCTGCATAATGTAGGATGATTATATGTGCATGCAATGCCTTGTTCAAACTGTCTCCCTCAATGAATCCTTGCAGAATTGCAGGACAGGTGACAACAGCCCATTTTTATTAGGGGAGGCAATCGTGGAAAAGAAAGGCTTATATCTGCTGTTTATTTACATAAGTGTGAGGCTGGATATTTTAACTCTGCATGTTCCAGTCCCAGCAGTGGGGCTGCTCGAGGAGACACTTGGCCTTTTGCACATCTGTCACATCTTGACCACCTCCTTGCTTCTTGGCCCAGGAGAACAGTTCAGGCTTCCTCTTGAGATGCTCTTGCCTGAGTTCTTGAATCAGGCCAAGGAGCCCTGGCTCAGATGATGAGGTTTTTAAAATGATGGATGAGCATGCTGCGAGGGTACTACAGTAGACTCGCAAAGAGAGAGAAGGAAAGAAAATACACGCACGTGTGCACATCCATGCATTCCATATGTATTTACCTATATCTTTAGCTGATATATCTTCTAATATAGGAAAAGCTGACCTCCAAACTGAAGCTTCAGATTCCAAACTACTACCCCAGGGTTCATGATAGCATACCCCATCTCTTTTCCCACAATGAGAAATCATACTATCATTATCCACAGTATATTTATTTATTTCCGCAATCCTAAAATACATAAAAGGTAGTCATTGAATTGCTACTCATAACTTAGTTTTGAGAGGATCACTATCTAACAATATTTTTAGGAAGCTTTTATTTCTTTAGCCATACAACATGGATCCCAAAACACTGCTTTCAATATCTGTTATAACATACATAGCCATGTTGGTATTCTCTACTTATTAATTTATTTCATTGAGTATGACTATTATTATGATGATAATATGCCGTAGCATATTTATGCATATATGTGTGCTTATATGTATGCCTATGTGTGCATCTGTGCATGCATGTGAGTGTGTGCATGTGGAAGTCAGAGGTCAACGTTAGATATTTTCCTCAGCTCTCTCCACCTTATTTTTTGAGACAGAATTTCTTTCTTAATCTGGGGGTCACTCACTTAGCTGGACTAGCTGGCTAGCAAGCTCCTAAGAATCCTTTTCTTTTCTTTTTCTTTTTTTTTTTTTTTTTGATTTTTCAGAACCTACTTTTAATAAGGGTTCTTAAATGCTTTAACCTTCCTTTTGTAGCCTACCACCTATCAGAGGCAGAGGAAGAGAACCGTTACTAGGATATAGGGAAGTGGACCTGGTTAGAAATGGTTCTTTGGAGAAAATTCAATCTGCTTTGTCAGGAAATCAGCAGTTCAGTTCACAGGAATTGGCAGTGACAGCTCAATCCACTCATAAACACCATTCACAAATCGGCAATGTCAGGTCGATCCAGAAGAAACCACAAGGCTCTGCTGTACCCTGTTTAGAAGTACTGTCAGGGTAACAAATACAAATCAGCAGTGGTGGCACGACCCAGCAGAACCAGCCAGGCCGCTGCTGAACTGGCACAAGTCAGCAGGAGTGACCAGGGCCAGCGGGGATGCCAGGAGAAGTTCTCTGCCATGCCTCTCTCAACTAAGTCAAGTGTTGCAAAGCTAGCCATGTAAGCCAGCTGTCATTGTCCGTTGAGTCCTATTTATACTCCTTCCAGACATCACATGTCCTCCCACAGATCTTGCCTCAGTAAAACTCCATGAAAGTCTGTGTCAGCTGACGTATCCAGAAACTTCCACTTCACTCGGCCAATCAGCCCAAGTCCAAGGAAGTGGCAAGAAGCTGCCAGAAGTTTTTTGGTGCATTTCTTTCTATAAAGTCGTGACAAACAAAGACCAGTAAGGAATGGCAATACCATCTCTAGCATCATACACTGTCTGTTGGGTTACATTCATATTTCTTCTTAACCTCATACATCCTTTCACGTGTTTGCTTTAGCAAAACATCCTTTCACCTGTGTCTGCTTCAGGAAAACATTCGTCCATATGTCTGCTTTAGCAAGACATCCTTTCACCTCTGTGCCCCAGCAAAACATCAATTAACATAACCGACTTTCCAAAGAAAGCATAAGTTTGCACTTCAGCTAAGGACACTTTAGCCCTGTCTCTCCATACACTCATTCTTGTAGGACACAGAAGAGCAGAGGATGAGCAAAAGAGTGCTCACATGTTTGCCTTTTCAGTGCTGGGATTACACATGCGTGCCACTGCCCTGGCTTTTTTTTTCTTTTTTAACATGAGCTGTGAAGGTTCAAATACAGGTCCTGTGTAGCAAGCACTTTACTAAATGATCTCTCTCTCTCTGTATATGTGTATGTGTGTATGATATATATATATGATATATGGGTATGTGTAATTGCTAAATTCCCACTGAAATGGTTGTACTAGTTTTCATTTTCAACACATATAAAAAGTACCAGTCTGGGAGAATTGCCCCACAGCACACAAGCTAGCTAACCTCACACCTGTACCGACAAAAATGACATGAGAGAGTCTGCATTGAAAATGAGGCATAAATGTGCAGACCAACGCTCTAATGGAAGCTGTCCTCTGACAGCTTATGTGACATATGTGCACTATGTCATGCCTGTACTTGCCCTCACATGTACATCATATATATACATCATACACAGTATGTGCATACATACACACACAGATACCAAGAGTCCCACACAGAAACACACACACTCAGGATGATGCCCTCCAGGTCCATCCATTTGCCTAGGAATTTCATAAATTCATTCTTTTTAATAGCTGAGTAGTACTCCATTGTGTAAATGTACCACATTTTCTGTATCCAGTCCTCTGTTGAGGGGCATCTGGGTTCTTTCCAGCTTCTGGCTATTATAAATAAGGCTGCTATGAACATAGTGGAGCATGTGTCCTTCTTATCGGTTGGAACATCTTCTGGATATATGCCCAGGAGAGGTATTGCGGGGTTCTCCGGTAGTACTATGTCCAATTTTCTGAGGAACCACCGGACTGATTTCCAGAGTGGTTGTAAAAGCTTGCAATCCCACCAACAATGGAGGAGTGTTCCTCTTTCTCCACATCTTTGCCAGCATCTGCTGTCACCTGAATTTTTGATCTTAGCCATTCTGACTGGTGTGAGGTGGAATCTCAGGGTTGTTTTGATTTGCATTTCCCTGATGATTAAGGATGTTGAACATCACAAAAGAACTCGCACAATATGTACTCACTGATAAGTGGATATTAGCCCAGAAACTTAGAATACCCAAGATATAAGTTACAATTTGCAAAACACATGAAACTCAAGAAGAAGGAAGGCCAAAGTGTGGACACTTTGCCCCTTCTTAAAATTGGGAACAAAACACACATGGAAGGAGTTACAGAGACAAAGTTTGGAGCTGAGACAAAAGGATGGACCATCTAGAGATTGCCATATCAGGGGATCCATCCCATAATCAGCTTCCAAACGCTGACACCATTGCATACACTAGCAAGATTTTGCTGAAAGGATCCTGATATAGCTGTCTCTTGTGAGACTATGCCGGGGCCTAGCAAACACAGAAGTGGATGCTCACAGTCAGCTATTGGATGGATCACAGGGCCCCCAATGGAGGAGCTAGAGAAAGTACCCAAGGAGCTAAAGGGATCTGCAACCCTATAGGTGTAACAACAATATGAACTAACCAGTACTCTCCCCCCCGCACCCCCCCCCCAGCTCGTGTCTCTAGCTGCATATGAATCAGAAGATGGCCTAGTCGGCCATGGGTGGAAAGAGAGGCCCATTGGTTGTGCAAACTTTATATGCCTCAGTACAGGGGAACGCCAGGGCCAAGAAGTGGGAGTGGGTGGGGGAGCATGTGGGGGACTTTTGGGATAGCTTTGGAAATGTAAATGAAATAAATACCCAATTAAAAAAAAGAAACACACACACATAGAGACACAAACACAGAACCAAGTATAGATATACAGATACACACACACACACACACACACACACACACGCGCACACGCACACGCACACGCACACGCACACACACACACATGTGCGCGCACACACACACATACACTTAGAGTGCCTACTTCCATTCAGTTTGGCCAATGGAATGTACTATCTTATCTTTTACTGTCAGCAGTCACACAGTTGGGAACATCCTTTTTTCCCCTGTTTTTATAATTAGATTTTAATTAGCAGTGACTTTAGTATATATTTAATACTATGGGACATTTTTATATCTTTTGGGGAGCATTGTCTATCATTTCTCCTTTTCTTTCTATGCAGTTCTCAGTCCTTTGCCCCCCCCCCCCCAATTTTCAATCAGAATCTCAGCAATCTGCTGCTCAGCTGATCATAAAATACCTCAGTTTAACTTATAGATACTGAATTTAGAGCATACATTATTTACTTTCTCTTTTGCTGTGATAAAACACTGCCTGAAAGCAACTTGGGGAGAGAATGAAAAAAAAATAGTAAAGGACATGACTGCTCCTAGGTATGGTGGAGAAGAAAGTTTATTGTAGATAAAAGGGAGAGCACAGCCAGAGGCGGAGGCATTTGGTTGAATCCAGAGCAGACTTGACCGTGAGCCATGTGAGGAGACATGTGGAGGGGAGGGAGAAGAGGAAGAGGGGAACCAGGCACAGACGCTAAGAGGCCAAAAAGATAAGAGAAAGGCCTATAACCAAAATGGCTAGATTAAATAGGGAAGAGCCTCTGGGAGAAGGGGATTTGGGCAGCAGGGGGAGTGGGGGGTGAGGTGGAGGAGTGGGTAGAGGGTGTGGTATGCCAGAAATACTCTGTAACAGGTAGGGTCTGAGAAATGTTGGAAGAACGTGGTAGTCAGGCTCACCTTCATATGTTAAATAGACACCTTAGTCATTTGTTTCAAGAGTTTGAGAAGAAAAGATAGTTCATATGACAGGTTATAGACTATCAGATAGAGAAGTCAAGGCAGGAAGGAACTCAAGGCAGGAACTTAAAGCAGAAACCAGAGGAGTGCTGCTTACTTGCTTGCTCCCCCTGGCTTGCTCAGCAACCGTTTTTATATAGCCCAGGCCCACCTGCTTAGGATAGTATCGTCTACAGCGGGCTGGGCCCTCCTACATTAAGTAAAACTCAAGAAAATGCCTCACACCCATTGGACTTGCAAACTTTATATGCCCCAGTACATGGGAACGTCAGGGCCAAAAAGGGGGAGTGGGTGAGTAGGGGATTGGGGGGGTGGGTATGGGGGACCTTTGGGATAGCATTGAAAATGTAAACGAGGAAAATTCCTAATTAAAAAAATAAAAAAAAAAAAGAAAATGCCTCACAGACATACCTACAGCCCAATCTAAATGGCAGTAGTTCCTCAATTGAAGTCCCCTTTTCTCCGCTGTGTCAAGGTGCCAACCAAGCCATCACAAGGCACACCATCGCTCTACTTTTCTCATTTTACAAACACTATTTCACTATGTGGCTAAATGACTTAACAGACCCCCATCCTCCACCCCTTACCCCCACCTTGGCCCTGCCAAATTCATGGACCCACCCATGGAACTCCTTCAAGCAGTACGTACTTCATGATCACAAAGAAAATACTTCATAAACAAATGATATATTGATTTAAGCATTCTCTAACTCTGGCACTCATAAGCAAAGGTAATAAATAAAATAAGTGGGAAGCATGGAATGTTGGAGAAAATGAAAGTACATAATGATGAGACAACTTCTTTAAGATCAGAGAATAAAAAACATCAGCTATGTGACTTCTGGTTAAAATTTAGGTTTCCTTTAATGTCCTTGTTGCTTGTAAAAGAACAAATAAAGACTTTTTAAATTTTGAAGGTGATATTAAATGAAGCATTTTTTAAAAGGAAAAGAGCATAGTAAATAACAGAAACAGTGCAAATGGAACTGACAAGGTTAGGAATGTGTGAGTTGGCAATCTTAGCACGTGATTAATCTCAGAAAGACCCTTAATAGTACTCAGTGAGGAAAGATACCAGCATTACAAACATAAAGAAGTCCTAGAACATGAACTTCTAGTAGGGTTGAGAATAACAAATAGACTAGCACTAACACAAAAAAGATACACTACTGGTAGTAGAATTGCTCATGGAATTACGTATACTTAGCAGGCAGAAATGAGAAACAAATACATAGTGATAATAAACTGTATTAAGGGCATTCACCATCCTTATGAGAGCTCACACAAGTTAATGACAGTCAATGTGGTGCTACCTTCTCCTTCTCCTCCTCCTCCTCCTTCTTCTCCTCCTCTTCTTCTTTATACTCATATATTTTTTAAAAATTCTACTCCTAAATTTATTTAGGTCCGATCATTTCTATCGTATTTGTAGTTGACAAGTATTACCCATTAATTATTTGTGTCATTTATAAGGATCTGTGTTGTTAAGTTTCTTGGGTACCACAACACTGCTCCCTTCTATCAAATCCTTTGTAACGTCCTGTATTCACTGATGATGAAACTGAAGCAGAGTGTACTGTATCACTGTTGCAACATACAGTTTGATCTTATGACCATCAAATATTCTAGGACTGTAAGAAAGATCCAGCAAAGACACTGACAATCATTTTTCTGGAGGTGCAAGTGGATATTTTAGCAGATATATATACCCTCTACCACACTCCTCAATTCTCTTTCTGGATCAGAGAAGGAATTCTAGACAATATGCTAACAAATGGGTATGGCGGTGTATCTATCTAGTCTGCTCTTTCCATCATTACACTACAGCACTAGCTAGGGGCTTAAACTTCAGGAATTTATTTCCTCACCATGGAAGTTAAATGCTTAATATCAAGATGCCAGCGTAGTCAATTTCTCTTAGGCCTGTATCCCGGAGTTGTATTCCGATGTGAGTGAGGGAAGCTCTCTGACACTTCTTTGAAGCACACCAGTCTTCCAAGAATCCCACCAATAGCACTTCATTTAACTAAAATGACTTCCTTTTATACAGTCACCTGGAAGATGAAATCTCTAACACCAACATTTGAGGAGAGGATACACAACCAGTCAACTTTCAATGTTACCTCAATAAAGCTTCATTTATAAGATCTAGTGATCTTACTGGGACACAAAGAAAGAGCCATGTGAAGATCTGGGGGTGTGAAAGAACACATTCAAAAGAGAGAAAGAAGTTGGTGTGGTGCAAGATAAGGGAAGAAAGGTTGGCTATAACCACCTGCCTTGTGCAGGAGCTTAGCAACTTATTGGGGACTTCTGTCCACTGAAAATTATCCTTCCTTTTATCTTCTGAAGTACATTGATGACCTACAACATACTTGGGAGCCAAAGATCTCACAGTTTAAATACCTACAAGTTATTTTTCAGTTATGATCACAAAAAAGGATGCGCCAATCTCTCCCCAAATGAGAAACAAGTTTGCACACATTCATCACATATTTACTGAGAAGAGAAAGAGAAAAAAGTGAACATTTTCTTTTATGAGGCTTACAGTCTAAAAAGCAACAGAAAGATGTCAAGGAAATAGTCCCTTAAAAAAAACCAACCAACCAACCAACCAAACAAACAAACAAAAAAACCAATCATCTGCACTGAGCTTCCATTAGATCTTTGTGAAGACTACAACAAAGGAACTTGGCCTAGGACGTGGATGTGAGAGGCATTCTCGAGAAAGCCTTCTTCCTTTCTATCCTGAATCCTTGAGAGATGCCAACGTGGTTAAATTTCTCTTTTCCCAGTGACAGAGCTGCTAAGATGTCTTTGCTCACTCAGGTAACAACCCCTGCTCTGTCTCCAGTTCAACTGCTGGCCAGGGCTAAAATCTCTAGAGAAATTAGCTTCTGAAGATCCCCAATCCCACAGAGGTGCTGTTTGTCTTCCTTTTCTTGTGTTCTTCTGAGGGGATCTCTGACCTGTGCCTCTTCCCTGGGGTTCAGACAATGCCATTCCTAGAGTAATGAAGAGGCTGCTGGTCACTTACTCTGTCACTGCTGCCTCAGAAAACCAAATGGCCTGGGGGAACATGTTAAAATGAAAACAGCACCACTACATAAAGGAATAGACATAGAAACAGCACATAAAAGAAGGGCATTGCCTATGCCTGGCATTCCTTTAGCTCCTCCTCCTCCCTCCCCACCAAGCTTGTCTTGGAGTCATCTCTATTGCTTCACCTTTCAAAGCAACCCTAACATTCCACTTCTTCTCTGCACAAGTGTCTGGGGGGGGGTGTTATTCTTCCATCCTACTTCCTATTGTTTGATGATAAGAGTTACATAACAAACTAGCTATTTCCTGCACACCGTTTCAAGCAGCAAAGGCCTTTGCTGTCTCCTCTTTCTGGAATGAATTCCTTTGTGTCTTTTCCTGAAGAATTCAGTCAGGTTCAGCTGATGAACATGTCATTACCTTTGTTGTGTGATCCCAGGCTGCCTTTTTCTGGGAACCCTGAAGCATGAGTTCAGCCCCACTCTGGGCTCTCGCGGCTCCCTCTGTTCTCTCTATTATAGTTTTCACTCCATTTTTGTCATTATATTGTAATTAGTGTTTGCAGATTGGTCTTTCCCCTCTAGACCACAACTGCTTGAGACCCCAGTTAGTTATGTTGTATTCTCTGTGCCTCCACTGCCTTCAGTATCTGCCACTCAATGGGTGCTGGAAAGTGTAAAAATGAGTTTGTTGATTACACATGTCCCCCACACAGGATCATTTTGTACAAATGTAGATAGGTGGAACTAAGTGATTGCAGCTATTCTGCTAATGAAAAGGAAGAGATTAACGCATAATGGTTGGGTGACACCTTTGCTTTTTTTTTTTTCTTCTTTCTGATAACTGTTCAATCTTTACTCTCCTAAAACCGAGAAGAACACCTAACCATGACAATTTCCCACCATCTAGCCCAGGTCAGCCGAAGAGATTTTCTCTTACCAATCAATCTATTTTGAGTCTGGATTCAGACATCTTAGGATTACAAACGAGTTGGCTTATGGGATATAGTCTAGTTTGCTCTGTGTTGCTGTGATGGAACACTGACCAAAAGGAACTTGGAGAGGAAACTTGGCATTCCTTTAGCTCCTCCTCCTCCCTCCCCACCAAGCTTGTCTTGGAGTCCTCTCTACTGCTTCACCTTTCAAAGCAACCCTAACATTCCACTTCTTCTGTGCACAAGTGTTACAAGGCTATTATTGAGGGAAGCCAGGGCAGGAGTTCAAGGCTAGAACCTTTCAATTACCAATGGTTGGTTGGCATCCAGTTTCTTAGGCTCCTTGGCACAGGGAAGTAGCATTGCCCAGGAGAGGGAATGAAATAGAAACAAACAAAAGCAAGTCCAACATCCAGTTCTGCTGCTGCCTTTCTGATGCATGAACCCCACAATAAAGGCTTTTTGCTTTTGCTTCATTATGTGACAGTCATAGACTGTAAACACTGTCAGGAGCAGAGAAAACAGCGTCTAGAGACAAATAAGAAAAACTGAAGATGAAGCTGGAAGTGCACACGCAGTTTATGCTTTAGTAGTCTGTGGTCCTGACAGCTTTTGCTCGACTGAAGGTGCCGGGTGTGGTGTTCTTTTCTCTGTAATGATTGCTGAAACTGTGTGTCTTGAAGAATTTGCCTTAAAAAAAAATGTAGTGAGTATTTAATCGTTCAGGGTGTGAGGAACCACATTCTGTTCAAGTGTGCTTCCAGCCCTTGTGTCCCTGCTTATTGGTGACAGTACTCCAAACACTTGTCTCAATTTTCAGATCAAAGCTGATGAAAAACAGACCTCGAAAGGCTTGAATTGCCTTCTGCATCTCTTCGCATCAGAAGAAAACACCTACAACCACTTGAAAGAGCTGCGTTCTCTTTTTTTCTTCTTCCAGATAGCAAATTCTGCTTAGATTTTGAGCTTTGCTTATTTCTTACTCTGTCAATGTCAAGTGCTTCATGAAATGTATCTTTTAATTAATTATTCTTGCCTAAAATGGTCTGCTGTGGCTTGCTGTCAAGACAAGAATTCATATCAGTGAAGTAGGATCTGCCACTATGGGGAATATGTTAGCCTATTTCAACACAAAATTAACCTCATTTACCCAATAATAACTTCAATTGATTTTTCAGATAAATCTTTTTTTGTTGTTTGTGTTCTTTGAAGTTGCATGCTATGTGGTTTTTTTTCTACAAAGAGTAGAAATTGAGATGCATGAAACCACTGAATTATATACGAGCTAGACGCTTGATTGAGAAAGCATTTGGATAGAATGCCAATGTTAGCAGCCAGATCCAGCAGCACAAACAATTCCATTCATGCTTACTGTATGGGAGATCTTCGAAGAAAGAGATCCCTAAATGCTTGTCAAATATGGGAAGATTTACATCGATTCTAAATTTGCCCATAGGTATTAAAATAGTGTAAGAGGCTATAAATGATATAGCAAAGACCTAGATAGTGAAAACTGGTGAACACAGTATAAAGGAACAAGCTGAATGATAAATCCAGAAGTGAATCTCATGACTTTCATGGCATCCCTTAAAAAACAATGGTAGATTTTTCAAAGTTAAAGGATTTACTAAACTGAATAGAACCAACCCTTCCTGAGCTCTATAGAACTACAATTTAGTTCTTTTTGGAAATAAATTGAGGTGTGGGGAATTTGCATATATTTCTATACTCTTCTCAGTGTAATTCTTCAAGAATAAGTGTTCCCCCTCCCCCAAGAAGTGGAAATGAAGGTCACTCTTCTTTTATTCCAGGTACTAGGAACACAGTGACTGTATGACTTTTTCGTTATCAGTATTGACTGCATGGTGTTGGAAAGTTACTGGACTAGAAAGGAAGTATTCTAGGTCTTCAGTGTACTGGTATCATTAACTGGCTTCCTGACCTCAGGTTGCGGGGGTTAATGGGTTTGACTAATTTTCCTTAACCACTTGGATATTATGTAAGATAGTAGAGGTTGTTTTAGCTAGGATTTCTATGGTTTGAAGCAATACCATGACCATGGCAATTTTTATAAAGGAAAACACTTCATTGGGGCTGGCCTACAGTTTAGAAGTTAGTTAGATCATCCATTATCATTGTGAAAAGAAGCATGGTAGCATGTAGGGAGACATGGTGTTTGGGAAGGAGCTGAGAGTTCTACGTCTTGATCCATAGGCAGCAGGAAAATAATGCCACTCTGGGCAGACTTGAGCATCTAATACGTCAAAGCTCAACCCCCCTCTACCCTGTGACACACCTCATTCAACAAAGCCAAACCAACAAAGGCCACACCTCTAATAATAATACCCTATGAGCCTGTAGAGGCCATTTTCATTCAAACCAGCACAGAGGTCTTCTGTCTGTAGAAATCTTTTCTTTAGTCAATTATTTTGTCCTTGGTGGATTGAAAGTGTCATGTACAGCAATAGCAACGAAGAGCTGGAGACTGAATAGTCAGAAATGGATGATGTAGAGCTGGGGGTGAGGCTGGAGGAGAGAATTGGGAACCACAGGCTCTTTGTACTTGCTGGCTATATTCATCCTTTTCTGTCACATTGCTTGATATAGGATTCAAGTACATGAAAAGGAAGCTTATTTCCTTGTGGAATTTTAGAGAAAGGCTTGCATTACCATTCTGGTGATGGCCCTTGACTGTGTCGTAACAAGGCAGATGGCATTATCAAGGGACTACATTTTGGGGGAAGAATCACATGGTAAACAGGAAGTGATAATAATTAGTTCATCCTTTTTATTACAGCCCCTTTCTGCTTTCATTGGAACTAACCATTGTAAATCACACTGATCCCTCCTGTGGTGGTTTGAATACGCTTGGCCCACAGGCAGTGGAACTATTAGGAGGTGTATCCTTGTTGGAAGGAATGTGTCACTGTGTAGATGGGCCTTGGAGGGCTCCTGTGCTCAAATTCTGCCCATTGTGAAAGAGAGACCTTTTCCTTGGCTGCCTGCTGAAGACAGTCTTTTCCTGGCTGTTTTGGAACAAGATGAAGAACTGTTGGCTCTTCTAGCACCATGTCTGCCTGCATGATGCTTTGCTTCACACCATAATGATAATGGATCAAAGTTCTAAAACTGTAAGCCAGCCCTAATGAAATGGTTTTCTTTATAAGAGTTGCCATGGTCATTCACAGCAATACAACCCAAACTAAAACACCTTCTGAGATTAGAATCCCAATTACAAGATAATCTTTCTCTAAGCTAGACCTCAATAACATCACACAAGGAACCTACATTTCTAGCACATAAAATTTTGGGAGACATACTCAAAACAATATTCAAACCATACCACTGGCTTTCGGGGCACTTGGCCATGTAGGTTGAAGACAAGGCTAGAGTCATAGGCAGGAAACAAACTATGCAATGTCTTATACTGTATAGTATAGGTTTGAGGTTTCTGTTATATAACAGAATTATTTGGGGAGCTTATTAAATCTTACACATCTGCCTTTGAGCAATGGCGTCAGAATCCCAAACGGTAGGGCTAGGGCACTATATTTTTGAGAATTCCCTCAGGTGCTTCTAATGAACAAGACATTAAAGAGCAAGTGAGAATGAGGGAAGCCCTGCAGCAAAGCACTAACAGAACATGTGTACCTTAGAAAGGCTAATTTGCTAGGAGTGTAGAGAATGAACTAGGGTTGTGTGAGCCTGGAGACAGGGGGGTGACTAAGGAGAGGCAGCCTCCTTCTCCAGCCTATATGTCTGAAAAGAACTATATGTGCCTTAGAAGAAAGGCAGGGATACTTAAAGTAGTGATCTATACAGTTGCTTTAAAAAATAAAATAAAAATACCCAAATATTTATTTAAATGATGGTTATCTTCCCACAAGAGAATAGGTTATCTTCCCATAAGTGAAAAGAAATAAATTATCTGCATGCAGCCAAGATGTATCTTTCAAATGGAAGGCTTTACATTTATTTATTTATTTATTTATTTATTTATTTATTTATTTATTTATTTATTGTGTTGTTGTTGTTGCTGTTATTTGAGACAGGCTCTCACTCTGTAGCCTTGTTTGTCCTGTAACTCACTAGATAGGCCAGACTGACCTTGAATTTACAGAAACCTATAATTCTATGCCACCCAAGTACTGTGATTAAAGGTGCTTCACCAGGTCCATATCACAAATTGAGTTTTAATAGTGAAAAACCCAAGTATGAGAGCTTTAAAATGAGAAAAAAATTAAACAGACTATAATCTGCATAGCTTTTGAACAAGCAAAGGAATAGAAAGACACAGTTCAGGATAGCATTTCCCAGTTGTGTGAGATTGGAGGGTAAGCTCAAGAGGAAGGACGGACAGCTTCAATGGTGTTGGTAGTGTTTTCCTTAATAGTGATTATGCTCTATGACATGTATTTCGCAACTAGTTTGAAAAGACACTGTGACACATTTTCTTTTTTTATTATTCATTATTTTACTTATTTACATTCCAAAAGTTACCTTCCTTCCTGGTCCCCAGTCCCTAAGTTTTTCACCTCCCACCCCCATTTCACCCTCACCCTCTCAACCACCCCCACCTCACCCCTATACCAGCATCTCTCTTCCCTGGGGCATCAACTTTCCACAGTATTAAGCACATCCTCTCCCACTGAGGCCAGACAAGGCAGCCCTCTGCTACACATGTACTCAAGGCCACGAATCAACCATGGTTGTTGGCTTAGTCTCTGGGAGGTCTGAGGTGTCCCTGTTAGTTGTTCCTGTTCTTTTTCCTATGGGGTTGAAATCCCCTTTATTTCTTTCAGTCCTTCCTCTAACTCTTCCATATTGGTCTCTGACCTCAATGAAATGGTTGGCTGTAAATATCTGCATTTGTCTCAGTCAGTTGCTGGTAGAGCCTCTCAGAGGACAGCCATGCTAGGCTCCTGTCTGCACATACAATATGGCCTCAGTAATAGTGTCAGAACTTGGTGTGCATGCATCGGATGGACCCCCAAGTTGGGCCTGTCACTGGCTCGCCTTTCTTTCAGTTTCTGTTCCATTTTGTCCCTGCATTTCCTTTAGACAGGAACAATGTTGCCATGTTTTTTAGAGGTCCCTTATGATAATTATTGGGATTCAAAGAAGTGACACTGTGAGACATCAAAGTTTAGGTCATAAGTAGCCTTTCTTAGATAGAGTCCATGGTCTTCTAGAAAACATATCTGGGGGGAATCAAGCTGCCAAGTAAGAAATCCATCTACCTTTCCCTTGCAATAAGATCAAGTTAGCCACCTGGAGAAGTGATGGGGAGATATGATGATGATTGCCAAATTGTTCCAGTGGAGGTACCAGGAGGAAGAGGAATGAGGTCACCATAGGTGACTCTACAGGTGACTTCAGCAAAGCCACTCTCTGACTGTAAATTCATGAGAACCCTTGAGAGGAACCTGCACATGGACCCTCAGAATCATGAGAAGGAATAATTACTGCTGCTTCAAATCACAAAGTAGAAGGTGGCTTGTCATGCAAGAGGTCACCATAACATTCTATATCTTGTATGGAAATAGTGCACTTACTTTTCTAAACGTGAGATTACGAATATATGTTGCCATCAGACAATTCTGCCTTCAGACCATGATTCTGCCTCCCCTAGGATCTGTAGCTCTGGAGAAATTACTCAAGTTCTCTAAAAATGCATTTTCCCATCTGATAAGTGAGAGGGCACTTCTGGTTCACAGGAAAGTTGAAAGGCTTAAAAAAAAAACCAAAACCCTACAGATTCTATATACTCTTCATTCAGGCAGACTGTAAGGAGATTATAAAGGTAGAGGACCATTTGTATCCTGCCTCCCTTCCTTTGGATATATGGAAAGAGAAAAGGGATTTTCTTTCTTTTTTTTTATTAGGTATTTTCCTCGTTTACATTTTCAATGCTATCCCAAAGGTCCCCCATACCCACCCACCCCCAATCCCCTACCCACCCACTCGCCCTTTTTGGCCCTGGCGTTCCCCTGTACTGGGACATATAAAGTTTGCAAGTCCAATGGCCTCTCTTTGCAGTGATGGCCGACTAGGCCATCTTTTGATACATATGCAGCTAAAGACAAGAGCTCCCGGGTACTGGTTAGTTCATATTGTTGTTCCACCTATAGGGTTGCAGTTCCCTTTAGCTCCTTGGGTAATTTCTCTAGCTCCTCCATTGGGGGCCGTGTGACCCATCCAATAGCTGACTGTGATCATCCACTTCTGTGTTTGCTAGGCCCCGGCATAGTCTCACAAGAGAGAGCTATATCTGGGTCCTTTCAGCAAAATCTTGCTAGTGTATGCAAGGGTGTCAGCATTTGGAAGCTGATTATGGGATGGATCCCTGCATATGGCAATCACTAGATGGTCTATCCTTTCGTCACAGCTCCAAATTTTGTCTCTGTAACTCCTTCTGTGGGTGTTTTGTTCCCATTTCTATGAAAGGGTAAAGTGTCCACACTTTGGTCTTTGTTCTTCTTGAATTTCATGCGTTTGGCAAGTTGTATCTTATATCTTGGGTATCCTAAGTTTCTGGGCTAATATCCACTTATCAGTGAGTACATATTGTGCGAGTTCCTTTGTGATTGGGTTACTTCACTCAGGATGATACCCTCCAGGTCCATCCATTTGCCTAGGAATTTCATAAATTCATTTTTTTAAATAGCTGAGTAGTATTCCATTGTGTAAATGTACCACATTTTCTGTATCCATTCCTCTGTTGAGGGGCATCTGGGTTCTTTCCAGCTTCTGGCTATTATAAACAAAGCTGCTTTGAACATAGTGGAGCATGTGTCCTTCTTATCGGTTGGGACATCTTCTGGATATATGCCCAGGAGAGGTATTGCTGGATCCTCCGGTAGTACTATGTCCAATTTTCTGAGGAACCGCCAGACTGATTTCCAGAGTGGTTGTACAAGCTTGCAATCCCACCAACAATTGGAGGAGTGTTCCCCCTTTTCCACATCCTCGCCAGCATCTGCTGTCACCTGAGTTTTTGATCTTAGCCATTCTGACTGGAGTGAAGTGGAATCTCAGTGTTGTTTTGATTTGCATTTCCCTGATGATTAAGGATGTTGAACATTTTTTCAGGTGCTTCTCTGCCATTCGGTATTCCTTAGGTGAGAAATCTTTGTTCAGCTCTGAGCCCCATTTTTTAATGGGGTTATTTGATTTTCTGGAGTCCACCTTCTTGTGTTCTTTATATATATTGGATATTAGTCCCCTATCCGATTTGGGATAGGTAAAGATCCTTTCCCAATCTGTTGGTGGCCTTTTTGTCTTATTGACGGTGTCTTTTGCTTTGCAGAAGCTTTGCAATTTCATGAGGTCCCATTTATCGATTCTTGATCTTACAGCACAAGCCATTGCTGTTCTATTCAAGAATTTTTGCCCTGTACCCATATCTTTGAGGCTTTTCCCTACGAGAGAAGGGATTTTCTAAATGGAAAGTGTGGCTTATAGCTCAAGAACTTCTGAGAATATGTATAGTGAACAAACGCATCAAGCCTGTTCATGCTCTGTGGGTTTATGAAGATTTATTGATTTCCTGTGTTGGTTTCAGGTATAAAATGTGTGGATTCAGGTTCCTCTGAAGCATAGTTCCCTGTTTTTATCTGTTTGCTAGGTTTCCATCTCCTGTGGACTCTCCATTTCGGTCCCTCTCATCTCCTATCAGAGGAGAGCAGAAAGATGCAGGGGTCGTGCAGCCCACGCACTGATGGCGGACCAGTCTCTCTTAGAGGAGGAAGGAGAAGCATGACACTAAATGTGACTTTTTTTTCTGTAGAGTAAACTGAAATCTGAAAAAGAAGATAGAAGGGTGATTTTTTAAGGAAGCAATCTTATTTGAAAGAAGCTTATACTCCTGGAAGGGTGAAGTATGACCCTCGAGAGTCCCACAGATATGCTCACAGCACCAAATCTCTACTATGTGCCTTTCACATAATGAAAGGCAGTTTTTACCCTTTCTAGTTCAGCTGGCTCCTTGAGCAACATGGGGATTAGTCAGAGTTCAGCCAGGAGGTGAGCATTGTTGTTCTGAAGAGCTCTCTGCTCCAGGAGGTCTGTGAAGCACAAACATTCACATTGACTTGGGCTCCAGTTGCTCTAATGGGAACCTGGCCCAGCATGGCTGCAGCTTATCTGCAGCCTGTGCAAGGGGTGGGCTCTCTACTGCGGAACCTGGAGCTCACCAGGATCAGAGGACAATATCGGTCTGTTCTCCACACTAACCAGAACAGAACAGAAGACACGGGTCAGAATCCAGCACGAGGCTTTTGGGTTTGATGAGCTGCAGAAGTCTCTTTAAGCTCTTGTTCTATGGGCAGTTCAACCTTCTTTTCTCTGGGAAGAGAACAGGGTATCTTTCTTATCTTCTGAGAAACTTAGTGTACGTTTGAAAAATTGGACTTGTGATTTATTTCTTGAACATTCTTGAACATTCATAAATTTCTTTGCGGGCCGGGCGTGGTGGTGCACGCCTTTAATCCCAGCACTTGGGAGGCAGAGGAAGGTGGATTTCTGTGTTCGAGGCCAGCCTGATCTACAAAGTGAGTTCCAGGACAATCAGGGCTATACAGAGAAACCCTTTCTCAAAAAAACCAAAACAACAACAACAAAAACAAAAGAAAACAACAACAACAACAACAAAACCAAAAAACCAACCAACCAACAAACAAAAAAATCCCCATAAATTTCTTTGCTTTTCTAAAGCAAAATTCTACTGCAGTTACATGTTTAGAGTCACCACAGAGCTGCTGAAGAAGTTCACATAATTGACAAAGTCAGGGAAGGAAATATAAGCCATGTCTTCGCCAGTATGTTTCACTGCTTTTAGTAATCAGTTATGGTTCATAAAAATAATCCTAAACGTCAGAGGGTAGAGTAAAATCAGTGGTTCGAACTTCTGAGTAGAGATTTGGTGCTGTATCAGTCAGCTTGTCTTCATTATGATGAACTATCTGAGTCATGAAAAAGAAAACCTACTTGGCTCACAGTTTAGGATCTGGGAGTTCAATCAGTCTGGTGCAGGCTTTTACACACCTTTTGTAGCTTGTGCCACATATGACAACAATACTCATGTCTTTGTTTCTGTGTCATATCTTTCTATCTCTTTAGAAAAACCCCAAGAAATCAGTCCTGAATTTAGGCTGCACCCTAAAGATATAATCTAATCTGATCAACTTTTGAAGGCTCTACCTCTAAACACTAACACTAAAGTCAAAGTTCTCACCGTCAAAATACCATTAAGAGAAGTAATGCTTGCAGGTATCAGAAGATGTTAGTTAGCAGCATACAAGTAGAGGCCAGGAGGAACACATCAGCACATGGGTGGTAGGAAGTCACACATAGCTGTACACAGGCTGTCATGAGTACACATGCAGTTTAACACACTGGAGGCTGTATAGATGTAGGCTTGCAGGCAAACACAGAGTCAAGATGGCAAAGTTCAAGGTAATGGTAGAGTCACTAGTTTCTGACCCAAAGACCAAATTTGTACAGAATCACACAAAGTGGCAAAATTTTTACCAGTCATATTTATATAATGGATTACATCTCTGATTATTTGGGAGTTCCTTAGACGTCCACTGTCAGCCATTTTGTGATAACTTACAGTTCCTGAGATGGCCAGTGCTAGCCAGTTTCGCCACATTGGGTATTGGGTATCTGTAATAGTTCCATGTTGTCTAAACATAAACTGGCCTGTACTGCCTTCTGTTCCCCTGAGTATCCTTTACCTAGCCAGGTCTTGCATTGTTCCAGAATATATAATAGAGAGACTCTATTACTTTACTTTCATTAGGGAGAAATACACATAAATTCACATTTCTAACTCACTAGACTCCCTTAATACATTACACGGTGGCAAAACCCTCTGAAACAATTTCACTTAGAAAAAAATATTGCAGACATAGGGCATAGATATTTCTGCTGAAATATCTGAAATCAGTTTGCTGATCTTATATGTTCAAGGATGTATTTCTACAATATAAATGTCAAAATTAGGTTCTTATATGTGATATTTTAACTTCCCTCTAGTCCTTAGAGCTTATCCAAGGTTTACCAGTTGCTTTCATGATGTGTTTTGTAGAAAATTAGGACCGGTTTCAAAACACAAGTGTTATTTTTATGGTTTCTTCTAGTTTAAGACATTTCCTTTGTTTCCCTCTGACTTTTGTGACCTCTGTACTTTTAAATATTAAGATAATTTCTTCATGATTAGATCAATGTGATGCATTTTGGCAGAAATACCACTTAAAAATTCTGGGATATCATTGTATTCTTTCTAAAGTCACATTAAAATGTGACTTTAATTGGTCTGATTAACTGATAGCATTAATTAGGTCACCTGATTAAAGCGTTATCTGCTCATCTCTGTAGTTATAGTCTCTTTTTAATTAAAACATATTTTTGCAGGTGTGATATTTTAAGCAACATAAGTATCTCATTTCATGAAAGCATGACTTTCAATTTGTTTATTTTACACATCTACCACTCCCTGTTTTGTTCAATGGCTTATAGGCTACTGTATCACTTTGATACTGAAATTGTCCCAGATTTTAATCTGGTTTCTGTGTCTTTTGACATGTCTGTACAACCCTTTTAAGAGGTCTTCAGTTCTCAGCATAGGATGAGATGGGAACACCTAGGTCTCTCTATGATGGATCCTCACTGTTGAAGTCATAGCATGTGAAGCCAACTTTGGCGGCCAGGCACACTTGATACTACTACATCACTGGTTCCAGACCTTTTCAGCACCTTCAAGATGTTTTAAGAAAAGAATCTATTTGCCATGACGATAGCAAGTAGCTTTATTTAGTTTGAAGTTTTTCCTTGGACTCTTCATGATTGTTTTTGTTATGCAAAATAATTGATCAAGTTATAGCCAATTTACCAACTTTTTAGCTCCTTATACTTACATATTAACAATTTTACTCTTCAGAGTTGAGAATGTTTTCTATACTTTCTACTATTTTTATAATTTTTAAGAAATTTTTGAAATACATATGCTTGCATGTCCAGGAGAAGCTTTGGCATCATTTGGAGAGCAAGCTCAGTGACAAAGGCAGACAAACTGTTTGAAGTCGTCTCAAGCCCTGATTGCTTAGTGTAAGGATTTTGTGACCAGTTCTAAGGCTTCCTTATCCCAGCATGGCTGATGGCTAATGACTTCTGTAGAAGACTTTCAAAAACCTTTGGTACTCAGTATTCACTACACAAAGCAATTGTTTCAGAGCTTCTGGGATCTGAGTAAGACTCCTTCTAAGGCTTTCCAGGTATTCTGATGAACGGCAGAGGCCAAGAACCATTTACCTAGTCATATTCACACAGCTGCATATGATTCATATTCACACAGCTGCATACGATTCAACCACTGCAAACAGTTTCCTCTGGCCTAAGAAATTACCTTTTTGATATTTGATATTTTTCTAAAAGTTCCTTAAAAACGTAATATCTTGAATCCCTTTATTTTGAAAAATTTTAATGTGTGTGTGCATATATGTGTGGGTGGACACATGTTAGGGCATGCATGTAGAAGACCCAGGTAGGAGTCAGTTCTCTCTTCCAGTGTGTGGGACTCAGAGACCTAACTCACGTAATATGTCTTAGTAGGAAGAACTTCTACCCTCTGAATCCTCCTGCTAGCCCAAGTTTTCAGCATATTTATTATTAGTGATTTTTATCAGCCTTTAAGTGCAGTCACAAATATGAGCATTATGATGTGTAGAAACTATATATGTACCACGCTTACTATGTACAGAAAGCACGAGCAATCTGGACAAAGGTTGCTTTTATGTTACTGTGACCAACTACCTGACAGAAGGAACTTAAGTAAGGAGAAGTGTATTTGGGCTCACAATTGAGGGCACAGACAGTGGTACTGCTGTGATGGTTCGAATGAGGAATGTTTACAGTTGTCACAGATATTGGAATACTTGGTTCCTAGGTGATAGTGTTCTTTTGTTTTGGAAGTTTAGGAAGTATGGACCTTTGTTGGGGAAGATATGGAGGTGAACTTCGAGAGTTTAAAGCCATGCTATTTCGAGTTTGCTCCCTCTGCTTCCTGCTTGGCTTTTGAGATGTAAGTGCTCAGCTTCCAGCTCTGGGTGCCAAGCCCCTCCTCTGCCATGGTGGATGCTTAGTCTTCCTGGAACACAAGCCCAGATCAACTCTTTCTTCTATGCATTGCTTTGAGCATGATGTTTTATCCTAGCAATAGAAAAGTAGCCAATACAGCCAGTGAGGCTCGTTGATGGGACTTACTCTTGTCTGTGGTGATGGAAGAGTGAGACTGCTTGCTCATGTCTTGTAGAATTAGGAAGCAGAGAGCTAGACCAAAAGCAGGATGACCTATGACCTCAGGCCCATCCCTACAGCCCTACACTGAATAGCCAGGTCCCATATCCAAAAGTTCCACAACTTTCTTAAAGAGCACCATCAGCTGGGAACCAAGAGTTCAAATATGTGAGCCTATGAGGGCAGTTATAGTCACACTGAAAGGAGCTTTGTCATCAAAACAACCTAAAGAGGAACATCATGGTAGATCTGAAGTTTAGAGCAATGATTAAACCTGTGTCTTATTATGTGAATGATCATAGACAAGCTAAGTTTCTAGTGTTTCAGCTATATGAATAAGAAAATTTTTATTCAGAAAACTGAGGCTGATGCTAATACCAATTTTGTAAAATTTTTATGAGAAGCAGACATATAACACTTCCAACAACTTCCTCCACATGAACCAAGTTGTATATTGGCTTAAATTAGCTTCTTGAGTGGCCCGTCTATAATATTAGGAATATTATTTAACATTAATTTTAGAAGAAAATTCTGTGCTGAGACAACTATTTTTGTAATGAGTATGCATTTCTTTGAGTTCCAAGAAAAGTCCAGCTAAAGAGAACTATAATTAAAATACTTTAACTTTCAATAAGTTGCAGAGTAATTGTTGGAGTTGCATTGAGGTGACAAATGGGTCCAAAGGGATACATTTTCTATGATTATTTATTTCACTAAATTTTCAGTGCTGTTTTGCATCTGCACCATCATTTGTGAATATCATACACTCTGGGAAACAAGTGACGGTAGGATAAGAGGTGGTCATGGATACTACTACTTAACATGGAAATTTATTATGATGAGGCTTAAGTTAATATGTATGTACATATTTCTCATCTTACCTGATGCATAAGAGGCAACCGACCTTGTGACAGTTTGAAATAATAGATGAAGCATCTCTGAAATAGGTTCAGAATTATGTAGCCTGAGGCATGCACAATTTCCTGTCATGTCAAGTAAAATGAATATGAAGTGCATCTTTAATAAGGAGAAACAAAAACTGATAGCCCTTGCAAAGAAGGAATTCTCTCTCCCCTCCTCTGTGAGTGTCTGTGTGTGTGTGTGTGTGTGTGTGTGTGTGTGTGTGTGAGAGAGAGAGAGAGAGAGAGAGAGAGAGATCTATCAACGCAGTTCTTTTATTTAAAGAAAATTGATGGTGTAAGCAAACTGTATTTATATAGCCATCAATTCTCTTTATAAAGATCTTCCGCCAGGAAACTTTTGCACCTGTTAATCAGTTCTAAGACACAGTAAGTTGAGGGAGCTGATATTGATGCCTAAATCAGGCCATAGCTTCAGTAAGTAGGGGGAATATCAAACCTGTTTGCCTTCAGTCAGTACATTTTTATTAGGTATCCAGAATGAGGTTGTTTTGTACAAGAGACTCAGGCAACTCAAGGCTTATAAAAATCTAATAAATAAAGGATATAAAAGTATTATAGAAAATGAACTTTTCAGAAAAAAATCAAAGGGAAATGCATATTTTGAATGATAATCATCAAGGCATATTTTGTAAGATACCGTGTAAGTTGTGTCTTAAACATGTTTGTCCAGATGCCAGGAAGACAGAATAAGGGCACAATTGGGAAGAACCATGTTTTAAATATAGTGGTGCCAGTAAGAAAGTAAGCAAGAAATAGGGACTACATAACTTACAATTCACATTTTAATCACTAAAAACAAAGGCGTTACTGTCCATTATTCTAAGGCTGGCCCACTGGTTCTGCTGTTCCTGCCAAGTTGTCGAGCTTCTTGTCAGTCAGGCTGCAGTTAGCTGGGCAATCGTCTGGGCTAGACTGAAATAACTCACACATTAGGCTTATTAGATGGTGGTTGGCTGGCTACTCAAGTCCCTAGGTATCTCCACAGGGTCTCATCTTTCCATAGGATAATCTATGTTTGTTTTAACACATGGAATATAAGAGAGCAATATTAGCATGCCAAGGTCTGAAATTAAGACTTGAACCTGGCACATTCCAATTTGATATTACATCCTGTTGATCAAAGACTATCTCAATGACAGCCCAGATTAGAGAGGCAAGTGGGTGATTAAAGTTCACTCGTTAAAAGTCAAAGTCACAATGTCAGGGATGTGGATACCAGGGTGGTGATCATCCTGGGGCAGGGGGGTGGTGCTGTTGCCGCATTTCTTCCCATGAGACAGTTCACTGAAGTGCAGAGGATGTGGACAAAAAAAAAAAAAAAAAAAAAAAAAGACAGAAAAAATTCTGTGAGGTCAGTTTTCCAAGTACACACTCTCATATTTGAAAAGTTCTAGGCAAGACTCATATTAAGAGAAAAGAGAGCTGCATTAATCATCCACATATGAAAAGAGAGGGCCAGGACAAGGATGAAGAAGTGTTTCAAAGACTTTTGTTTGTTTTCTTTAACAAACGTAACTACCAAATAATGAATCCCTTCCCCCCGTGGCTACTTTTGGACTGGTCTTGCCCCCCCTGCTCTATGATTTCAAGCTGTCTATTGCTGTTCATATCTCTGGGCTCCAGCCTGTCGTTGGCCTTTGCCAGATCATGACCTTACAATATTCTGCTGACTCCCCAGCAGCAGCGCCGTAGCCAGCAGATCTGCTGGTGTGAGCAGTTTGGGCGCACATTCATCAGCTTTCAACTGTTCGACAACTGAAAGACTTTTTAAAAAATGGTATCTGTACTCTCTAGAGCTCAAAGAGTTTCCTTAAGACTTAAAAGAAATTCTAATCTTGGTTTGCCATATCCTGTTTGCAACTCGTTGTGATTACTTAAAAACTGGACTAACTAGGCACCTCACATCAGTCTCTCAGTGATGGGAAGTTTCCCAACACAATGTACCCAACTTTCACCCAGCAAGCATCTCCAGGAATCCAACCTGAATTCACAAGCAATACATGATGATGTTATTATGTCTTCTGGAAACTGCAGAGATCATATTAGAATTTTTTTTAGAGGACAAGACTATTTATACATTCTAAGGTTTATGTGGCAACCTCCTCTCTTAGGGATCAGAAAAAAAATGCCATAAAGACTTAACAGTATTTTGTTACTTGTGGAAACTTGAAATAAAAAAACATAATTGAGTTAGGTTTTGAAGAAATATTAAGAAGTCACTCTGAGAATGCTCGTCTTAGAAGAGAAAAATCATTTAGAACCAAGTAAAGATTTCAGATACTCATCATACTTCCCAATTGATTAAAAAATTTATTGCTTTAATAACCCAAAGTTCAGTGGCTATTACCAATCCCCATGCTCTTCTCAATACCCACATTGTTTGGTTCTAATGATTTTGCTTTTTCAAAGACTTATAAACCTGAAATGCAAAGATTTAATTGGCTGCTCTGAAGGAAGGAAGGGATGGGGAAAGTGCCCAGTGTGAAGCTTGGGTAAAGCAAAGAGTTTCTCTATCTCTGTCTGTTGAGAGGCTTGAAGATTGATAAATTTGGAATGGCTCATTTTAAAGCCACACTGCGTTAAAAAAAAAAAAAAGACACATGCTTCCTGCAGATAGGATTCCCAGACTGCCTGGGATTTATTATAATTTTATGAGAGAAAAATCTTAATAGCTCGGTGATCAAATACATTATAAAATAATTTTAGAAAACCCAAGTATTTATAATTTTTCTAATTGTTCCTTGTAAATTTCACATTCCCCTCTTGCATAGTTATACTATCAGGACTTGGAATCTTAAATTGCAGCTTTCACTCATTTTACAATAGTATGATGAGTGTTTTATTTCCCTGGGATTTATTATTTCTGGAGGCAATAAGATTAAGCCTCTGTGATATGGTCTGCATTTTTTGGAGTTGTTTTCTGTGTGTTTTGTTGTCAGCTTTGCAAAATTAATTAGATTAATTCCACATATCCTCCAGAATATTATTAGATATTAATTTAGTATTCAGAGGTGGTCGTCTTAGGTAGAATTATAAACTAATTTTTAAAGAAAGTGAACCCATCTAGAGTCACTTCCTTCAATACTTGGTCTTCATCAGACAACCTAAAATCTATTAATGTTTCTATTATGTTTATAGATACCTATTAAAAATGTAGTTATGTATATATTCTCAGTAAAGCACTGCTTTATTTTGAACATTATTTTCCCATATTAATTTTTTACACTCCATATTTAATCCCCCCCGACTGTTCCACATGCCATACCTCCTCCCCATGCCCCTGTCTCCACGTGGATGTCCCCATCCCCTACCCCACCTGACCTCTAAACTCCCTGGGTCCTCCAGTCTCTTGAGGGTTAGGTGCATCATCTTTGATTGAACACAGACCTGGCAGTCCTCTACTGTATGTGTGTTGGGGGGGGCTTATATATACACCAGACAGCTGGTGTATGCTGTCTGTTTGGTGGTCCAGTGTTTGAGAGATCTCAAGGGTTCAGATTAATTGAGTCTGCTGATCCTCCTACAGGGTTGCCCTTCTCCTCAGCTTCTTTTAGTCTTTACTTAATTCAACAACAGGGGTCAGCTGCTTCTGTCCATTCGTTTCGTGCAAATATCTGCATCTGACTCTTTCAGCTGTTTGTTGGGTCTTTCGGAGGGCAGTCATGATAGGTCCCTTTTTGTGAGTGCTCCATAGCATCAGTAATAATAGTGTCAGGCCTCCCAGGTCTCTGGTGCATTCTGGAGGGTCCCCCAACCTCCTCTTTCCTGAGGTTGCCTGTTTCCATTCTTTCTGCTGGTCCTCAAGGCTTCAGTCCTTTTCCTTACACAACAACAAATCAGGTTCCCCTCTCCTTTCCACTTCCCACCCATCCACTTTCTTCCCAGATCCCTCCCTCCCTCCCCACTTGTGATTGCTTTCTTCTCTTTCCCAAGTAGGACTGATTCATCTTTGTGGGGCAGCGGGCGTGGGGGAAAGAGGAGAGTGGGATAAAATCCGAGTCCCGCCAGATTTCTGGTGCTCTGGGTGGGCGGATGTGAAAGGACTGATGCACACTTTTCACGCGGCTCGGGTGGGTGTCTGGCTGTGTGAAGCCACTAAACCCCAGCTCAGGCGACTGGTGGACAAGGGGCAGTCCTAGGTACAGGTTCTCAGCCAAGGGCATCCCAGAAGACACCACGGAAGAGCTGAGAACCGAATGGGGGCCCCAGGGGCAGCTCAGTCAGCCCCGGCCCGGGCCAAAGGGAGGAGAAGTCAGGGAGAGAGGGGGCACTGGGTAGTTCCCATGCAGGTGAGAGTCCCTGGTCCGAACTGTGACTGGAGCGCAGGAAGGAAGGCCTTCTGGTGGGAGGTTATACTCAGCTCCTTAGGGGAAAGCCTATCCCATTGTTCAAGCATGGCCGGCCTTGATGAGCAGAGACAGTCTATGGCTTTAGAGCTTTATTGTAGAAAGGCAGGAGGAAAGAGAAGGTAGAAAAGAGAGAGGCCGGCCATGGCCACGTGGAGAGAGGGGGTAAGGGAGAGAGAGAAGGAGGGCTAGAGAGTAAGAAAGGTGAAAGATTAAAGAGAGTGAAGAAGGGCCAAGCAGCCCCTTTAATAGTGGGCTGGGCTATCAGGTAACTGTGGGGAGGAGCATACCTGGCTATAGTTGACTGTGGGGGTGGAGTCTAGCCAGAATGCCAGAAGCTTGGGACATTGTCTGCATGACTTAAAGTCACACACCTCTCCTTCTGGGAGGCTGTGGGGGTGGTAACTTCGACAGGAGCCAGGGGTCCAGGAGACATGATGGAACACCTTCGGTCTCATGTAGGTGGAAATTACCACCCATTGGGTCCCCCGGGGTTCAAGACCTATGCTCGACTGGAGACCAGGCTGTCTGTGCACAGCCCACTGCCCCACTCGTCCTCACTTGGGCTCTTCCTTGTTGACCTTTTTGAGTTCTGTGGACTGTATCTTGGGTATTCTGTACTTTTTTATTTTTTATTTTTATTTTTTTGCTAATATCCACATATTAGTGTGAGTACATACCACGCATGTTCTTTTGGGTCTGAGTTACCTCACTCACGATGATATTTTTCTAGGGAAAATCCTCCAAAGATACCCCGCCATGCCACAGAGGCACGTGTTCCACTATGTTCATAGCAGCCTTATTTGTGATAGCCAGAAGCTGGAAACAACCTAGATGTCGCATGCCAGAAGAATGGATACAGAAAAAGTGGTTCATTTACACAATGGAATAATACTCAGCGATTAAGAGTGAGGACATCCTGACTTTTTCAGGCAAATGGATCGAACTAGAAAATATCATCTCATCTATTTCTTTATCTGCCTTTTAAATAAACCCACATACTGGTCCACTTCTGCCAACCTCCTAAAAAAGAACTAAGAAAGTGCTTTAAAGAAAGCATGCGCCCACATTGACCACCAGCTCTAGATGCGTTCCTGGACACTCAGTTGTGTATGCTTTAATTAACTGCTAAAGGTTAGTTTTCAAAATAATTTTAAAAATCCACATGTATGCCATTTAACTACTAGATATGCTAGTACACAAAAGTTTACTGCCTCACTTCTCAGCATCTTTTTTCATATGTGTGTGTTGCATGTGTGTGTTGCATTTGCGAGTACTTAGTCTTTCCTTATGTGTAAATGTGGGTGGAGGTCAAAGGTTGACAATGGGTGTCTTCTGTTGTTTTTGCAACAGTATACATACATATACATGCATCATAAACCCATACATATACATTTTAACTTTTTCTTAGAGAAATTTGTACATGTGTACAATGTAATTTGATATTTACACTCATACTTCTCTCCTTCAACTCCTGTGTCGCTCCCTCACGCTTCCTCCCAATTTCATGCTTTCTTCTTTTCCTTTGAAATAAACCACAAAGTACAAATAATGCTGCCCAATGGGGCCACCTACCAGAACACAGTTAACCTACCAGTGATTCAACCCTTAAAGAAAATTGACTGATTAGTGCTATTGTGACAAGCCTTTAATCCCAGTACATAGAGGCAGATAGATCTCTGTAAGAAAAGAAAAGAAGAGAAAAGAAAAGAAAAGAAAAGAAAAGAAAGGAAAGGAAAGGAAAGGAAAGGAAAAGAAAAGAAAAGAAAAGAAAAGAAAAGAAAAGAAAAGAAAAGAAAAGAAAAGAAAAGAAAAGAAAAGAAAAGAAAAGAAAAGGAAAGAAAAGGTGACATCCCTACTTTGGAATCCGTCACAACCTTGGCTAGAGTTGGGAGTCTGTGTACACTCCATGCTGGAATGTTTATTAGCTTGAGCTCATACAGACCTTCTGTAAGCAACCACAGTTGCCGTGAGGTGTGAGTGCTGTCATGTCAAGAAGGCAATGCCTCCTTAGTCTTTTTCACCCTCCAGCTCTTAATATCATTTCACATGGCCATTCAAGGAGTTCCCTAAGTTTTGGTGAAAGGAGGTTTGATCTAGATGTCGTACTTACGTTTAGCACTCCACAGACACTTGTTCTTTGCATTCTTACCTCTTGTCTCTCTGTATTAACCACTTTCCACTGCACACTTCTGTCATGAGAACTGAGAACTGCACTGATCTTTGAATATAAACATAAGTATTGAGAAGACAGTTTGATACTATGTCCATTTCACAAAACAATAATAGTAGGTTGGCCTCAGCCGTGGGTTCTTGGCTAGATTTGTAGTACTAGGTACTAGGAGGCATCTCCTGTGGAAGGTGCTATGGAGAGACTGCTAGGAGAGGAAAGTCATCAACTGTCACATTAAGTTGAAAACCCTGAAAGCTACATCAACGTTCAATATATGCTCACTGGTACAATACTGGCACAGATGTTATTGCGGTAAGCCAAGATTGAGATAGGTTAAGGCTATATTTGCTAGTCAGCAAACCCCAGGTATCTGCTTTACTCCCATCATCAATTCTGGGTTACAGGTAGATGTACCAGACCTGGATCTTTTCTTATTTTTTTCTTCTCTCTCTCTTTTTTTTCTTTTCCTTTCCTTCCCTCCCTCTCTCTTCCATTTATTTATTTTTGGGGGGGGGGCTGGTAATGCATGGTGTTACCCTAGGTCTCCCAGCATAGTCTCTGGTTCTAGGTTACTCAAGCATTGGTAGGTATGTGTTGCTTTTCGTGGCGTCAAGTCAGACATCGGTTGGCTACTCTCTCATGTTCTGTGACATGATTGCCCTATCATGTTTTGCTTGCAAGACAGATTATAGGTCAACGGTTTCATGGCTGGGTTTGTGTCCATGTTTTTCTTTCAGTAGATTGCAGAGTACCATCAGATGCCTAAAACACAAGGACATAGAAATGGGGGCTCTATTGCAGGCACCAACTTGACTTCTCCATATTTAATGAGTTGTTTGGCGATGAGGTCCCACTATTAGTTTGCAGAAAGCAACCTTTTGTTTTAGCAACAGCCTTGGGTATTTAAGGATTTCCAGGGGACTAACAGCTGAATTGAATGTAACCTAGTCCATCCACTGGAAGTCTCGCCTGGTAGCAAGAGATGGCCAGTTGAGATTCCGTATCCCCTGTACTAGGAGACCACAATAGGATCATCTTCATGGATTCCAGGAAGTTTTCACTGCTCTAGGTTCTTACCCCCTAACACCCCCACCCCCATTCCAGCAATCTCTTCATGAGCAGATGATCTCCTTGCTGTCCCTACCTACCCTCAGTCTGCTTTTTCTCTCCCAGAGAGATCTTGTGTTCCCCAAGACTCCTCCTCTTTCCCTAATCTCTTTGGATCTATGGATTGTATCTTGGTTATCACTTACTTAATGACTAATAGCTCTCTCTAAGTGAATACATACAATATTTATCTTTTTGGGACCGAGTTACTTCACTTTTCTTTCTTTCTTCTAGTTTCATCCACTTGCCCGAAAATTTCATGATGGGATAGTTTAAGAGCTGAGCAGTACTACTCCATTTTGTAAATGTACCATATTTTTAAAATCCAGTCTTCTGTTAAGGGACATCTAATTTGTTTACAGTTTTTAGCTATTGTGAATACTGGTTGAGCAAATGTCCTTGTGATAGGATTGAGCATCCTTTGGGTAAACGACCAAGAGTGGTTTTGATGGTTTGTATATGCTCGCCCAGGGAGTGGCACTATTAGAAGGTGTAGCCCTGTTAGAGTAGGTGTGTCCTATCTGGAAGACTTGCTACTGAGAGTGATTTTAATTGTGCGGACCTGGCCCAAGAGGTTTCAGTGGAGAATTTCCATATGTGGTCTTGAGACAGTTTTTGTGATACTTTGGTGAAGAATGTGGCTGCTTTTGCCCTTGTCTGAAGAGTCTACCTGAGGCTAAGGTAGAGGTTTATATTAATTGCATTGACAAAGGAAGTCTCAAAAGAGCCCAGCAGAGACTTTGATCTCTGGTTAAGTCTCATGAACAGCATTTTAAACAAGCACAGCAAGCTGAGAAAGGGAAAATATAAAATATATGGTTCGACTATTAAAGGGGTACCAGGAGGTGAAATGGAGCTGAATCCTGTGCTCAAGGATATTAAATTGAATTAAGGGAGTAGTAACCTTAGAGGGCCAGATCACACCCAGCTATGTTTAGGTCCAGGGGTGGTAGTACAAACCCAGGAGGAAAAGACAAGCAGATCTCTGAGTTCAAGACTAGCCTAAAACAGAGCAAGTTCTAGGTGAAGAAAAATTTAAATCCAGGCTTGGAGAACCACACCTTAAATTCCAGTGTTTAGGAGACAGGCATGCAGATCTCTGAGTTCAAAGTTAGTCTATGGAGTAAGCTCCAGGACAGCCAAGCTTAGGCAGTAAAGGAGTTGGAAAACTGAAAGCTGGTGATAATGTAATAGAACAAGGGGGCCATGCTCCAGTCCCAGCAAGCAGCAGAACTTGGAAGCTTTGGCACATGGCTCTGGCTTTAGAGTCCAGAATAGAAGGGACTACTGGCAGAATTGATGCTGGTTAGCTAGAGCTAAGAAATTAGTGGTGATTAAGAAGACACCAGCATCACTGAGGTGACATCTTCTGGGAAGTGTTTTCTGAGAACACAAAGAAGCTGTGTTCCAGAAATAGCCAAGGTTGTACCTCATGCTGCAACTGTACTTGGTAATGTGTAAGCGTCACCCAGGTGGTACTGGTTTTGGAGGCATGAAGGTATCATGAAGATCAGCTGAGGCTTGGCATTGTGAGAGGCCATGGAAGGCCATTGGTGAAGATGCAACCTGTTTTAGTTTATTGCCCAGAACTGAAGGGGTCATGCAAAGTATTTGAGGCTTGGCATCATGAATAGAGCCTATGAGAGGCTATTGGTGAAGCTTTGTTGCAGTGGAAGACCCCAGGATATTGGATATGCCAGTACCATGGGATGATTACCAAGACCAGCAGCAGCAGTGGAGTGGGGTCAGCCAGAGCCTAGGGTGCTACAGAACTCAGAGCTGAAGAAGTGACAAAAAGCCCTTTGGAGGAGCACAGAAGATCATGTGTGGATCTTAGACATTGAAAGAAGAAGCTGTAACATTGAAGTTTCCTTGGAGACCCCAAGATGTTCAAGATGCCAGAGCCATGGGCTCTCTGCTGAGGAAAACTGCTAAAGGGGAGTGGAACCAGCCAGGAGAAAGAAGTTTGTTGCAGTCAAGAAAGATGAAAAAGGAGCTGGAGATCTGAAGACTACTTTGATCTCAGCCATGGAGATATAGAGTTTGAAGTTTGCCCAGCCTGTTTCCTGTCTTGCTTTGGGGATTACAGTTAAGTGCTTGGATGAATCTCAGAAAAGACTTCGGACTTTGGACTTTCAACATTGTTGAAACTGATGGCTCAATGGTTAAAAGTACTGACTGCTCTTCAAGAGGTCCAGAGTTTAATTCCTAGCAACCATATGGTGGCTCACAACGATCTGTAATGTGATCTGATGCCCTCTTCTGGTATGTCTGAAGACAGCTACAGTGTACTCCTATAAATAAAATAAATCTTTAAAAAAATTGATGAAACTGCTGTAGACTATGAATATTTTGGAAGTTAGACTAAATGTAGTTTGTATTATGCTATGCTTAGTTATGGTCCCTATAGACTCATGTTTGAACAAACCTATGGGGCCAGGGAGCAGAATGTGATGATTTGTATATGCTTGGCCTAGGGAGTGGCACTATTAGAAGGTTGGGGAATGTGTGTTGCAGTAGGTTGTGGCTGTAAGACCCTCAGCCTAACTGCCTGGAAGCCAGTCTTCTGCTAGCAGCTTTCAGATGATGATGTAGAACTCTCAGCTCTGCCTATACCATGCCTGCCTGAATGTTGCCATGTTCTTGCCTTGATGATAATGGACTGAACCTCTGAACCTGTAAGCCAACTCCAATTAAACATTGCTCTTATTAGAGTTGCCTTAGTCATGGTGTCTCTTCACAGCAGTAAAACCCTAACTAAGACAGTGGTACAGTTGAGTCTTGAGATAGATCAATTCAGAAATTTCTAAGGCATCCATAGTGGCTGTACAAGTTTGCATTCCCACTAGAAAGGGAGGAATATTTCTGTAACGGTTGGTTTTGTGTGTCAACTTGACACAATCTGGAGTTATCACAGAGAAAGGAGCCTCCCTTAAGAAAATGCCTCCATGAGATCCAACTGTAAGGCATTTTCTCAGTTTGTGATCAAGAGTGGGAGGACCCATTGTGGGTGGTACTATCACTTGGCTTGTAGTCTTGAGTTCTATAAGAAAGCAAGCTGAGCAATCCAGGAGAAGCAAGCCAGCAAGTAACATCCCTCCATGACCTCTGCATCAGCTCCTGCTTCCTGACCTGCTGGAGTTCCAGTCCTGACTTCCTTTGGTGATGAACAGCAGTATGGAAGTGTAAGCTGAATAAATCCTTTCCTCTCCAACTTGTTTCTTGGTCATGATGTTTTGTGCAAGAATAGAAACCCCTAAGATAGTTTCTATTGTTCCACATCCTTACCAGCACAAGATGTCACTTGTGTTATTGTTCTTAGCCATTCTGACAGGTGTAAGATGGATTCTCAAAGTGGTTTTGATTTTCATTTCTCTGATGTCTACAAACATTGAACATTATATGTGGATATATATCCACACTGTTTGTATTATACTCACATTATTTTACATTCTTGCTAACAGAATGGAAAAGGTCTCAATTTCTCCACATCTATCGTGGTTAAATTTTTGTCAATGTGACTCAAGCTACAGTTATCTGAAAAAAGAGTAGAATTGGGAAATTGCATCCTAAGATTGTCCTGGGAACATTTAAAAAACAAAAACAAAAAACAAAACAAAACAAAACTAATGATGGTTGTGGAAGAGTTCAATAAGAAAGTAGACTGAGAAAGCCATGGGATCAAGCAATGCCCTTGCATGGCCTTTGCATCAGTTTCTTGTCTCCAGATCCCTGCCCTGATTGAGTTCCTGTGCTAACTTCCTTCAGTGGTGGACTGTTACCTGGAGGTGTAAGATGAAGTAAACCCTTTTCTGTCCAAGTTGCAATTGGTCATGGTGTTCCAGCTCAGCAGTAGAAACAATAAGTAAGACAACTTCCAATGGGCACTATTGTATGGAATTTCAATCTGAGGGTGGGGGTAGTGTAGGCATCACACTTTCTGAGTTCAAATATGTTACAAAGGCACGTTTTAATTTTTTTATTTAAAATACATTTCAAAGCTTATCTTTGTATTATTGAGCCTTTACTCAAATAGCCTCCGATTGAGCTGTGTCTCTTATAGGCTCATGGTCATGGTATTAGTCCCTACCTGGTGGACTTGTTTGGGGAGATTTAGAAGCTGTGCCTTGATGGTACAAGTGTGTAACTAGGTGTAAACCCACATCCTATTTACTCTCTGCTTCCTGCTTGTGGTTGGAGATGAAATCTCTTAGCTTCCTGCACCTGTTGCCATGACTACCATTTTTGCCACGCCTTCTCACCATAATGGACTCTTATCTCTACACAACTGTAAACAAAACTGAAGTCTTTCTTCTTCTTCTTCTTCTTCTTCTTCTTCTTCTTCTTCTTCTTCTTCTTCTTCTTCTTCTTCTTCTTCTTTCTTTTTCTTCTTCTTCTTCGTCCTCCTCCTCCTCCTCCTGTTCTTGTTCTTGTTCTTCTTCTTCTTGTTCTTCTTCTTGTTCTTCTTCTTCTTGTTCTTCTTGTTCTTCTTGTTCTTCTTGTTCTTCTTGTTCTTGTTCCTCTTCCTCTTCCTCTTCTTCTTCCTCCTCCTCCTCCTCCTGTTCTTGTTCTTGTTCTTCTTGTTCTTGTTCTTCTTGTTCTTGTTCTTCTTCTTGTTCTTGTTCTTCTTGTTCTTGTTCTTGTTCTTGTTCTTGTTCCTCTTCTTCTTCTTCTTCTTCTTCTTCTTCTTCTTCTTCTTCTTCTTCTTCTTCTTCTTCTTCTTCATCCTCCTCCTCCTCCTGTTCTTGTTCTTCTTGTTCTTGTTCTTGTTCTTGTTCTTGTTCTTGTTCTTCTTGTTCTTGTTCTTCTTCTTGTTCTTGTTCTTCTTGTTCTTCTTGTTCTTGTTCTTCTTGTTCTTGTTCTTCTTGTTCTTGTTCTTTTTGTTCTTGTTCTTCTTGTTCTTGTTCTTGTTCTTCTTGTTCTTCTTGTTCTTCTTCTTGTTCTTCTTCTTGTTCTTCTTCTTCTTGTTCTTCTTCTTCTTGTTCTTCTTCTTCTTGTTCTTCTTCTTCTTGTTCTTCTTCTTGTTCTTCTTCTTGTTCTTCTTCTTCTTCTTCTTCTTCTTCTTCTTCTTCTTCTTCTTCTTCTTCTTCTTCTTCTTCTTCTTCTTCTTCTTCTTCTTTCTTCTTCTTCTTCTTCTTCTTTTGGATAGGGTTTCTCTGTATAGCCCTGGCTGTCCTGGAACTCACTTTGTAGACCAGGCTGGCCTGTCTCTGCCTCCCAAGTGCTGGGATTAAAGGCATGAGCCACCACCGCCCAGTGAAGTCTTTCTTCTATAACTCACTTTAGTGACGATGTTTTATCACAACAAAAATAAGTAACTAAAACAATCCAGAAATAAATCTATAATATGTGATTAAACGAACTTTTAACAAGAGTGTCACATAGACCACATTTTTCTCTCCGGAACTTGAGTGGGTAAACAGATTCTTAACTCATTTTATATTATATATAGCAGTCAAATTGATGTAGATTATTAATATGAAACCATGGAAGTCTGAAAGAAAATACACAGAAAGTCTTGACATTGAGTTTGATGATGAGTTAATGAACTCTCTTAATTAAATATTTGTGTACCCTAAATTTATATGTTAAAACATAATACTCCAGTGTAAGTGTGATTTTGTGTATTTGGATGTGAAACTTTTTGGAGGTGATTAGATCACGAGTTTAGTATTCTTATAATAGAAAGTCCCCAAAAGATCTATCACCACCGTTGGCTATGTGAGATTTTTTTTTGTGTGTGTGTGTGGAACAAAGTTACAGAAGAACATGATCATCCATGCCATAGGGACTTTAGAGACACCAAACAGGTCAGTCCTCGATCTAGGACTTTCTAGTCTCCAGAATTATGGGAAATAACTTTCTGTCACTATAAGTTACCTAGCCTACAATATTTTCTATAGCATCTTCAACAGGTTGTGTTGGTTGGTATTTGTCAACTTGATACAAATCTAGACATATCTGGGGAGAAGAATCTCAGTTGATAATTGTCTCTAGTAGGTTACCTGCAAGCAAGTCTATCAGACATTAAAAAACCAAAAACAAAAACTAATGATTGATATAGGAGAGCCCAGAAACCATGGATGCTGCCACCTATGACCATGTAGTCTTGGGTAATACAGAAAAGCAGCCTGAGCAACCAGTAAGCATTCCTTCTCCAAGGATTCTGCTTCAGTTCCTGGCTCCAGTTTTTCCCCTGACTTCCTTTAATGATGTAGAAATGGAAGCAGAAATGAACCCTTTTCTCCCCCAAGTTGCTTTTGGTAATGGTGTTTGTTTTCACAGCAATAGAAACTAAATAAGACACAGACTTAGGCAATAAATATGACATCCAAAAATATAAGTAACAAAACGCAGAGAAGCAAATAGAACTGCCTCAAACTAAAAGCTTCTACCTAGCTAACAGTGTAAATTAAAAACAACAACCAAATTAAAAAAAAAAAGAGTGGTAAGCACATTGATAAACCATGTGCTATATAAGTGATTAATCTCTAAAGTACACGGGGAATTCCTACAATTTGACAGGAAAATTAATAACCAGATTGAAAATAAACTAGTCAGTGCTGCCAGTGGTTGTGTGGATGTAGGAGAGCTGGCCCTGCCCCTCCTTGGTTGCAGCTAGCCTCTCCTCAGTTGATGGCTTCTGGTGGGAATGGAGGTGGAGAAAACTCTCCTTCCCTTGCAGGGCTGGCAACTAGGAATTCAACAATGCTCCAGTGAGCATATGAACAACACAAAATGGCTTGTTTTTCTTTCTTTAAACTTTTTTTTTTTTTTTTTTTTTTTTTTGCGGAGGAAGATGTGGGAACACGGAAAGGTGAGCAAGTTCAGGGTGCATGATGTGAGAGTCCCAAATAATCAATAAAGAGATGAACTAGCCACTTAGGTAGATCTCTCTATAGTAATGTTTAGAAAGTTTGGGAAGAAGTTCTGCATTAGTAGTCATCAAGTGAACACTAATGAGAAGTACAGTGGACCCACATACTTTGTATTATGCTACACTGATAACAATATGCTAACATGGGATCTCTGTTGGTTTTAATTCATTAATTTGTGTAGGATGTGAGACATTTTGCTTAACATAAATTGGAAGTTATCTTTGGCATCTGGAGACTAAAGCACACCCTAATGAGTAGATTTGCCAATTTTTCCTTCTACCATTGGTGTTCAGTTCATAGCCATCTCGGCATAAAAGCGGAAACTGTCACTTCACTGTTCCACTTATTCTTGCAGCATCTCAAGTATCAAAATTGATTTTCTTAAAAATGCTAATTTTTAAAACAGCAGAGATAAGATTCAAGGATGCTTGCTTAGAGGAGGTTTATTTATTAGGGAAAAGACTTATCCTTTGAAAATTATTATCATAATTATCAGTAAGAACCCAATTCTATGTTTATTATTAAAGCAAAGTCCCCATTAGGCTAGCGCAAGACGGATGTTGATTACAGTGGGATATCTGACTGAATAGGCTCTGTAATCAGCTTCAAAATGTCAGTCAGGGAATCAGGGGGGCAGAGGCTATTCAGTGGCTATGTATGTATTAATTTTCAGAATTGTGAAAGACTTCCTCTTGACATCTTCCGACTTCCTTGTACAGGTAATTGTTCTGGATAACTTAGAAGCAATATTTAGTACTTGAAGGTCACTTATGTGAAAATGGCTTAGCTGTCCAAGTAGCTCCAACAACTCAATGAATATGTTGAGAGTCATTGAATCACACACTCTCTGAATTAAAGTTGTTTGTTCCCAATCCACACTGATGAGGAATTCTACCCCACAGTCACCTTGCCACAGTGTTTTCCGTCTCACACCAGGAAAATTGGAGACCTGCAATGACAGCCCACTCCAACCTGTTTACTGACATCCCTGTCTTCATTTGTAGGGCTTGACTCTGTGCCTTCAGGCCGTGTAAAAGCTTTGAAAGTAAATAATGAGAGTGCTATTTAGCTTAAATCACGCAAAACCATTAAATCTTTCAATACAATAAACACTTGACTTTTAAAAGCTTTATTCCCAAATGCGTCATATGCTCAAGACACAAACATTTTGCCATAGAACATAATTTCTCCCCTAAAGTGTATCAAGTCCTCAAGTAGGAAATTATAGCCCCCCTACCACTGTGTTTCCATGTGCTTGGCACTTACCCTGAGATCTTTGTAGAACATTTTATAATAGTTCCAACTCACCATTTTTTTTTCATTCCTTTACTCAATCTACAAACATTTTTGGAGATAGTTTGGGGATAGGTAGCTTTAAATTCTGGACACTTTATAGAAGAGAATGTATTTAATCCCTGGCTTTACTTGCTATGTGTCTAGAGAGAGGTCAGCCAGTAGACAAATAAAGCAAGAGAAACTGAACCAAGTACAAAGGTGATATGTTGTTGAGGATAACCTTTTTGGAAAAGTTGCATCTAAACTTATGAGACTTGACTAAGTTGGTCAATTAAAAAGACAGGGGAAAATATTTCCAGTAGGGCAAAATTCACACAGTCATGAATTCCTTGAGACTAAAAACAAAACAAAACAAAACATGAAATATTGATGGTTGAGTTTTGTGAGATGGGTAAAGTCTAGAGCATGCCAGGTATTTGGGGGCCATTGTTAGGAGACTGGGATTATTTTTAAAAAGTAGGAAGCCTTGCTGCAGTGAAGCCAGGATAGACCCAGGCTGTGGGCTCATTCATTGCGTGGTTGTGGACTGACTCTCTGAGATGCTAGTGGACTTCTCAGGGGGAACCACTGAAGATTAGCTGAGATCTGCAAATCTTAGCTCAGAGGGCAGGCTCAGGGTGGAAATAAACTCAAGGTGCACAGAGATGGAGTGTAAAAATAAAGGCCACTGAAAATATCAGCTACGAGAAGAAAAAGGAGAAAGAAGATGTGGAACTGAATCCTGAGGAAGGGCAACAATTAAAGCCCAAAGGACAAGAATGGGCCACAACAGATGGAGAAGGGAAGGTGGCAAGGAGTTAGGAGGACATCCAAGAAGACCTCAGAAATGTGGGTGAAATAATCATTGAATGAGGTGGGCAGAGGAGAACAATGGTGTATATCTACTGTATTGAATGCTGGGAGGAGATTGGTTTTGGATTTCCTAAACCATAGCATCAGATCAAAATTCAGTGCCTTATTCCCTTACTTATCTCATGTGTTTTCACTCTTGTTTCTTCTGTTCATTTGAAAAAAATGACGATGACAAGGTGAGTTGTGAACACTGTGAAAAAAAAAGCCCTTCATCTGTTTGTCTTTTTGAGTTCGGATTACTATTGAATTCTCTGCATCATTCTTACAGCTCTATTTTGCCATCATCTGCAGAATCTAAAATCTTCAAAAGTCACCACTTTTCAAATGTGAATCTATCTTAGACATAGTTTATTATTTTCGAACATTATCTATGTTCATTTTAAAACATATTAGCTCTTCACCTTCAATGGATTTGAATTGCAGGATTGTAAGAGCCTTGGAATATTAAGCTTATCAGAAAGTTAGGACAAGTTTTCCCTAGAGCATAGAGAGTAGTTTTAAATTCAAAGTGGAAAAAAATTCCATATCTTAAAATAGAAGCAAATTTTTTCTCTGTTTCACATTCTTTCAAGATATCCACAATCCTTTTTAAACTCTCTATTTATTATTAAATACAAGCAATTTAGCTCCTTTGTAAGGTTATGCAAATAACTCATCCAGAATTAGCATTTAACATGCAGTTCTTATATCCACAGGAATGTTTTGTATAAAGTTGTTTTAAAAAGATTCAAATCTTTATAATTAGGAAGGGAAAATATATTAATAGGAATAAAGGGATACTCTGCTAATCTTCCATATGTAAATTAGCTTATAATTTTCATCATTTGCTTTAGAAGCTACAGAACAATGGAACTTTTATTCCTCAATATTGCTGTTTCTCTCCTGCTGGAAAGTCTGTGCTTCCCCCCGTCTCTATAAGGACAAATAGGAACTTATTTTAGTTTTGTTGGGAAGAGATGGTTGGGTAATTTCTTAGTGAGTGGCAATCTCAGGACACACTGAAAAGCTGACTCTCTTGTATTTTCATGTCCTGGTTTGTTTTGCTAGTGGCCTGAATTCCACCCTCATTTACCAGGTCCTTCAGACTCCCTACCCTCGCCCCAATCTTTATATACAGGATACTTTTATTCATTAGCTTTTCTTGTCACCCCAATCATCTATTTGACACAAAAAAATGTGCAAGAGGTAAGACTTAACATTTGAAATGTAAATAAAGAAATGTCCAATTAAAAAAAAAAGAGGTAAGACTAATTTCGGCTCACTGAAAGGGTTCAGTGCACTGTGGCAGAGGAGGCATGGGTGGAGGAGTTTACATCATGGCTGACAGTAAGCAGAAAGGCGGAGGAAGGCATCAAAAACAAATACAGCTCCCCTAGACATGCCTTGCATGACTTTCAGATTAAGCCCCGCCTCTTACTTTTCATCTCCTTGCAATGATGTCACCATATTATGAATCCATCAAGGGACCACGCCTTTCACTAGGTCAGAGCCTTCAAATGCATTTTACTAATCTCTTAGATGTTTATTAGTCTTATTGGCTTGATCAGTGAAATTAATTATCTCAATATCATTAGAAAGTTAATAGGGAACTGCTCACTTCTTTGATAGGCTCTCTCTCAACAGAAAAGTCTTTATATATTTTTGAAAAGGATCCTTTAGGCTGCAGACTGGTGATGGTCAGCCATATAATTAGTACTGACTAGAGTCTTCCCAGTCTTGTTGATCTTACACAGCATGATATTTTCATTCAGGGTTTAGTAAATATAATGCATAGTCCTGGGAATTCACAAGGGCACTGAGTTATTTCAAACTAAGCCAGACTGAAAACTATTATAAGGATTTAGTTGCTGAGCCTAGAAGTGACGAAATGACTTCTGATGAGGCACTTTCAATAGACATATATTTAAATAGGATTCTTACAGTTGCCAAGTAGTGGCACTAAGAGGTGTAAGAAATGTATAAAGGATATACGATCCTCCTTCAGCAAACATCTAGAAAGCAACCAGTTGTCAGGGAGAACTCTGGCAAACTAGATAAAAGGTGAAAATAGCCCCTGCTCATTGCAAAGATGTTACTTTCTGGTGGCAAAATGGATGTTCACGCTGACATTCATCTAGGTCATGATAAACTCAACAGAGGCATAGCATTCAACAGGAGAAAGGAGGGAGGCATCCAACAACCACCCCAGAGCCAAGGAGAGCTTTAATGACAGCTGCTTCCCTCTGTTCTTACTGCCACCAGCACATCTGAAATGCAGGTATCTTTCCCTAGAAAGTCTCCAATTTCTCAGCCTCATCTTCCTGGCCCCATCTTTGCCATAGCCAAAGTTATAGCTCTCAAAAGGAAACTATTTTCTCACTAAAAAGCCTTCAATGGCTTTCGATTATGCCCTAGAGTGCAAACCCTTAATCTTGCTGCTGCTTTATTCCCGATCTTTACTTGAATTTCCCTGAGTTACCATTTCTTTCAACTTCTGGGTTTTTTGTACAGGTAAAACTCTCTGCCTAAAACAACTCGCCCTTCCTCAAAATCCGTGCATGTAAATATAAAAAAAAAAAGACATGTGTGGGTGCTTATGAACACACACACACACACACACACACACAACTACAAGACTCCACCTCCACATACTCTCCATTTCTTTTCTGAACTATTGCTGCTGATTTTTCCTCACTTCTTGTCCACATCTCCTTTTTATCTATAAACCTATCTGATGAAGCCACAAGCAGATGGAAATGACTATGAGAGGCCATTCTCTTCAGTAGCCTGGCAGGCAGGAGACTGCAACTGGATGCTGGGTCAGTGGGTCAAGTTAACAGGAGCTTTCACTGATCATTGCTTGTAAAGAGGGACGTCTTTCTCACAGCTGTTATCTCACACACTAGTTCTTCCCTCCTTGGATTAGGTCAGCTATGATAGGAGCTGGGTAGACAGTAGACAGATGTAGCCATTCCTATCCACAGCCTTAGAGATTCCCCAGGGAGAATTCGAGCCAACCATGACAAAGCTCTTATCTGAAAAGTACTTCTTTCCCTTTCTTCTCTAAATTATGGAAGTGTCAGTGATATTAGAATCCTTTCAAATTTAGGGCTAAGATCTTATTGCTTCTCAAATTCCACTGCCCACTTTTGCTCACAAAGAGACAGAGGCCCAGGGAAGCACAGTGAGATGCTCTCAGCCTCAAAGGTTACAGGTTTGTTTTTCATTGACTTCTCCCAGATCACATGACCTCACAAACAAGGTTTGCAGAGTTAATTGGATAATTTGAACTTTGTAATACTCTTCTGGCGTATAATTATTTTAGATAAGAGTTCTCCTGAGAGAATATCTTTCTAAAAAAATAAATAAAATAAAATAAGCCAACACTAGTGCATTTAAACCTGTTATGCCAAGGCCTCTAAGATATTAATTCAGTTTGGGGTCTTTTTCTGATAATCAAGAATGAAACATTGGGATTTATCTTTGTCTTAAAAACAAGGTTTTACACTATTAAGGAGTGTAGCTGGACTTTTGGCTACTTTATGGGTTCTTTTTCTACCACCCTTCTTCACCCTTCAAAACCACCAACAATACGTAGGAGAGAAAGAAGACTAGAGTGGAAAAGAGTGTCAATATTATTAGATTACTTCCTGCTTACTAGCAATACAAATTTCTTGGGAAAAGTTTGATCTTTGCTGCTAGGAGATTCAATTTCTTCCTCTAGTCTTTTAGTGCATGACCACTTACAAACCACAACACCAGAAACCAACAGTATCCAACTACCAACCAGCCAACCCTATTGAGGCTCTAGCATTCACCTAACCTCTGAGAAGTCCCCAGAATTGTAAACACCACACACTACAAACTATCTGTAGCTGGCAAACCCACGTCCTTGTTAGAGCATGAGGCAAATCATTGTCAGCTGCTGTGAATAGTCTAAATCAGCCCCATATCCCACACCTGGGATTAAAACCAAAACATAGTCCTATAACATTTTTGTGTTTTGGAAGAAATCAAAATTTTCACTACAAAGGAGGGCAATGTGTTAATAGTTCATTTAGAGTTAAGATTTTCCCCTTTTATGTTCTCAGAGTAGAAGATGCCTCTGAACTCATTTCAGTTTCTCCTGTTACTATTGTTGCAAGCCACATCCACACTAAACTCCCACCAAAAAGGTTATGGTTCAAGAGTGTGATATTAAATCTCCGTCATCTAGATTTTTGTCAGTCGTGTGATCAGAAGAGGCACTCACCATGAGGATGTAGATTTTAGCCATTATCCCAAAGCCTTATTAGGCAGCTTCAAACCCTACACATACACTCTTTTCTGATGCTACAATCCCAAGGATTCAGGTTATTTTAACTAACAAGAATTGATTGTGAAAAAACCCATACAGGAACAAGGGTAACAAGTATGTCAGAGAATTAAGAGATTTGCCTCGAAGCCTTATGGGGGAGGTCTATATTCTGAGTCTGAGCTATCATTTATACTTGCTGGATATCAAATCCAGAGCTTCCATGCTAATCAAGGACTCTATCACTGAAGTATGTCCTGGCCCTGGTACTTTGCAATTAACTCCATGTAGCCTCTCTTTCTTGTTGTTTCTGAGGAATTTCTCTCACTTTGCCCATTTTCTCCTTTATGACTCTGGCTTCATTAGAAGACCTACTCATTTATAACCTTTAATGTCTTGTGCCCTCTGCAGATGGCTTTCTCTTTTTGTCCTTTCGCCTTCAGCCTCCCTTTTAATTGTTCAACTCTTGAGTTTTTATTTCACTTTTAAATTCCTGAGAGGAAAACTCTCATTGCCCTGCCTAATTAACATCATCCTTTTAAGGACAAAGCTGTTATGTCAAACACATAAATAATCCTATGGATAACCACTTACTAGGCTGGTGTTTCATTCCCTAGTTCTAAGGGATGGTGTGGCGTGGAACCCTTAAAGGACCGTCTAGATCTACCTTTCCTGATATGGCTAGACATGGAGACATTTCTTAGAGTTGGCTAACTTCAGCCTGTTGAGTCCAAGTCTCTCAAGGAGTGTATGTGACGATGGCAGTCCTGTGAGACTTTGATCACAGTACCTCACCTGGGTGAATGGGATGAAGTGAACGCTGCTCCTCTAGGTAAGTAATAGACTGTGAGCTCCTCTTAACTCCCACCCAACAGAGCTTCCACATTCCTGTAGAGAGAAACTGGTAGACTAAAAATAATGGCGTGCTTATGGCCATCAATTCCTTTGCTTATTTCTGTGACCAAATACCTGAAATAACATAAGAAAAGAAGGGTTCATTTTGGCTTTCAGTTTGGGGGATAGAGCCCATCATTGTGGAGAAGGCCTGGGGGCAAAAGTGTGAGGCAAGGGATCACTTTATGCCTCAGGCAGAAAAAAAGGCGGTAAATGGGAGGGCTCAGCTCATGTTCTCCTTTGTATTCAGTCCAGCCCCCTAACCTATCGAATGGTGCTGCCCACAAGTAGGGTGGGTCTTCCCACCTCAGTTTAGAACATTCATCATAGACAGGCTCAGGTGATTGTAGATGCTATCAAACTATGACCAATAGTCACCATCACAGAATACTTTTAGATTCTTGTGTGTTTAACTTAGGTCCATGCATTCATTTAGGCACACAGAAAACGAGATATAATATTTTTGTATTGTAGATGTAATCATTTATAACATTAAATTATAAGTATATCTTGGCATATAATCCAGTTCCAGAAAAAAAATTATTGGCTTAAAACATGCTTTATGATATTTTGGATATTGAAAAACAATACATCTGTGTCTGACTATCCCTACAGACAGAGGTTACAAGTGACTCATTTTTGACTATATAAAGTAGTCATCATTATTACATGCAGTTCGAACTGGAGAGACACTATACATTACACGTGGGAACAACTTGCATTTCAACATCTTCAGAATACTACTAAGTATTGTAGAGATATCTATAAATGAAAGTGTGTCCTAGAGCTTGAAATAGAAAATGATTGGGAAAAAGCAGAAAAAGAGTATTTTTCAGAAAGGAGCTGTATCATCCCATAAATCTTTGAAAAGAAGTTTTCTTGGGCTCTGCTCTAAGCATTCAAATGCTTCCCAGGAGTGCATTGACCTTAAATTAACATTTATAGAGTTTAGCTGACACTGACTTTTGCAGTTTAGCGGAAGGTTTAATGTTGAAGAAGGTAAGTTGTCTAAATTGGTATTGTATATTAAGTTTTGAATAAGGGTGCATTTCTACAACTGCCACCATTTTCATTTATTTTCCCCTCTAGAACAATAATAACAATTGGTAAAATATGTGAAATGCATTTTCCATCATGAATAATGCATTTTTATATGTTAACCTCACAGAAGCAAGATTAGCTCGACAGCAGCATTCACTCGGCCTTCTTCAGAAAGGGTCTACAAGGCAATCTGCACCATATGACCTTGGCCGCGTTGTTTTCTGTAGAGTCTGTGATGTAAACACAGTTTGTAAGACATATTAACTAAACACTAAAATAGTAAAAAGGGCCCTTGAAGTACAGGTTGTGATGCATAAAGTGTATCACAGATCAAATGGAAACGAGGGAGACTTCGGTGTGTTTCAGACCAGGAGCATATTCTCAATGGGGCATAAGTATCCAGAGAGTAATGCAAGAAGTATAAAGATGGCTTTGATGATGATGACGGCTTTAATGCTGCTGCTGAGGTGGCCCTTGGTTGTACTGCAGTTAAAGGCAGTCTTCACGAAGCACGTGTGCACACGCACGCGCATGCACGCACACACACACACACACACACACACACACACACACACACACAGACTCTCTCTCTCTCTTACAAACACACACACACAGACTCTGTCTCTTACACACACACACACACACACACACAGAGACTCTCTCTCTCTCTCACACACACACACACACACACAGCAGTTGCAGCAGATATTCCTACAGTACATAACTTTCACTCACAAAAATATGTGGCATAAACACATAGAGGAAAATGCCAATCCTCCAGGGTTTAATTCTGTCAGGATAACAGTGACTTGACTTCTAGAAAATATGCCTAAATACTCATAAGTGAATATAAATCCCTCCTTTGGGGCACAAATGTATTGTTTATCAAACTGATGGGGTGACATATATGACATCTTACTACTTACTGCTACAGACGATTGTCTAGTGTCCCTTACTGGCATTCAGGGTATTGTTCCAATTCAGTAGAAAGCCCACGGTCCAGGGCCACAGATAACTTGCAGAAAGTGACTGTTTTACAAATGGTTCTGTTTACTGTGTGCCTCACTTAGTACAATTACATAAATGAGGGTAAGAAACACATGATCTTTTATCAACCTAGCAAATGACATTAAACTTTAGAAAAAAATCATTAACTATGCTATGCTTGTACAGACATCCAGGAAATTATTATTATTTCAAGTGCTTCTGTGTTTTAGAGAAAACATTCACAGTTACAGCATCATTTAACTAAAATGACGGAAGCCACGTTGCTAAAGTACTTGTTTCCTTAAGACCAAAGAACATATAGCATATATACCAAATTAGGTATTTGTTTAAGGGGATAGTCAAGTCAGACTTAAACACACTTGCGTGTACCTCTTCATACATGATCAGCTAAGTTGGCAGCATTTGCAAGTGGCAGTTTTCCAAGCCCCAGGGGAGAGTGGGATGATTAAAGTGTTTCTTGGACAGGCTTCATTGGTCTTTAAAAGGGGGGGAAATCTAGTTAACATCTGGTCGTGATACATTATTGAAATGCATTCGAGACATTGCTTCCTCTGGTCAAACAGCTGGAATCCTATTCTCATCATCTACCTTCTCTGGTGTTTAGGAAAAAAAAAAGAAAGCATGAACAAAAAAGAAACCTGTCTGCTTTATAAGTGCCCTTTCTGTTCCAGGTGTGCAGGATAAAATTTCATATGTGTTATCTGTAATTGGGTTACGAAGAGACATACAACTGATAAGCTGAATGTTAAAAATTAGAGAGCAACATGCAGACTGCTGTATTGTTCTACTCTATATGCATATGTGTATATGTTCATGTATTTACATAAATATGCATATAAAGGAGACATATTATCTGAGACAGAATCTTGCTATATAGCTCATGCTAGTCTGAGACTCAATATGTCACCCAAACAGATTTCCAACTTACAATCCTCTTGTCTTTGCCTCCCAAATGTTGGAACTATAGATGTGTGTCACTGTGACTGGCCCAATGTGATGGTTAATATAACTTTCATAGGATCTAAGATTATATAGGAAAGAACTCTTTGAGCATGACAGAAAGGAATTGACAAGATTAGGTTAATTAAGGTGGGAAGACCTATGTAGATGTGTAGATGGCACCATCCCATGGCCGGGTTCTTGGGCTGAATAAAAGGCAGAAGAACAAACTGACACTAATGTCATCTCTCCCTGTTTCTTGATAGTGGCCACATCCTGACGTGATGTGATTGGTCATCATAAATTCTGACCACCATGTCTCCCTTGCCATCATGAACTGTAAGACCTTCAAACCCTGAGTGAAACTAAACCCTTCCTTCCTTAAGTTGCTCTTTATAAGATTTTGGTCACAAAGAAGAGAAAAGTAACTAATATCCTTCATAACTAGCGTTAATAACTTAGTTGTTATAGTATCTCAGGTTCTAAACAGAAAAATAGGAACAAGAAAAGTATTCAAGCAGATTGGATAATATTTGTGCTGAACTTTGAAGGCTGAAAGGTCAGTAAGGCAATGCTAATGTAGTCCTATATTAGTCAAGAGAAATAGGCCTAACAGAATATCTTGGTTTGTTTGTTTCTGCCTTCCTTCTTTCCTTCCTTCCTTCCTTCCTTCCTTCCTTCCTAGATATGGATATATAAAAATGATTCATTGCCAGGCATGTAGAACATACTGGAAATTCTAGCACTTGTGAGGTAGAGACAGGAGGATAAGGAATTCGAAGTCATCCTCAGCTATATGGTAAAAATGAAGCCAGACTCACCTGCATAGAAAACAGCACAGAATGAGAATCATTAAGAGGCTCGTGTCTCTAGCTGCATATGTAGCAGAAGATGGCCTAGTCGGCCATCATTGGGAAGAGAGGACCCCTGATGTTGCAAACTTTATATGCCCCAGTACAGGGAAATGCCAGGGCCAAGAAGTGGGAGTTGGTGGGTAGGGGAGCAGAGCAGGGGGTGGTGGGTTATAGGGAACTTTTGGGATAGCATTTGAAATGTAAATGAAGAAAATATCTAATTTAAAAAAAAAAGAAGGATATGTTCCTACCATTTTGGAGGCCAGAACGTCCTACAACCTGCCATCAGACAGCATGAAGCCCAGGAAAACTGATTGTGTATTTTTTATCCAAAGTCAAGATTCTGAGAGCTAGGAGTGTTTATTTTTGAGGTCAGAAGAAAATGGTTGACTCAGCTTAAAGAATAGTAAGAGGTAGAAGGAGAGAGAGAGAGAGGTAGAAGGAGAGGAAGAAGGAAAGGGGGGGAGAGGGAGGGGAAGGGGGAGGGGGGATATCTTGTAACACACAAATCCTTACATTAGTAATTCTCTCCAGGGGCACAAAATTGTCTCCTCATCCCATGATAGAGCTGCACTATATTAGAATATGTTTCATTGATTAAGAGTCCCTCACCTTGTTGTTATAAATATTGTGTGTGTGTGTGTGTGTGTGTGTGTACCCTAGCAAAACCCTCAGCTAACTGATTAGCACATGATTAATAAAGTAGGGTATATGATCCCTTGGAGTAAATTATAATATACTTAATTAAGAAAATTTCTTTCCAGAAATGTAACATGATCAACCTTAATTAGTCTATTTAATTTTGCAATATTGTATTAGAATATTATTTATCTTGATTATTAAATTTTTGTCACCCCTTCAAATTCTGTTTCTAGCATCAACCTGATGAATGCTTGATATCAGATTCCAAAGCTTCCTCACTAAGTCAGAGTTTTCATAATAGCGGCTCTCTAAATGGTTAGGTCACTAGAGTTTTCATAATAGCGGCTAACTGGTTAGGACCCAGGACAAAAGTGCAAGAGTAGTGGAGCTAGGAAGTCATAGTGGGAGCAGCATGTGGAGGGGAGGAGCAACGTGTGGAGGGGAGGAGCATCGTGTGGAGGGAAGGAGCATCGTGTGGAGAGGAAGAACATTGTGTGTATGGGAGCATTGCGAACAGAAGGAGCATCGTGTGAAGGGGAGGAGCATCGTGTGGAGAGGAGGAGCATTGTGTGTGTGTGGGAGCATGTGCGAAAGGGAGGAGCATCGTATGGAGGGGAGGAGCATAGTGTGGAGGGGAGGAGCATCGTGTGGAGGGGAAGAGCATTGTGTGTGTGTGGGAGCATGTGTGGAGGGGAGGAGCATCATGTGGAGGGGAGAAGCATCTTGTTGAGGGGAGGAGCATCGTGTGGGGGGGAGGAGCATAGTGTGGAGGGGAGGAGCATTGTGTGGAGGGAGGAGCATCGTGTGGATGGGGAGGAGCATCATGTGGAGCTGTTTCCTTGTGGACTAAGCAAGATACCTGCTCTTCAGGTGTCTACTAGATAAAGTGAGGTACCAAGCCAGGACAGGAGTACTCCTCCTATCCTGTGACAAGCATTATGACATGCGTTTGAGAAGTAATAGTAGAGTGTGGCAATATTCTGCAACAACTCATTTGCTTAGGAAGGAAGCCCTGGGAGGGAGGCCTCTTTCTCCTGGAGGATGCTGGTGCCCTCAAGTGGCTCTGTGGGCTGCTACCGGGCTTAGAAACAGGAAAACACAAACCTGTTCTGAAGCCAGATGAGGGAAGACAAATGGGAGCAGGATTTTCATGGGGCCAAAGGCCTGTACGCAGTGTGCTGGTGAGCAGAGCCTCCAGTGGATGTACACATGAATCAAGAAAACTTACTGGTTGCCATAGCTGGTGGGACGGGGCAGGCATAGGTGGGCATAGTGTTATTTGTGTTTGAAATTTTGACAGTTTGATGTACTCCAAAGCAGTAGTATACAAATGGTTAATGCGCAACAAACACTAATTACATGACTGCATGAGTTCTAGATTTAAACACTTGATTCGGGCTACATTATGAAGCGAGAGACGTTCTTGCATTATTATAGCCCTTGACCAATGGCTCCGTCTCAGTGCTCAGGCTGAGCTAGCTTATTTCATCTGAGCTTTTCTGCACAGCCTTATGCATAGCAGAATTACACAGACAATTGATATGCCTCTGACCTGTTTATATCATCCTACTAGAGAATATGTAGAGTCACTATCTTGATTAATAAAACACAAATTTAATTAAAGCTTTATTTGTTCGTGTGCCATCTTTCGTGTTTTTAAAGTACAGTAAATGTATAATTAATTCCCTATAAGTCTCACTCTGTATAGAAATATATTTATTGAAAGTTATTGAATTATATATATATAATTACTTATATATATATAATTAATCCAAATGAAGATTATGTTTATATGCTCACTTGACAGGCAAAGATACTCTAAGAAATTGAAGTTTTGCTCAAATAATTAAACAATATCAAGTGATAAAAGCAGGGATTAGAATTCTGCGCTTGAGTCTCTCCTGTCCTCGGGCTCCATTCTCTCTGCCACTTTACTTCAGCAGAGAAAAAAGTAAACTGCAAGAAAGCAAACTATTTTAACTATGAAAGGTGACCCGAAGAAAAATCATTTCAAGACCAAGTCCGTTGCAGCAAAATTCATTAGCCTCCTCCAGGATGAAAGCTGGTGTCTGGGTGACATTCCAAGGTTACCAATACTTGTCAGTCCAACAACTCCCAGACTATACATGATGGGGAATCTTTGGGGTTTGGCATCAAAGGAGAAAGGATGTAAAAATGGCCCTGATGGATGTTCTGAGGTTGTTTGATCTAAATCCAGAGAAAATAGCAGCTATCATAGCTGATGGAGTACCCGCTATGACTGCGAAGATGAATAGGAGGGAGGAAAAAAATTAAAGTCAGAAAAGCTTGTGCCAGACATTTTATCATATCTTTTTATTTTATTTTTTACAAACCAAGCTTGACAACTTGGAAATCCCTTTGTGTGGTTTATAAAATAGTGAATGCTAAATGAAGGCCCAGATTCACCAACAGACCAAGCAATTATGTAAACAATTTCTGTTCCCCAATATGGCTTGTCGTCATTGCATTTTCAAGTCAGATCACTTCCGTGAGCTGGAACAGTAATACATACGATGCATATCTTTGAAGTGCAGGCTTTCAGACGTGGTGAGGTGTCAGTTTCTCAGCGTCCTGGTGACAAGAGAGGTACTTGTGCTGTATTCCCGCTTCTGATTTACACTCAGAGAGGAGTCAACTTGAAAGACAAAATTCTGGGCTGGCTGATAATTTGCATTCTTGTTTCATTTTTCCTGTGGTGAGTGGTATGTATTCTCTGATTTCTTTACCATGGCTGTTTGTTAGAGCAGACTCATCTTGCATACACACACACACACACACACACACACACACACACAGAGAGAGAGAGAGAGAGAGAGAGAGAGAGAGAGAGAGAGAGAAGATGGGCCCTCACACATAATTCTTTCAAGTTACAGCTAGCCATGAGGTTGCTCTACGTGGCTGCTTTAAAAGACTTTACTTGTATCTGTGCCGGTTGGTTCGTTAGTTTACAATCTCCCAGAGAACAAGTACCCAGTGTATTGCGCCCTTTGTGTTCTCTACACACAGTGAGTGCTCGATAAACGCTATTGACCGACTGACACATCTCCTCCTTTTCCCTTTGTCTCCGACACCTCTGGTTTTTTTTTTCTTTTTCAGAAATGGTATTTTTTAAAAGTGGCAATAGTCCCCACTCTGGGCTTATCAAAAGCTCTTTCCAGCCTCTAACTTTTTCTTTATGTAAGTTTTTTTAACAATAGACAAAATACAGGTGGAAGGAAACTGATATTCTAGTGCCCCTTAACAATAAATCCTGTTTATAATTGGAGCATGGCAAGGGTCTTGCAGAATGGAAGCTTTTACCCCAAGAATAATCAGAGCAGGAACATCTCTGTTGAAGGAGCCATTAAAAAATAATAATGCCTCCTGCCTGCCCTACCCACTTCACCAACTGAATTCAGGCCAGGGTATTAATGGACAGCCGTGTTTTATTTTTCTTCTGTTATACAATGGGTCAGAGACACTGTCTATATTCAGTGTCTCTGTTGTTCTCTCACAGAACTTAAATAACAGTTGGTTCTCCTTTTGAAGGAGACACCCAAATCACAATTATTTTTTTAACCTTACCTTAGGAAAAGATTTGGTGGCTTAGTGATACCCAGAAATGTGGACTTTTCAGAAGATTAAAGTGTAGCCTGCATCAAGTCAAACATTGTTTGATCTTTCACAGGCCAGGTTATGTGCCTTGATAGCTGTTTGCTTTCTGCATCACAGCTATTATGGATCGTGTAGTTGTGTTGATGATAGCAAAGGCAAAATTGTACCCTTGTCACTTCCCTCCATCTGTGTCAGTCGCCTGAAAAAGGCACTGGTGAGGAAAATCTCAACGTGATGTGGCACCTGTTCTTCAAAGACTCCACTCACAGCAATTAGAGCTTAAGGCAGCATCCTCTCTAGTGTTGCCTCTATGTCCTAGGTCTCTTCTTCTAACAGTCCTTGTTTAATGCTGACCAGATCAAAAGAATACCCAGAAAAGAATGCACAGATACAGATCACGGAAGATCAGTATGAGAATCTTGATAGCATTTCTCACATTGCTCGTTTGCTGGCACTGTGTCTGCCTAGAGCAGATACTGACACTGTGTCTATAACCACTGAACAGCCCTCTCCTATTCAGGTCTTGCTGGCACCAGCATGAAAAAAAAATGATAACTTTGAGATGTGATGCTTACACCTGTACTTCCAGCACTTGGAAGACAGAGAGACAAGGATTGGTCAGGTCAAGACCAGCTTAAACTACATGGACAAGTGAGACCCTCTCTCACTGAAATGAAAACAAACAATAAAATTTAGACTGTGTATATTAGTTTGCTTAAGACTCAACCAGTATTCCAGGGTAAAAAGTGTGTTTAGGCCTCAGTCTCTGGAAGTCTCAAAAGATGGTGCACTTCATGTTTTAAACTATGGCTGATGTGGGACAGAAGTCCACTCCTCACTAGGTGTAGTTTCTGAATGGTACCAGGTCTCTCTTCCTGTGTTTGAAAACACAGCAAGTTATTGATGACAGGACAAGGAAAAGGACAAATTGCAAGGTGTGTTGGGGCTCCTGTTTGCTGCTCAGGTCTCTTTTCCTGGGACAGGTACCTATGGAGTGATGTTCCTGCTCAGAACAGGTTCAGGAGGAGTAGCAGCTCAGGCAATGGACCATCCCATAGAGGGAGGATAGATATCGCCACACGCACTTGTGAAAGGGTGTTAGAGGACTTGCCTTCTGAGTTTTTTTGAACCAAATAGAGGAAACTGAATATTTGGAGGCAAGAACAACAGCTGCACTCTCAATGTGCTTTGTAAACAGCTACTAGACTGTCCTAGGGCCAGGAAGATAATAGTGTACATATCAGGTATTGACTTGGGAGGTGGCCACATTTCACAGAGGAAAGCCATAGTGCAGATGACCAGCCCAACAGTCACACAGATGGTAGGGAGTAGAGTTGGGATTAAGCAGCCTGGTTTGAGCCTGCTCTTGTGACCACCAGACAAGTGTCACAGGGAAATATCCTATGGGACATGTTCTCATCTTCACGTCTTGTCATTTTCCCCACAGAAATGAAGAAATGAAGGTGTGGTGTGTTGGGGTGTGCATAGTAGCTTTCTTGGTGAGATTCTTGGGTTTTGATGTCAGCACTGGGGCTCTCTATGATGGCTGCTACAAGTCAAAAGATGATCTTCTAAAGGAAGCAGGCCCGCAATAGTTCTTTAGAGTATAGCAAGCGGTACTGTGTGGAAGTCATAACCCCAACACTGGTTTGGCTCTTCTTGTCACTATCTTTCTTGCCACTATCTTCTGACTTTCACAATTGTACCTGTTTTCCTCATCAACATGATTTGTGTATAGATGTCAAAATCCATCCTCTTTCCCAGACAGACGGTACAATCCATCAGGGAAATCCAGCCAGTGAAATCCTCTAATAGTCATGTCTGGAAAATATGCAAGGTGTGATAATTACTCAGGTGAGATTTTTTTTTCTCTTCCCAAGAGGACAGGCAGTTATTTTGACAGCTAATTTCACTGTTAGAGATTAAGTTTACATTGTCAATTAATGGGAATGCACCAGGTAATAATTGTGAGCTCTGAGGGAATAATCTTGATGCCATTTCCAAATGTCCTTTATGGAAGCATATGGCCACATCCTCCACTTCATCACCAGGTCAATCCACACTTGCTCTTTAATATGGCCTGTTCTTCATGCACCAGCGCAGTCTCCAAGCTCGTCGCATTTGGTCTCTCCCCCAAGGTGCTGGAAAGTTGCTTAAGCCTCCGATTATTGCTTTGCCATGAGCTCTGATCACTCTTCTGCATAGCAGGCTTTCAGATGTCATCTTTAATTTGCGATATTAATATTGAACTCCATCACCGTTCAGTGATTTTACTGAAGTATTTACATATAGACTAGCGAAGTGTTTGGGCTGTGCATTGCAAACTGTCCTTTCCTAATTGGAACCGTAAAGTTCCCCACAGCATCTGGATGGCATGGATATGATTTCGGGTTATAAAGCAGCCACGGAAGTTTGCTTTCAAAAACAAATGAAATCTGCTTTTACAGCTCTGGATCGCCTTACCATTCAGACCATTAATGATGGGTGCTGATGGTGATCTGAGAACTGCTTTTTACTATCTCTCATACTTTTAAGAAAGATTAACTATCTCAAAGGTTTTTTTTTTTTTTTTACGGAGAGCCACATTTAAAATTAATGAACTAATTAGTTAAGAAATGTATTACTTTATTATGAAAGAAGAAACCTTGCACCATAATGACCGTGCGAAACGCACGGCATGTCCTTTTATTTTATGGCATTACAGGAAGGTGGACTTGTTAAGGAACATTTGGACTGCTGCTATTAATTATCAGATTTAAAGATCACCTCATCCTGTGAGAAAGATGGATTAGCAGTCACCGTTTGTGAGTTTCCAAAGGATGAAATCGAGAGAGAGAAAGGATAGACATGGGAGCATCTTCCCAGCTGTGTTGTTAGATGACCTTGTGCCCCGGTGTGTTTAAATTGCTCACTTCCTATAACTCTATAAACTTCTGTGTTTTCATTTGCTGGATTAGATTGAAGTGTCAACTATATTTGATGAATGGCATTGGTAATATATGTTCATGTTCGTCTTTGCTCTTTCTGCTTTTATTTATATAGAGTCAGGATAATTTATTTCTCCTGAAAAAGCTTTCAGCAAAAAACATTTTTTAAAGTACAAATACTTTTTAACAGGACTCTGGGGTTTGTGATGAGCAAATCAGTCACTCTTGCTTCTTCTGTTCGAGCTTCCCCCAACCTTGCTTACTTTTTTTCCCTCCTCTTAAACTAGGGAGCTGAAAAGAATCCAGGGAGGTACAGTGGTTGTACCCAAGCTGAGCGAACCAGTAACATTGGCGACAAGACTGGAGCTGGGTTTGTCTATGCACATGTTAGTGAAACGAAATGAAGAATTGCGTAATTATCTGGATAATTTCATTTTAAAATGCAAGTCAGAAGCTTCACCTCTTCAGATACTTTATTTTCTCATGTTCTACTGTGGACTTTTTCTTTTTCTCTTTCTTTTCCTTTCTTTTTCTTTTCTCGTAGTTATTCTACGTATTTCTTTCTAATGAGCCAGTGGGAAGGAAACTTTTGAGGTTAAATTGGAGTGCTTAGTTATTCATACATTTGTATTTTGCTTAGACAATGCTGCCTCCATCTGTTATATTTAGGTTAATTGACATCTGACCTGTTTTAGACCCAGACCCAGACCCAGACAGACAGACAGAGACAGACAGAGACAGGCAGAGACAGACAGAGACAGAGACAGAGACAGAGACAGAGAGCAGAGATCACAATGTCTGCCTATTACAATCTAACAACTACCCTCCACATAGTAGTTGCTGTGAAATAGACCAATAAACACAAAGGAAAATTTAAGCAAAAGTCTTGTCTGTCCTCTCTTTCTTCTTGGGGACTTGATATTATTGTTGTTGTTTTGTTGTTTTCTTGTTTTTTTTCTGTTGTTTGTTTGTTTGCCTTCCATGCATTTTGCCCTGTTCATTGGAATCTGAGGTCTTTTACAGTTTTTGTAAAGGCTGCAGAGACAGTGATAAATATGCTAAACTGTCCAGGCTAAGTCAATTCAATCACACTCGAGAGCCTGTGTGTAGCTCTGTTCTTGCTTTGCACATCTGTTTGTCTCTGAGCCACAGTAATAACAATCACAGCAACACACTGTCAGGTAACAAAATCACAGCACACTTATAGATCTTATCCACTTTTATTTGGGACTTATGAATCAGGATGGTCTCTACTGGCCTTCAAACTGTGCAAGAGGAGAACAGTGTGGCTATACAACAGGGATCAACACAGAGATCAAGACTGAAAAAAAAAAAGAATCGGTTAATGAAAGATAATTTTAGGTTACTTCCTATGCATAATACGTCAGTAAAGTCTTATTTTCTAGAAAACATACCTTTTTGGAGGATCTGTTTCCAAATAAAAATTTAATTTGGTTATGTAACATTTAAGATGAATGCCTCCATTTAGGTTTGTTCTGGTCTGTTGGGGGTGTTGTGGGAGTTCAGTCCAGAGCATCCTCCAAAAAATGTCTGTGTGTATGTGTGTGTGTGTGTGTGTGTGTGTGTGTGTGTGTGTTGTATGTGTGCACACACATATAATTGTGTACAGATGCCAGAGCCCTTCCTAGGATATCCCCCAGAAGCTGTTCATTTGGGTTTTTGAGAAAAAGACCCTGACTGGCTTGGAATTCACCTATTTGAATAGACCGTCTGGCCACTGAGACCAAGGGATACTCCTGGCCACTGAGACCAAGGGATACTCCTGTCCCGGTCTTAACAGAGATAGGTATTGCTACACACAGCTTAATTTATTTTTATTTTAAAAATTAATTCTTTGAGAATTTCATATAGGCATACCTATTTAGCTTCTGTTGTTCCCCTAATTCTCCTAGATCTCCTGCCAATGCTGTCCCCTGTTCTTTTTTTAAAAAATTATGTCTTGATCATTTGACATCTAATAGTGTGCTTATTTAACAAAATTTGAGCAGAGCTCCTAAAATTTAACATTCTCTACACTAGAGCTAACTGCTTCTACTATAGTTTTCTTATTTTATGTTTTTGGGAAGATGTTTTTAGCTGTTTAGTCCAATAAGTTAAGCCTTCCTTGGTCCTCTGTATTTCTATGATGCTACATTCAATATTTTATCAAATCAGTTCTGTCTACCCTCAAAATATGGCCAATTGTGGCCCAAGATGACCACTTCCCATAATCTCTGCCCTCTTCCTCTGTCCTTCCCAATGCTTTGGATTTTACCACTCACTTTCAGAACAATACTCTCTCCTTTCCCATCAGCTCGTTCTATTGGTAGCATCTTGAACTTTTGATGTTTTCCCTTTCTTCGAATATTTTTTCAGATGTCTTCATGCTTTACTCCATTGTCCTTTTGATATATTTGTCAAAAGCCAATTTTCCAGTGAAGATTTTCTTAATCACCTTATTTAGAACTGTGTATCACACTTCCTGTACTCTCCATCTCCTTTTCTGTTTATAGTGTATATTACCATAAATTTGTATAGAGACATATGCACTTGATATCTACATTAATACATTTAATATAAAATGTTACATTTTGATAAATAACAATGCTATGGTAGATACTATGTATATATATATATAGATATATATAGATATATATAGATATATATAGATATAGATATAGATATAGATATAGATATAGATATAGATATAGATATAGATATAGATATAGATATAGATATAGATATAGATATAGATATAGATATGCCAAGATATATACCGGCTATGGTTTTATTTTTCTGTATGTACATATGTATATACACAAACATAAGCTATCTCTTCTACTAGAATCTCAATTCTGCAAGGGCAGACTTTGGCTATACATTTTATTGCTGGATACACATGCTTAAATAGTATCTAGACCTCTCTTCTCTCTTGCCTTCTTGCTCCTGCTCTGTTCCCCTCCCCCCATCTTTCCATTCCCTTCACCCCCCTCTCTCCTCGTGTTCATAGCCAGCTTCTACTCCTCTTCTTTACTCTTTCTCTGCCTTTCTCTGCCTCTACTATCCTCTTAACTCCCCTCCCTATGCCCTGAATAAACTCTATTCTATACTAAAACAAAAAATAGTATCTGGAACATAGCTCAGTAAATAATTTTAAATAAATGATAAAATAAATCAGTAAACTAATAACAACATAGCTTATTTCCCTTTGAAGCACCTCATTAGTGAGTCTTACTAAGAATCTTTTAATACTAAATACTACAAAATTCTTAATATTCCAGTGTGTGTGTGTGTGTGTGTGTGTGTATCTTGTATTTGCATGTATGTATGTGTGTGTATACCTATATGTTTTATTTAGGATTACTATTGTTGTGATAACTATGACCAAAAGCAACTTGTGGAGGAAAGGGTTTATTTTGCTTACACCTATTGTTGAAGAAAGTCATGGCCAGTGCTGTACAGAAGCCTGGAGGTATACTGCTTACTCCTTATGAGTTTCTCAGCCTGCTTCTCTATAGCAACTTGAATCATTTGCTTGGGGTGGCACTATCTACAATCAGCTGTGTCCTCCCACTTAAATCCCCAGTCAAGAATACTCACTACAGCCATGCCCACAGGCCAATCCAGTGAACATTTTCTCAACTGAAGTGTCCTCTGCCACAGCAACACTAGCCTGTGTCAAGTTAATATAAAAACTAGCCAGCACATTATGCATGCATGGAGACCAAGAGGAGGATGCTGGTTGCCTTGCTCTATCACTCTGCCCGATGCTCTTGCAGCAGAGCCTCTCACTGAACTAGGCTGATAGCAAACAAGCCAGAGATCTATCTACCTTTCTCAGTTGACGAGCCACTGTGTTGGAGTTCCAGGCATGTGCAGACACATCTAATTTTCATTATTTATTTTTTATTGGTTATTTTACTTATTTGTATTTCAAATGTTATCCCCCTTCCTGGCTTCCCCTCCACAGCCCCTATTCCCTCCCCGCTTCCTCCTGCTTCTATAAGAGTGATCCCCCACCCACCCACCCACTCAATCCCACCTCACTGCCCTAGCATTCCTCTATGCTGGGGCATCAAGCCTCCACAGGACCAAAGGCCTCCCCTTTCACTGATGCCAGATAAGGCAATTCTCTGCTACATATGCAGCTGGAGCCATGGGTCCCTCCATGTGCACTCTTTGGTTGATGGTTTAGTCCCTGGGAGCTCTGGGAGGTCTGGTTGGTTGATATTGTTGTTCCCCCTATGGATTGCAATCCCTTCTGCTCCTTCAGTCCTACCCTAACTCCTCCATTGGGAACCCTGTGTTCAGTCCAATGGTTGGCTGCTAGCATGACATATCCAATGTTTAATGTGTGTACTGGGGATTAAAATTCAGGTCCTTGGGGTTGCATATCAACTTGTTGTTCAGGGTAAATCATCAACCCAGCTCTTGTATTCTGTTTTTTAGCAGCAAAAGTGTCTTGTCTATTCCATATGGCTTGACTTGTATGTTGTCTATATTAGACTGTTTTTAACTTTTGCCTCCATCGTCTTCTTAAATCTTTAGCCAGTATTTCTCAGGAAGTGGCATGACGTGTGCATTTCATGTTCTCCTAATACTATATATAATAAGAGCCCATGTGAGTAAGAGTCTTCCAATATCAACCACTACCTGGTCAGTAAGTGCTGGGAGGGAAACACATGGGAACGGTGAAACCACGGAACAATGCAGATACTTACCTCTCATTAGTCTCCTTTCAATGCTTCTGAGACTAGGTTGACCAACATACATTGCCAATCATAAATAATTATGCTGATATTTCCATGTGCAACAACAGATATGGCAGAGTGACCTTAAAAAGAACAATCTCGAACAGGGCAGGGTAAGTAAAAATATTAATGGTTCATCTGGACATTTTCTAAATACAGGGTTTTATGTGGCTTGGTGGGAAATTAGAAGATGAGCTTTGGAGAAGGACTTGACCATGGGGTAAAGGTGTAGCTGAAGAATTAGACAGTGGGAGCTACTCAAGAGCACAGGTAGTTCAGGGAAGGTTACTTAGTCTCTGGGTAGATGGGTGACCCACAAGGCCTCGGTTGGTTTTTAGCTGGCAAGGATGGTAACGAGGCAGCAGGAACAGAAAGGCAGGAAGTGATGGATTTACAGAGACTCTCACTTATATCGCTGCCCCTGGAGAGGAATATTAATCCCTGAGCCCAGCCAGGAGTTACTGAGGTATGGAGCATAGATTCTATGCTCAAATCATCTCAACATGTGCACTAAGCACTCATAAACCATGAGCTCTATTTTCCCGTTGGAAACAATATTTTCTGTGATTTAAACATGATGATCTCCCTGCAGGTTCAGTGTTGAGCCAAATTTCTCAATGTGCTACAGTATTGAGAAATTGAGCCCAGTGGAAGATGTGGAGGTGGAGCTCTTACCAGTGGATGCATGCCTTGCTTGAATCCTCACTGCCAGAGGACCTGATTAGCTACCATGAGAATGGATGTATTACAAAGCTAGGTTACTCCTCATCCTGCCTCTCGCACGCGGCCCCTCTTGCTCTTTCATATCAAGCAGCATGAGACTCTCACCAGGTACAGATGTCAAATGAAGAACTGACATCAAGAATTAACTCTTGTATAAATGGTCAAGTCTTGACATCTCACTACACGAGCAGAAAGTGGACCAAGGTCCACATGGAAGCTCTAATACGTAATGCCTGTCCCAATATTGTACTTGCATAGAACGAGCCCACTCTTTGTGTCTTCTTTACCTTAAAGCAGTTTGCAAAGAAGGAGTTCCCTATGGCAAGATAGGAAGGGAACTGCTTCTTCTTCTTCAAATGTAAGTTATCTTTCTATAACTAATGAATCACTGGACACAGGCTGACACAAATTCATATGCAGATGAATTTTCATACTTGGTTTTACTCGATGTTTGAAACTTTTTAAGCAAGGCTCACAAACTGCGGGACAGTTTCTATGTATCCTCTCTGTCCAGCTTTCTCCAATATTAGCCTGTTACATAATCATAATGTATTATTAAAGTCTGAAAACTGACAGCACTATACTCCTATTAGCAGGCAGAGGGCCTTAGCTTATAATGACCTAGGAAGGACTCTTTTCTTCAGTTGCATCTGCTTTTGCCTAAGTCACTCAGAGCAGCGTCTCCTTTTTACACTTTCCCCTGTCTTACTGATGAACTATGATCATTAAGAAGTGGACAGTTGGAGAGCAAATGTACACGTGAGCTTTAATCCAGCCATGTCTCCCAGTTTTACCTCTCCTCTAGTGTCCACAATTGCTCAGGCCATGGGTCTTTACTGTCTCTGGAACATGTGACTTTCCAGTCAACACTCCTTATCACAGTGCCAATTCCCAGTCCCCAGGCACGTGGAGGACCCACCATGGGAACAGCCTTTTGTCTCCAGGTTACTGTGAGTGGACCGGCTGTGTTTTAGCTGTGATGAGCTTCCATCTCTTTAAATCAGTTCCAGTTATTTCTACACCACCATGCGGCTTCTTCATTTCCCCTCCCCTGCCGTCCACCTCGGACTTTATGATTGCAGTCCACACAACCTAAAAATTGATTTTCCATGTGACTTGACTATAGATGGAGAAGGCAGATGAAAGTGCTTTTAACATGGCTCAAGCCACGTGAAGGAGCTATTCTGTCTTCCTTACCCGTGCCTTAAAATCCCAGCTTCAGGAATTCAAAGCCTTTCCTGCATCATCTTGAAAAAAAATCTCTTTCAGGACGATGTGAAGATTAATTAAAACGCAGAGGGACACCTCGGTGACAATAGAATGACTAGCCGTCTTTGCTTGTGGAAGATCTAACATCTTGTTAACCCTGGGGTGTGGCAGTAGGTGGATATACCAAAGGTACACTGTACAAAAGTAAGGCAATTATTTAGGAGACTCTTCAATGTTATGGGTCCCTAGACACTGAAATTTGACAAATTGGTGTTAATATGTACTAAGGTTTCAATTTTCCTTCTAAGTTCATATTTAATTGCTATTTAGGTAGGCTTTGTGGGCAAGATGCTTACATGTACCCTTCATCTGACAAAGCCTTGGTGAAAATGCAAGAGAGAAGTCCAGAAAGCGGTTTCTTGGTGAGTGAAGGGAAGGGAGTAACCTCACTTTATCCTCATCAGACCCACTATGGCCCTGTGGACCACTGCAGCAATCACAGTAGATGTCGTTGGTAGTGCACCAGGCCCCACCCCTTCATATTATCTTTAGAGACTCAAAAATTTAGTAGCAACGAGGTTTTAAAATGTTATTTCTGAGAGTCAGCCTCACGCATATATGAGGCAGTGAAAATGACCTGTCTTATCAGTTGGAGAAAAACCAATTTCTCAAGCGAGGAGAACCAGGGAGGACTGGGGGCTCACGCATTCATTTCTCAGTGAGAGCAAAGCATATGCAGGTCTCTGACAGTTTGCTAAAGGATATTCATAAGAAAAAGTATGGAACTGCATAGAAAACTAAAGGAAAACCTGATGGTCATGTAAACAATTAGGGTTAGATGTTAAAAAAAAAGAGAAGAAAAAGAAAAAGAAAAGTTTAATACTTGTTGGCGTAAATTCCAATCCTGGAATCTATGTTGAAGCTGATGACTGTTTCCTTTGGCTTCACTTAAATTGTGTGTGTGTGTGTGTGTGTGTGTGTGTGTGTGTGTGTGTGCTTTTCTGTGATGGTCTCCATTTACTGTAAAAAGAAGTTTGTTTGATGAGGGGTGGTAGCTACCCTTGTCTGTGGGTATAAGGATAAAGTTTAGCCTGTACTAAGGAATTATCCTGGTCTATCAAAGTGGTAGTAGTAGATCCTTTTCTAAGGTTTATGCCCACACCAGCCCTGGGAAGCTGGCTAGATTTCTAGTGCGTGGCTTGATTTCTTTCCTGTTCGGTGAATCTTGGTTGTCACTGACTTGTGAATGCCACTTCTGACACCTTTATGCACATCTTCCCATGCCGGCACTTGTCATAGGTGTTGCAGCAGGATAGGCTGTTTAATTGCTTCATTCTCTTGGCAGCTTTTATGGTATTTTCTGGAACTGTGGAAGCCAGACTGAGTGAAAGAAGCTTTCACATCAGATCTGTATTGAACCAGCTGAGTTGTGTGTTCTAAGTGTATAGTATATTCAGTAGTAGTGGTTTACCATCAACCTCTGAGAGGAAATCACTGATAATCTATATTGTTTGGGGAGTCACTTGAATTACCTTGACTAACTCATCGTAAGGAGATTTCTCATGTCTCCTACTGAGTTTTTGCTGGTCTGTGATTTTTGTGGGTAACATTGGCAGCCCAAGGGATTTTTTGTGCCTGTCTGTTTCTGCTCTTCTCTCTCTCTCTCTCTCTCTCTCTCTCTCTCTCTCTCTATATATATATATATATATATATATATATATATATGTATATATATATATGCATATTGTGTATAATTTTAGATAAATATAACAATATTTTTTCTTGAGGCTTTTTCAGATAACCCAGGTGTCATTTGTCCCTCCTTCTCCCTCTTCTGTATAAACTTCCTTACTTCCTCTCAAGTTGGAGATCTCTATCCACTATTCAATTTGCTGTTTAGTATCACTGTATCTCCCCACCTCCCTCCCAAGCCTCGATGCCACCAATGGTCCCTTTATACTTTTCTGGCTTCAGTGGTTATCCCATGTTGTATCCTCAAATGTGATTGTTGAGAGCTAATAAACCCAGATGAGAGAACACATCCCATTTGTCTTTCTGAGTCTGGGTTATCTTACTCAATATAACTTTTTAGGTCCATTCATTTCCTTGGAAGTTTCATTTTTCTTTACAGATAAATAGTATTCTACAGGATATCTGAGCCACATTTTTATTATCCATTCATCTGTTGAAGGACATTTAGGCTATTTCCTTTTCCTGGTTATTGTAAATAGGGAAGTTGTGAATGTTGCTGAATAAATAACTGGACATAGAACAGGCACAAAGGATACATCTGCATCATAACTTCTGAATTCATTGCTCCTCAGTTAACATTACAGAAGAGGGGGTGGAAAGATTGTAAAACCTGAATACCGGAAAATTTGCATGGAAACAGTCTCTTCTATAAGATCAGAACGATGACAATATCCATAGACATGTTAACGTGTAAGTGGAAAAATTCCTTGGGCCCCCATCCAAAGACACAGAAACAACAAAAAGAGACTCAGCATGTTATATTTATATACATTTGCATATATATATATACACAGATGTTGTGCCTATGCATGTGTGTGCACATATATATGTGTGTATGTACACACAGTATGTATATGAGTGTGTAACAAATATAATAAAATAAAAGGCAGCTGTCAATTTGAGAGGAGGCATGGGAGGGACTTGAGAAAGGTAGCTTGGAAGGGCTGGAGGAAGGAAATTGAGGGGGAAGTGATGCCCTCTCATCAGTCCTGACCTCTGGCGTAGGAACTCGTCCTTTTCCTGCCTGTCTGCTGTTACCCTGTATCCTGCTTAATCCCCTCCCGTGCCTTTAGCAGTCACCCTCCAGAAGCTTGCTTCATCTTTACCTTCTCTTCCAAGGGTCCAAAATCTAAGTAGAAATTTCTCTGCTAAGCTAAAGGCCTCAGGAGATCTTACTTTATTTTCACTTTGGTTAGCATTTCTCACTAATATTCTATACTAGATTGATATTTAAATTCCCTTTCATTGACAGGGCTAACGATCCACTAGGAGAGGATACAATTGCATGCAAATGTGTTCATCGCATTGATTATTTCTTCTTGAAATATGTTTCTAAAATATTAATCTAGTACCTATGGAAAAGCAATTAGAGCCATTTTTCTATATTTAAAAAGCACAATCCGACTCATTTTCTCATTTATTCGAGGGCAGTTTTATCTCATTTAAACACCTGTGGGTTTTTTTTTTAAATAATTGAGCACGTATACTCTTATTTGCTGGTACTTTGATAATTCACCTTAATTACATTTGTTTAATTTCTTTTTAAGCCATTTTAATGTTCATAGTTCCTCTTGTTGAGACAATATCATTATCAAAATATAACATTTAATTTTTAAAAATCTGCACATTTGCTCATTGTTTTCTTTCGTATCATGATAATTCTACAGCAAGAACATTTTATACCGATTTTTTAACAAAAATCTTTTCCCTTGCTATGTTATTTCAGCGAGGCATACAAACAGTATGACCATTAATGACAGATACTAGTACAAACCCTAGTGCCGACAAAGCTAACGTCCGTAACATTGGTATGATGCTCACAGTTGCAGAGCATAACTCAGCACAATAGTCTCTCAGCCTCCCCTCAATGATAATAACAGGTGACGTGGATGGCCATTGCTGTGAACTTCTTTTCTTAGATGAAAAATTAGCACACAGGAATATTAAGAGACGACAGTGAGGATGACAATGTCAAACATACAACTGTGTCATCTATCATTTGAAATGAGATTCAAGCTCAGCCCGGTGGTCCAGGCCTACCTCCCAACTACTTGGGAGACTTAGACAAAGGGAACATGTGTTCAAGCCTTTTCCTGACTCAAAAAGAATAGAAAAAGGGCTGCCGATGTAGGGCCTCCGGCTACTGCCCGTTTAATGCGCATGCGTGAGGCCTCGCATTGCAGCACCATTACCACCAATGAACAAGCAATCCCCTCCCCCCGGGAACGTTTGGCCGGAAGACATACTCACAAAGAGGAGAAAACATTTTGAGAGGGGGCATGATGGGGTAGAACCACTTCTGACACACTTCATGTATGTAGAGCTGTGTGCGGAGGTGCACCCCTCTGATCCTGTCACTTGGGACATGGAGGCTGAGGCCAGTCAGAGACAAAGGACACTAAGCAACAGGGCCAGCGAGAGAACTCAGCAGGAAAAGGTGCTTGCCACCAACCCCGACAATCTGAGTTTGATCCCTGGAACTTAAATTATGGAAGCAAAGAGTCATCTTGCACATGCCTCCTCTGGCCTCCACGGTGAAGCACCCATTTGGCTTTCCCGTCTACATGTTTGAACAGGAAGCTCACACACCTTTTCTGCTACAGAGGAGGATGCTGCCTTTCTGCACCCCATTGTTGTGTCCGCACCCATTCCTCTGCTGCCTCCTTCAGCTTGTATTCCGTCATCTCACCGTTTTGTCAGTTCGGTGGGCAGACCCTTCACTTAAATCTCAGCTCTCTACTTGCTTTCTCATTGTGCGATGTGTTTGGAGTTCAGACTGTGAGCCTTGTCATCCCTGTTCTGTATCTTTCGCCTCTGGTTATTCTCATCTCTGATTACTTCCCTCGGGTCCTATTCATGGAAGGTGGCCCCTTTCCACTGGCAGGGCGCCTACTGCGAGACCATTCACAGAACCCTGGGAGAGAGAGTAATTGCTTCCCGAACACTTTCTGTTTCCTCTCCTGTTTGCTGTCTTATCCTTCTGTATTATACTCAACATGGGCTTCATTATTTGCAAATTGCTTTTCTCCTTTTTCAGATTAACTCACACCAATCATTAAAATTATTTGAAGTAACCGTATCACGCATCGCTATAACTCCTGCACAAAAGGTGGACATTTGCGAGCCCTGCCTTCACATCCTTGTTCTGATAGAACCATTTGCTTTGCATGCTAAGAATGCTTAAACTTAAAATTGTTTTGTACAATAGGCTAAAAATAGTCTAAAATGTTTCTTTGTATTACTTTCTACCGATGGGGCATATGAGGGAAAATTCTACTGTACCTAAGACTTCAGGAGTATATTGGAAGTCCTAGAATTATGGCATATATTACAATTATATAATTTTATAGAATAATTACGAATGAATTACCTATTATCAGCAAAAATCAAATGAGACAGGTAATCGTATCAACGGTATAAAAGATGAAATATTCCTATTCAACCTTCTTCACTTAGAAGGAATTCTTCCTGCATTTGGGGATATTTTGGATTTGTGAAATGTGTCTTTCTATGGAGGTTTGATGGGGTGGTTTGAATATGCTTGGCCCAGGGGGTGGCACCATTAGGAGGCATGGCTTTGTTGGAGGAAGTGTGTCACTGTGGGCATGGGCTTTAAGACCCTTGTCCTAGCTTCCTGGAAGCCAGTCTTCTTCAAGCAGCCTTCAGATGAAGATGTAGACTTCTCAGCTCCTCCTGCACCATACCTGCCTGGATCCTGCCATGCTCCCTCCTTGATGGTAATGGACTGAACCTTTGAACCTGTAAGCCAGCCCCAATTAAATGTTGTCCTTATAAGAGTTGCCTTTGTCATAGTGTCTCTTTACAACCATGAAACCCTAACTCAGATATTTGGGTTCTTATAGTTGTTTAGGGGCTTTCCTTTTGGTTTTTGTTTGCTTTTTACTATATTTAGGTCTTACTGTATGCCATACTTTATTTTTTATTTTTGGGGAATTTCATATATGCAAAATAATGTGCTTGATTAAGCCTATCTCCGGTTTCCTCCCCTTCAACCTCTCCCTTATCCCATCCCATGTTTTCTGCATCTCAATTTCTTTTCTTTCTTTCTTTCTTTCTTTCTTTCTTCCTTTCTTTCTTTCTTTCTTTCTTTCTTTCTTTCTTTCTTTCTTTCTTTCTTTCTTTCTTTCTTTCTTTCTTTCTTCCTTCCTTCCTTCCTTCCTTCCTTCCTTCCTTCCTTCCTTCCTTCTCTCTCTCTCTCTTTCTTTCTTTCAAAACAACAACAACAACAACAACAAGTCAGTTTATTTAGTGGTGGTGGTATGTCCATGAGTGTAAGGCCATCTACTGAAACAGCGTAGCCTCTCACAGGCTGCATCCCTGAAGGAAACCTCCTCTCCCAACAGCTATCAAGTGCCAACATCCCTGGCTAGTGGTATAACTTTTTGCCCTTCCCCCATGCTGAGAATTTGTCTGGCCTAATTTTCTATAGATCTTGTACAGGTAGTCAGAGTACTGTGAATGCATATGTGCAACTGCCCTGTTATATCTAGAAAACACTGTTTCCCTGAAGTTACTCATGCCTTTGGGTCTGATAACCCCATCCATTGCCTCTTTTTGATAACTCTTGAGCCTTGAGAGGATGGGGTGTGGTATAGATGTCCAATTTAGGAATGATCACTGTCTTAGTTAGGGTTTTACTGCTGTGAACAGACACTATGACCAAGGCAAGTCTTATAAAAAGCAACATTTAATTGGGGCTGGCTTACAGGTTCAGAGGTTCAGTCCATTATCATCAAGGTGGGAACATGGCAGTATCCAGGCAGGCATGGCACAGGCAGAGTTGAGAGTTCTATGTCTTCATCCAAAGGTTGCTAGTGGAAGACTGACTTCCAGGCACCTAGAGTGAGAGTAATAAGCCCACACCCACAGTGACACACCTACTCCAACCAGGTCACACCCATTCCAACAAGGCCACACCTCCAAATGGTGCCACTCCCTGGTGCAAGAATATACAAACCATCACAATCACCTTGCTTATTTGATTCTCCACATTGACCAGTTGTAGGTCTTTGTGCTAATGGACACCTCCTGCAAAAATAAGCTTCTCTAATGAAGACAAATAGGGCACTGGTCTATAGGGATCATGATAAGTCTGTAAGAGTCAGTTTAGTACTGTATTCACTTAGCAAAACCATGGTAGTAGGTTCTTCCCTAAAACCTATGACCACCTAGTCTTTGGTTCTTGGCCCTGTTAATATTGGCAGGCATTGTAGAGTGGGTCTTAAATCCAACCAGAAAGTGGTGGTTACTCCCATATTTATACCACTATTGTACAAGTGGGCATACCTGGCCAGATTGCTTGTTATTGCAGTGTTTACAGCTAGATAAAACTAATGGTTACTTTTCTTCCATGGTAACAAACACATCTTCCAGCAGCCAATAGGGGTGAAGCTTCCATGTTGGTAAAAGCTTGATTTCTCCATGTTGTATGACTCACATATGTGTAATCTTCAGCATTCAGGTTCTGTAGCGTCACCAAGAGCAGTGACAATAGCCTACAATATTTGGGAGTCTATTGAACCTCACTTAGCAGTACCTCCAGCACAGGTAATACAATCAATACAATACAATGGGCTTTTTATTTGAGACCTCTGGTGCCTTGGAGAGGTGCTGGCCCTCTCCAAGAGTTTAAATCTATTTAAACTCTTTTTCGTATATACTTACACATATACATATATATATACACACAGATATACATATATGTATATATATATATAAAATGAAGCTTCTATAGCAGTAGGTTTATGTATGACTTTTGAAAAAGTCTTTAATGTTACTTATCACTCTTCATATTTGCTCCTTTTTTCTGACTTCACTTTTCCCAGTTAATTCTTCTTGTATCATCTTCTTGTATATTCTATCTTCTCTCCCTTGAAATACTCCCTCCCATGACCCCTTTACTGATTTACTGATGTCTACGAGTTAATTTAAATACACATAGCTAAATATTTAAAGCTAGCATCCACATATGAGCAAGTCTATATGCTCTTTATATTTCTGTATTTGGGTTACCTCACTCAGAATGATTATTTCCAGCTCCATCAATTTACCAGAAAACGTCATAATTTCACTTCTGGTAACAACTGAATAATATTTCATTGTGTAAATGTACTGCATTTTCATTATTCATTTAGCAGTTGGGAGAGAACGATGCTATTTCCACTTCTTGGCTGTTGTGACTAGATCAGCTATGGACATGGATATGTAAGTATTTCTGTAGTAAAATGTAGAGACTTTTGGCTATAAGTTGAATATCAGTATAACTGGGTCACATGGTAGACCTACTTCTAGTTCTTTGAGGAACCTCCACCCTGGTTTTCTTTATTTCTTTTTCTTTTTCTTTTTCTTTTTCCTCTCTCTCTCTCTCTCTCTCTCTCTCTCTCTCTCTCTCTCTCTCTTTCTTTCTTTTTTCTTCAACAGGTTTCTGGTTTCTCTCTATAGCCCTGGCTGTTCTGGAACTCACTCTGTAGACCAGGCTGGCCTTGAACTCAGAAATCCGCCTGCCTCTGCCTCCCAAGTGTTGTGACTAAAGGTGTGTGCCACCACTGCCCGGCTCACCCTGGTTTTCATAGTTTCATTTCTGTTGCTTTGATAAAATAGTCTGACTAAAGCAAATTGGGGCAAAGGGCCTTATTCTAGCTTACAATTTTATGTGATGATGTTTTATCATGGAGAAGTCAAAGTAGCAAGCACTGAAAACAGGTAGTTGCATGACATCTACAGTTGCGAGTAAAATAAAATGAATTCATGTATGTTATTATTGGGCTCAACCTTGACTTTTATAGAACCTAGGACCCAAACCCAGGGAATGGTGCCACCCACGGTGGACTTGATGTTCCTATATTCATTAACACAGTCAAAATAATCTGCCAGAGACAAGCTCACAGACCAACCCAATCTAAATGATCTTTCGCTGAGATGCTTTTTCCAAGTTGTGTCAATAACATAATTAAAACTAATCATCACATTGTGTATTCATTTATATAAAACTGTTAATATTTTTCTGAGCAACATTTTAAGTCTTCACTCCTTAACATTTTTCTTCTAAAAGTTTTTTTAAAGGTAAAATTCACAAAACATTACATATTTCCAAGAGATAACGAATGAGTGGTATTTAGCACATTCACAGTATTGATAAGCCATGACTTCTATGGAGTTCCAGAACATATTGCTTGCCATTTACCAATTCAGCAATTACATCCACTTCCCAACAGTCTCCATGGATTTTTTAGCCTAAGCATTTCATATAAATAGAATATAATATGTGACTGATCGAACTTTCACTTAGCATAACGTTTTCAAGATTCACCTATTGTTGCAACATGAATCAGTACTTCATTTATTTTTTCCTGTGGCCAAGTACTATTACATTGTCATCTGTTGATGGACGTTTGGGCTACCTGCTCTTTGGCTATTATGGATACTGGTTCCATTGATGCAAATGTATAAAGTAAGTACCTGGTTCCAAATCTCTTGGGCATATCTCCAGGAGTATAATGACTATATAATATGGTAGTTCTACATTGAACTAAAGTTTTAGATAATATGTTCCTGGTCAGTATTCATTGAATGAGATCATGCTTAAGATTGAAACCATTAGTCACTTGATGAACTGTACCTGTTGCTGTCAAGGAAATGAGCTTCAAGGAAGCATGTTACAGGAAATCAGTAAACAAGTACAAGGTGATGGTTACCGTAAGATTCTCTGATATGTCAGGTATTGGCAGTGGAGAAAAAAGCAGTAACTCTGGTCCTGTCCCTATAAACCTTATTCTGCTTTGTGGTCAGGACAGAGACCTCCGAAGTGGAAACCCCAGAGAGAAAGAAGAGAGGATGTAAGTTTCATGCAACACCCCATTTCATTTCTTATACCTCCTGGTTCCTGTGCTCCTTATTTTAACCTTAAATCCCACCTTCAGAACAGCCCAAATGAATACAATAAGGAAAATAGGGGAAAAAAAAAAACAAGAGCGGGAGAAGGAGAAAGGAGAGGTGGGGAAGGAAGAGGGAGAGGGAGAGGGAGAGGGAGAGGGAGAGGGAGAGGGAGAGGGAGAGGGAGAGGGAGAGGGAGAGGGACAGGGACAGGGACAGGGACAGGGACAGGGAGAGGGAGAGGGAGAGGGAGAGGGAGAGGGAGAGGGAGAGGGAGAGGGAGAGGGAGAGGGAGAGGGAGAGGGAGAGGGAGAGGGAGAGGGAGAGGGAGAGGGAGAGGGAGAGGGAGCAAGAGCCCTAGGGTCATCAGTGAATCAGCATCAATTTTGTCAGTCATTTGAACACAGACTTCCATTCCCCATATGATTATTCCCATTGCCAAGAACACAGTCCTGTTTATTCGAGTCCCTAATTTTTCACAATTAGCATTTATGTCTTTCCTGTAGGAATTACCTGCTTTTTTGTTGTTGGAAATTTAAATGTCCATATAAGAGACTAATTTTAACGGACAAAAGTAACCATGCCCTCTTCTATTTATGTACCCATCTGTATATCTAATTTTCTTAGGTAAGAGGCCAGAGAGGTGACACATGTCTGCAGCCCCAGCCCTTGACACATGTGAGGAAAAGGCTCAAGAGTCCAAGTCCTTCTCACCTCTCATACTATTTCCACACCATGCAAAATGTTGACTAAATTCATACTCTGTCAGATTAGACTACCTATTCTCATCGCCCCTTGCAGTTTTAACTCTTGAGGATTGAGACGCAAAGATGAAATTATATATTATTGTGACCAAGTGTTCACTCTTATTAAAAATGAATGTGTCAGTTTAGATTTCTTTGATAATGGATTATGATTTGGGCGTGTAAGCTTTGAAGGTCCATACTGTGCCATAACGCAAGACACATCTCCTTCGTCTAAGAGGCCTCCTTCATAATCGGGGCTCACCCTCTGCTCTCTACAATGATAATCATGTTTGTCTGCAAGAACTTAGATGAGATGTTGTGTTTCCATTTCTCTTCCCTTTTCAACCTCTTGTCCTCTAAAAGGGGGTTTTCTCTTTTGTAATATACATATATATTTATAAATATTATGTTAATGTTAACATATTATAATATATTAATTTATAAATGTTATATATAGTTATATAACATATACATATATCATATATACATATAGTATATATGATATATACATATAATATATATGAAAATAAAAACTCTGCTTGACTCATTTTTTTTTCCAAGCAGCTTTTAAAATGTGTTCAAATTGCTTTCTGAGCTCTGTCTCTCATGCTACTGTTGAGGTGTTCCATTGTAGGTGAGACAGAAAATAGGAAAAAGAACACTTAGGTGGCTGTGTTTGCCATTTAAAAAATATAACTCCAACACAACACAATTTTTTTTTCTGGTTTGTTTGTCTTTGACGCTTTTGATGTTTAAACAGTTTATGTAAGAACTGAGAAAGGTGTATTTAAATATGCGTGAGAAGCGATGCAAAACATCTCAATCACTTAAAACCTACGTGCACAGGAGTGAGTTCGGAAACAGAGGATGGCGTCTGCCCTCGTTCCTGTGATTGGGAGGAAATGTCTCCTTTTGCCCTTCGGGAACACTTTCTCAGCAGATTAACAGGCTCAAATTTCAGCTGTTGTTGGTCTAAAGGACACACTGAGGTCCTTTAAGCTGACCTGGGCCACTCCTAGGACAACCTGTCTTGTCCATTTTCTGGCCTTGTCTTTGGCCAGGCCTTATCTAGGCCTTGTGAAAAGAAGGAACAGTCTGAGGCGGTGTAGCTTCTCAAGGGTGGTAGCATGCCTGAGAGACAGATAAAGGCGTGCACAGTCACGTCACTGGTGGTGTAAGGAAGAGCTTCCCACGTTGTCCTCTACAATCTCAATGCTAAGACACTTCAAAGCTGCATTACAGGTCCCCATGAAATCCTAGGTGTCATCTGCCCAAAAGCTCCAAATGTCCTGGGGAGATGGAGATGGTAGGAATTGGCCTTATCACTTTGTGGGAGCCAAGGGGTGTCAGCTCTTCTCTCACTTTGGGATGAAGATGAGTTGTGCTGTGAGTGAGCACATCCATGTTTTATGGCAGTAAGGCTTTGGTTTTCATCTCTCAAAATTGGGAGCAAAGTTCCCAGGATCAGACCCTTATTCCATCTATCCACCGAGCTTCTTCCTTTCTTTTTTTATTAGATATTTTCTTTATTTACACTTCAAATGTTATCCCCTGCCGCAGTCTCTGACCCGCAGAGACAAGAACGACACAGACACCAAGACGGGTTCAGGAAGCTTCAGCTTCCTTCTTCCGCAGCTTCCACTTTACTTGGGGCAAGGGCTATATTTATACAGTAGTGGCAACTGACCTCATCTCGCTCCACACCACCTCATCCAATCAGAATCACACACGCTCCAGGCATGAGCTCAGGTCGGTCACAGATAGGCTGACAGATTCAGATCACGAGGAATAATCTAATTTGGCAGGGAGCTTATGCATGCAGTTTCACTGCGCATGTTCGGGCAAGGCAGTAAACATGTGGGTTTCACAGGGTCTGGCAATGGGCCAGGGCGCCATCTTGGCCCATGTGGCCACACCCGCTTCCCACAATCCCCTTTCCTCATTTCCCCTTCAAAAATGCCCTATCTCCTCCTCTCTCCCCCTGCTCACCAACCCACCCAATCCTACTTCCTGGTCCTGACATTCTCCTACACAGAGCATCTAGCCCCCACAGGACCAAGGGCCTCTTTTTCTACTGATGTCCCACAAGGCCATCCTCTGCTATGCATGCGACTGGAGACATGGGCCCCTCCATGTGTACTCTTTGGTTAGTGGTTTAGTCCCAGGGAACTCTGGGGGTACTGGTTAGTTCATATTGTTGTTCCTCCTATGGGGCTGCAAAGCCCTTCAGCTCCTTGGGTCCTTTCTCTAGCTGCTTCATTGGAGACTGTGTGCTCAGTCCAATGGTTGGCTGAGAGCATCCACTTCTGTATTAGTCAGGCATTGGCAGAGCCTTTCGGGAGACAGCTATATCAGGCCACAGAGCTATTTTCAGCTTTCCTGGTTTACTTGGTTTGCCAAGAAGTTTGGATAGAATGGGGTTCATGACATCCCTTGTTTATAAAATGAGCAGTGCTCAGGAAAGCAGTAGAGCTTTGAAAGGCCCCAGTCCTACAGCTGCCCATGGCCATCGTTAACCATTTCCCGAGTCCACTCAAGATGAATCCTGTCAGCCAAACTTAAGCAAGCTGTGTTAGATGGGAACAGGAAATATCGTTGGACACTTATCTAAGTACCATTGACAATGTGGCATCAATAAATGTATCTCAGATGCAGCAAAGGGACAGTAACAAGAAAGAGCAGTCGCCCCAGAACATGACCTTAGAACAGGGCAGTTAATAAGTACTTGGAATGTGTTTTCCTCCCTCCCTCCCTCCCTTCCTCCCTTCCTCCTCCCTTCCTTTTGTGTACAGTGTATACATTTGTACATTTTGTGTCTGTTCATGTATGTATGTATGGACATGTATGCATGTATGTGTGCACATGGAGGCCAGAGGGCAGATAGCTTTTCTCTACCATTCTCACTCATATGCTTCAAAGCCAGGTCTCAATGAGCCAAGAGCTCATCAACTGACTGATTGGCTAAGCTGAGCTCCAGGAATCCATCTGCATCCATATCCCTGATGCCCTCGGGACCCAGGTTTACAGGTATGTGCTGACACACTTGGATCTCTTATTTTGCTTTGTTTTATGTTTGTGATTGTTTTGCCTGAAAGTATGTCTACACACTGTGTGAGTACCTAGTTCCCCCATGGAGGCCCAATGATAGAGCTGGATCCCTGGGATCTACAGTTATAAGTAGCTATGAGCTGCTATGTGTACTAGGAATACCGATTTTCTCACAGAGTAGCAAGTGCTCTTAACCAGTGATCCATGCAGGCCTGTTTTGGTTTGTTTGTTTGTTTGTTTGTGTTCCCACACAGGGATCTAAACTCAAGTCCTCAGGCTTATGCAGAAACACTTTACAAACTGAGCCGTCTCCCTAGACCCTTGAGTCTCTATTTGTTCTTCTATCAAGTGGGACCAATGTTATCTGCATTGAATCTGGGAAAAGATTTGGAGAAATATTTGATGACTAATAATTACAATTATTAGATGACTAATAAGTAATACATTATTATTACTTCATTACCATTTAAAACTAAATTCACCTCCACAGAACCCATTGAATTGGAAAGTATTGAGGGAGTTAAAATTCTCAAATTCAACATCTTCCAACATTACCAAACTGTTGATATTCCAGAGTTCTCCCAAAGAAGTTTCAGACAGCTCAAATTGAAGTGTGGAGCAAGAAGCGTAGTTTCACCTCTCCAGCAATTAATCTGTCTGTGTCTTGGTCCCGTTCCCTGAGCTCTGTGCACGCTGTGGTGCCTGGGGCTCTTAAACAGTTTTTACTTCATTTTTTCCTGTGATGACAAATACTTCAGCATTACTGATTTTCCGATGTGAAAAGACTAGAAATGGAGGACTAAAATCAGACTTTCCAAGATTTACCTAAAAATAGTCTTAGGTCTCTTCGTCTTGGTTCCATTGTGCTTAACTGTACAGATTAATCACACAGCAATATCAAAGTGCATCATGACGAAGGTGGTCATGCCAAAGGCCACACACACACACACACACACACACACACACACACACACACACACGGGTGCTTTCACTTAGTTTTCTGTAGAAGGGATGACTTTAGAATGATTTTCTCTAAAATGGAAGATAAAGTATGTGTAATTTGATACTAAAGCCATTGTGTCCCCACTGTGTGCTGGGCATTTTTCTAAGGTGGTATAGAATTTTCCAAAGACTTACTGGCCCCTACCTCCTCAAAGCTGAGAAACATGGGAGCAGGAGCAGGAGTGGGGAGACATTTCACAAATACCAAAACTATAAAGCATGTAGGAAGTGCAACAAAGGTTAAAGGAAAGTATTTATGGGAACAACAAAATAATGGAAGCCGAGGACTTCCTGCAGAGACCTTTAGGAAATCACTAGAATGGTGGCATTTAAACTGGATAGGGCTTTGACAGGAGGGACACTCGAGGTTAGGAGAATCCTGGAGAAGAGAAGAGTGTGAACAAAGGCACGGCGGTATTAGTGGTCTGTGGTGGCTGGAAACACATGGGTAGGGGGAGGTGAGGCACACGCTGTTAACATCGCAGGTAGCACTGGGGGTGGGCGTGGGGTCACCGTATCTGAGAGATACTGTCAGGATATGAAGCATCAGGAAGGAAGAAGAAAGAAGGAAGGAAGAAAGGCTTCAGATGACAGAGATGTGAGAAGACAGGTCATTTTAGCAAAAGCAGAAAGACAACATGTTTCAGTGCTGGGACTGACCAGAAGGCAAGTGGAGGTGTTGGCAAGGCAGCTCAGGGGTAGTGCTTGCCTGCCTAGCATGTGTGAGCCCTAAGTCCAAGTTCCAGAACAACTCCCAAAGAAGAAAGAGAAAAGGAAAAGACGGGTGATGAGGCAGTGCTTTTCTTTCTTCTTGACAGAGATGTTTCTAGGGTAGAGTGGAGGAAGAGGCGAAGTATTGGAAGACAATGGGGAAGCAGTTTTCTTTAGTAGGAAATCCTCTGTAACTCACTACGGTGTACATAGGGATGGTGAGGTGCCGTGACCAACCCCACCCCGAGTGGCAAAGTCAGCAAGTAGTTCCTAGCAACTGAAGGAAGAAGGCCAGGTCCTTTCCTCAGGGAAGCCACAATAATGTTAAGTAAAGTGAAAACTATTATAATCAAATGGAGTATTTTATCCTATAAAATGGGTATATGTGCAAACAAATTTAAAATATAAGGTTAAAGAAAAGGGGTCCTAGACATGAATGAATGCCAGATTGCCACTGTCATCATTGACATTGCTTCATATCAAGCTTGCCCAGAGGCCACCAGAGTGGTCATTTAACCAAAGATTATTGCTTCCAAGGATCTGATGTAGACGTCAACAGAGATTGTTGACACATGAGTTCAAATCTCCAGCACCTGCAAAAAAAAAAAAAGAAGAAGCCAGACATGGCTGCACGTGCCTGTAACTCTAGCATTAGGCGGTGGAGCCCTGCAGCTTTCTAGCCAACTAGGACAGTCAAACATCAGGCTACCAGTTCAGTGGTCTCATAGCAACAGAGTGGAGGTGGGTAGAGGAAGACAATGTCATCTCCTTGTTCAACATGTACATACATGAGCATGTGCACCTGCACATTCATATGCATGCATACACAGTACAACACACACACTCACACACACACACAATGTCTCTCAATATGCCCAGTGGTTCACTGTGGCTCTGCTGTTCTGCTATTACTAAATGAATATTTGAGCTATGGTGAGCCTCTCTCTGATTGTTCTTGCCCTGACCTCAACTGTTATCACTCTCTGCTACCCAATTTCCTGTTGACCCCAAAGGAAAACCTGAGCATACATGAGCTTCCTGGAGTGCCTAGCAAAGATGGGAGGCAACGTTCCTGGAGGCTGAAAGAAACTTGCCTGTGTCCTCTCTCGGTTTCTTATTTGTAGCACTTGCTATGATATTGACTAAATTAGGATCAGATAGCAAGTTTTATGGCATCTGTCTTCCTATAGACTACCCACTGGGTCTTTGGCTCTGCTGTATTTCTATTGCCTGACCTCATGTCTTACACATAAGCAATTTCAAGAATGAATGAAAACAGTACACATTAGAGTCTCTACTATTTATTGCAGAAGTTTTATTTTAAAAAATTCAAAAGAACTTAAAAAGGGTATATGATGTATTTAATATTGGGTTTATTTTAAGCCATACTTAGAAGAACTCTATGGACTTGAAGGGTTTTTTCTTTCCTCCTTGGTGTGGCTATAATCCTCTTCTCCCTGGTCCTTCCCTGGAGTCACGTCCTTGGGAGACACCCTTGTGTGAGGAGCAGCAGAAGCCTGAAGGTCGTAAATACATCTTCCACTGAACATGCAGTGTTGGTGGCAGCTGGCAGCACTGGAGAAACTCTGCTCACATGCAGAAGATTTATGCTTCTGAGCCTTCTACAAACTGCTAAAAATTGCTTGCTTGTCTGATTTGCCCTATGTTCATCAAATAAATGTCAATAAATCTGTATTGATGAAATTTTTTGCTAAGTCAGTAAGAAAATTCTTTATCAATTGTACATGGGGAGAAGGCTGTAACAGAGCAGTGCCAAGTGGGAGGTAGAGTGGCTCTAGGGAAGATGTGTATATAGGGAAAGGTCATTCATGTGTTTGTAGTAGATCCATTGCTTTCAACACACCATGCAATGGTCTCCTGCTCCAAATATTCTTAGATTTATGTTCTAATTTGTAACAGTGAAGCAAACAGACACCAAGGAAAATCAGGAATCAGATTATGAGAGACATACTGTAAGGGAAGAGTAGACTGCTCTGTGACAACTGATTCAGATTTGGGCTTGGGATGAAGGGAGAGGAAAAGAGAGGAGAGGAGAGGAGGAGAGGAGAGGAGAGGAGAGGAGAGGAGAGGAGAGGAGAGGAGAGGAGAGGAGAGGAGAGGAGAGAGCGAGTGTGTACCATTTGGGCGGAATGCTACAAGAAGATTGGCATGTTCGTGGTGAGATTCGGAGCATCTTGTACATTGTTATCAGGCTGCTACTTAAGGGTGTGCTAAAGGATCCAGAGAAAAGAATTTGCCTATTGTGTCAGAAACTGCAGAAAGGGGGGGAGGGGGCGATGAAGACATAGAGGCATCAGATTTATTTAGTGGCACCCATAGAGGAGCAGCACTTCAGTAGAATGGTGGGCACAGAAAGCATACTGATGCCACTTGAAGAAAGAATGGAGCAGAGACAGGAGACAAGATACAGGACATGAGATGTGATAATGAGAGAAAGAGCACAGGAAGACAGGGATGTGCGAAGTGGGCAGGGCTTTTTTTCCTCAAAGTAGATTCAGTTGATGATATTCTTTTGTGGAAAATGGTCAGAGCAATGATGTGATATGGAAGCATGGGAAGATGAATGTTGTTAAAGCATGGCTCAAAGAGTAGGAAGGTGAACTCACAAGCAAATGTGTCAGATGCTTATTTTGGGGTTATGGGCAATAATTTGAAAGCAACCAATCACCTTAGAGTCCTTGGGTGTCCTTTTCCTAGCAAAGGCTAACATCTTTTATGCAGCTCTGCATTTAAACAAGTTGTAGTCTTGACAGCTGAATGTGAAGTAAGAAGAAAGGGACATTTGTTGCGAGTGGTCACTGGAGTGATGGACCATAAAATTTAAGTAAGGAAGCAGGGACATGAAGGCACACAAGGAATGACAAATAGGAGGAAGTTGCCACTTGCATGTGTCAAAGGGATGAAAGAGTCATTGGTATGTGTAGTAGAAGAAGTGAACTGGAAATCTAGGTAGTGGTATTGAAAAGATCGTATATTGAAACTTCAATCATAGAAAGGTGGTTACTTGCCATGGCAGGAACTGTGCCCAGAGGCAGATGGCTGAAGTGGGATGGCGCCAAAGATGACTCTTGTGGGAAGTCACAGAGGTTGGGGTATGTTATTCTGTGGTCTCACAATTCTGCTGGTGGGCTGAAAAGGAAGACATTAAGGCAAAGTGAGCCAAACAAAGGAGTAACTACACCAGATAAGACAGGAGATGCAGCAGACAGAGAACCGTGAGAGAGTGGCATCTGTGTAAAAATGAGCTCTCTGTGCACTGTTCTCAGCCCTAAAAAGGGTGCAAGAGCGCTGTCCTCAGGACTAGCTAGATGGGTAAGTGTTCAGAATCTGGAGGGACAAGAAGTCTTGCTGATCATGAATCCATGGATCTAGAATTCTAGAAGACACTCGCATGTCCAATAGAGAACAGAGAAAAAGTTGGGTAGGCTCATCACTATGTGTGAAGTTGAGTCTGAGAGGGAGCAGGAACAAAGCCAGGGTTAGGGGTAGGCATGGATGGTAGACAGTCTTGCGACAGTAGACAGAACAAGACTGGAAGAGAATCTCTTCCCTCTGAGGTCCGCAAAAATAAATCTGCTGTTTCCCTTGCTATTACTCTGGAATTGACTTTCCTTAGGGAACGAAGGGCTGCTGGGAGTAGAGAAGAGCCTTTGAAGGGAAGAATAGAGGAATTCGGTTTTCTGACTGAATGTAAGCCATTCCACTTGCTGACAACGTTGAAATTACCGAAATCTAAGAAGCAAGGACTCATCCCTTAAAGTTTCCCCTCTGGAGACTGCCACCTGTAAGAGATTTAGAAAAACTGCTGGCTCTCCTGCCTCACCCACTCTCTTCCGGCTTCACTGAGATTGTGCAGATGGTGAAAATCGCCAAGGTAGGAGAGCTGAGAAAGTTTAGGAGCAATGGGACTCGCTGTCTCAAAAGGAGGAGCGAAGGGCGAAGGGCGGGCGTTAGCAGCAGACAGTGGAGACAAAGTCACTGAAACCTGGTGCTGGCTGGGTAGAATGGCTGTGTTCGGCCCTGGTGAGAACAACAGGAAAAGAGCATGGGCTTTGACTGAGCTCTGCCTTTACCTTCAGAGTGTGGTCAGATGAAGCATTTTACAAACTCCCAACCCACCCTTATACCAACAGGAAATAGAAAAGAAGAAGTAATTTATCCTATGGAATCCATAGCATTAAAAAAAAAATGGGCCACGTAAACCAAACTCAGTTTCTAGTTATCAGATTCTAATTTTTACAATTATCATTATTAGACACAATGGGAAATTTTTTTCTCTCCCTTGCTGATGATTTAAGAAATGAAAGGGGGGAAAGTCAAAATAAGAATGGGATATGCTAAGAAAGAAGGAAGAAAGAGGGATAGAGCGAGGGAGTGAGGTGGAGGAGGGAAAGATAAAAGGCTTTTCCATTCACAGCTTGAAAAACATCAAAAGCACAAGGAAATGATTTTTAAAAGGATGCTGTGGTCAACTTACTTTATCAGAACGTGATGAGGGAAGCATAAGTCTAGGTCCCCAAAAACACACAGTCACTTTCTTTATCCTGAGTACCCCTGACATTGAGACCTAGATTAAAGATTTATATTTGTAAATCTTTCAGATAATTCATAAAATAGTTCTGAGTAAATTCCAAATCCTACGTAACATTTGCACATTTTAGGAAAGGGATAGACTGAGAAAGAAGAAAGGAAGAGGGAAGGAAGGAGGGAGGGAGGGAAGGAGGGAGGGAGGGAGGGAGGGAGGGAGGGAGGGAGGGAGGGAGGGAGGGAGGGAGGACAGTAAAAGGCTTTTCCTGTGACTTCCCTTCTTGCCTGTATTACAGCTCTCAGGAATTTGGCTGCTGTTAAAGAGTCTTAAGCACCAAGGTCATGCTCCCTGCTCTTTCTTTCTCTTGACAGCACGGAGACAGGAGGTGACAGCAGGTTTGCAAAGTTACTGACCCAGAGCACAGAGGTAGACAGTGATGGGCTAGGAGGGTGCCATGGCCCCGAGCTCAGGGGCCAGTGGACAGGCAGAAGCAGGGTGTGAGACAGCTCAGACACCCATGCGTCTGAGGCTGTGGACCAGAGAGAGGGACTAGGGAGAATCTGAAGCAGAGGCAGGACCTGCAGCAAGGGCGGATGGAGAGGACACCAGCCACAGCAAGAGTGAAGCTTTGTCCTTAGCAGGGCTTCAACCCTTCCTACTCCCACGTTGAAGGAGTTTCTTTCTAAGGCCACGGGCGGCTGCCCACTGAAAAGGAGCACAAGACCCCTTAGCGAGGTGCAAGGGGCTTCCCCGCTTAGACACAGTCTAAAAAAGAAATTCTTATCAACCTTTTCCCCTGAAGTTTTGAATTTAAGATAAAAATTCTCCCGAGGTTTGCCTCACTGGACTGGTAAGTGTTCCCAGTGCACAGAATGTATTTTAATTAACTAGGCAATCATGTCCTCATGCATTATAAGGAGGACCATTAAAGAAGTACTTCTGCCCGCAGTCTTATGTCCTTCCCCAACCAAAGGCATTCTCTTATCTCTCCCTCACTACACAGAGGACAGAGACAAAGACGAGTTCTTGCAAAGCCACCCCTGCTCCCCTGTCCGTTTTTAAAAGTAGGTTAATTTTTTTTCTTAAGTTAGCATACCAGGCCACACTGGTAGTTTCATATTTATTCTGTTCACATTGACTCGGTTCCAGCACCTTTTCCTTAGCCATCTCCCAAATCCTTCCAGGAGACTCGCGCATGAGTGATCATGTCACGTGGGTCCTACTGTGCTCATGTTTCCACACTGTACTGGCTAGTTTTGTGTCAACTTGACACAGCTGGAGTTACCACAGAGAAAGGAGCTTCAGTTGAGGAAATGCCTCCATGAGATCCAACTGTAAGGCATTTTCTCAATTAGTGACCAAGGGGGAAAGGCCCCTTGTGGGTGGGACCATCTCTGGGCTGGTAGTCTTGGTTCTATAAGAGAGCAGGCTGAGCAAGCCAGGGGAGGCAAGCCAGTAAAGAACATCCCTCCATGGCCTCTGCATCATCTCCTGCTTTCTGACCTGCTTGAGTTCCAGTCCTGCATCCTTTGGTGACCAACAGCAGTATGGAAATGTAAGCCGAATAAACCCTTTCCTCCCCAACTTGCTTCTTGGTCATGATGTTTGTGCAGGAATAGAAACCCTGACTAAGACACACACCTTTCTGCTGTTTTGGTTCCATTTCTGTTTCTCTCTCTCTCTCTCTCTCTCACACACACACATACACACAAATATACATTCACACACAGAGACTCACACTCAAACATACTCTCACACACACAGACAGACACCGTTTTTCTCTTTCACACACAGTGTAAAGGGTAGGATGTGCATATGATACATGTGAGATGGAATATGTAGTACTTACTGTTCTGAATCCGGCCTATTTGGATTACCAGTGACTTCTGGTATTCATTTTCCTATACATGTCCTAATCCAGCATTTGTGCCTTTATACCTGATAGCCAAAATCTAGGGATAATCAGACAGCTTCTTTTGAACACTTTCCTATAGAGAAGTGACTCAATATTTGTGGGATTCATTTATAAGTGTTTGGCCTCATTAGCACGAATAGGCACTTACTACGCACCATCCTAACATTTTACATTCATCATTTGAGTGTATATTTGCAGTAGTTTGAGATTGAAGTTTATCCTTGTTTTGTAGAAGAGGAAACTGAGTCACAGAAAAGTTGAGGTTGCCTCTTGAGTCCAGGGAGTGTGGATGAGAGCATAACCTCAGTCACTGGGGTTCTAGGGCTAGCATGGTAGAATTGCAAACTAGGGTGGAGTCTGGAGAAGGAAAGTGTGATGGTATATATGCTTGGCCCCGGGAACTGCTGGATTTGGAGGTATGGCCTTGTTGGAGTGGGTGTGGCCTTGTTGGAGTGGGTGTGGCCTTGTTGGAGTGGGTGTGGCCTTGTTGGAGTGGGTGTGGCCTTGTTGGAGTGGGTGTGGCCTTGTTGGAGTGGGTGTGGCCTTGTTGGAGTAGGTGTTTCACTGTGGGCATGGGCTTTAAGACCCTACTCTTAGCTGCCTGGAAGCCAGTCTTCCACTAACAGCCTTCAGATAGATAGAACTCTCAGCTCTGCCTGCACCATGCCTTCCTGAATGCTGCCATGTTCCCAACTTGATGATAATGGATTGAACCTCTGAACCTCTAAGCCAGCCCCAATTAAATATTTTCCTTATAATGTTACCTTGGTCATGGTGTCTGTTCACAGCAGTAAAACCCTAACTAAGACAGAAAGAAAGCATAGAGATTCTATGAGACATTAACAATATGCTGTGTGGCATAATCCCTAACTTCATTCTAAATATTTATCCTTGTACCACAGAAAAAAATATTTCTCACCTCTCATCAAGGAAACTTCTCTTTGTAACAGATGGAGACAATTACAGACACTCACGACTAATCAAAATATAGAGTTGTGGAGCCCAGTACCAACTGATACGGCTATAACACAACTCCTGCACATAAGGCTCAGGGATCATTGCTGAAGGGGGTGTGCGGTGGTGGTTAGAAGAGCCAGAGAAACCAGAAGTCCGCTGTGAGATTGTGTCTCCTACAGATGTTAAAGGAGCTACACTCATAATGTCTCTCCAACATGGCTACCTAAACATGACCTGAATGAAGGTGAGACTAATAATACTGCAAATGGGAGGAGGCTGGGGGAGGGGAGGGCTCAACCTAGACAAAGAACCACCTTCAACTAAGAACTGTGGAGAGTGAGAGAAGTAGTCTTCTCCAGGGACAAAGCACAGCAGTTGGTTATCCAACACCAAAGGGTTAGACCAAAACCACAAACATACAGGTGGCTTTATAGAGATTGAGCTGGTTGTGTTTACATATGTACTGTGGGTGTACACACACACACACACACACACACACACGTGTATATATCAACAATTAAAGAAAAATAGGCCATGAATTTTAATGAGACCAAGAGGAGTTAGGATGGGCTGGGAGTGGGAAAGTGAAGAGCAGAGATGATGTAATCATAAAAACTCAACAATACAAAAAGAACTAATATTTTATAATTGTTGTGTGTTCTGTATATCAGAGAAAATGTGGTATTTTTCTGAATATGGACTACTTCATATGATTTCCAGTCATATCAATTTTTCATCAAGTGACATGATTTCATTCATTAAAAAACAAAACAAAACGTTTTATTGATACTTTGTAAATTTCACATGAGGCACCCAGTCATCTCCCTGAACCTTTCTAGCCACCCTCCATCCTTGTAACCTCCATACCAAAAGAAAAAAAAAACAGTAATAAAAAATAAACATCTTACAAAAGAGGCTATAGTGTGTCACACAGTAGGTCCTTTTGTCCACACAGCCTTGCTTTCCAGTGTTCATTGCAATGAGTTATCAGTCTAATTCCAGGCCTCTGGCTTCTGCTACTCTATCGATTCAGGATCCTCACTGGGACTCTTCTAGGATATCCTGTGGTTGCCCTGTATCATGGAGATCCTGCAGCTTTGGAATATGTAGTACAGGCCCCTTCACACACTCCGGCAATTCATAGATGGGTAGGTGTTGATGTGGGCCAACTCAAAGCCCTGATCTGGGTCTGGGTGAGAGCTGAGTTGGTCAGCTCTCCAGCACTGTTCTAGGAAGGGGTGGAGCCAGCTCACCCAAGTGTGACAGCCTGCAAGGTTGGGGCCAGCTGTCCAGCTGTCACACCCTTGGGGCTGCATCTCGTGCCCCAACGTCAGCAGGGCCAGCTCTCCAGCACTAACTACCATGGTGAGGTAAGGTGCCTGCTCTCCCAAGTGCTGCCACAGGTGAGGGACAAAGCCAGCTTTTCTAGACCCTTGGGGATGGCTCACCCAATGCCCCTGCTAGCAGGGCCGGCTCTACTGTGATGCCCAGGTGAGGAGTGGGGCCAGCTCTCCTGCTTGTGGCAGACAGCGAGTGTTGGGACCTGACTCCTAGCAGAAAGCAGCTATCATCTCTGCAGCCATCTCAGGCTATTTACTTACAGGATGGTACTTTTCCACCTTTATGGGAGATTTGTTTTCCTAGCATGATGTTTTTGCAAGAAGCCCACCACAGCTGAGCACACTCTGATAACATCTTGTTTTTCTCCTATACATCCTGGACTTGTGGTTAAGTGTCTCCAGCTGCACTCCCCAGCTTGTGCTTATATACCCATAGTTGCCTTCTAGACTTGAGACTTGATCAGATAGCCTGTCTTGTCTCCATTCTTTGTGTCTCTTGCCCCTTTACCCCCCACTCTCTCCCTTTCAGACCCCGTTGACTGATCCGTGGACTGGGTCAAGGGAATGTCTGGGCCATCTCTCCCATACCCTCATCACCACAGGGCAGGAGAAGTACAGAACCCAGCTCTCCTGCACTGCCCAGGTGAGGGCACAACTAACTCTCATGATACTGAACATTTCAGTGCCACAGTGACAGCACCTCACCGTGGCCTTGGGTGGTAGTACAGAGTACTCACATCAAGCTGTTCCTCACTACCCTCGAATCTCCAGTTCTGCCTCTCTTCATTCACACCATTCTGCTTCTCTTACTTTTCCATCGCTCTACCACAGGTTTCTGGCTGTCTATGGACTTATCTACAATGTGTGCTGCAGGCTGGGGTCATCCTATTTCATTCATTTTTATGGTGCAAAACTGCATGGACAAGTAAACTCCACGTCTCCATTCATTCATCTGTTTCTGAGTTGATCTCACCACTTAGCATGTGGGATGAAGAAGAGGAACAGCAGGGGACATGGGCAGGTGACAGGACACATATGGTCTAGGTACCATGACATACTTGAATGAAAGGCTCACCAGGAAACCTGTCACTTTACACAATAAATAAACACTTTTTGTAAAAAAAAAAAAAAAAAAAAAAAAAAAAAACTTGTTGTAAAAAAATGTTCTGTGTGTGCATACGTTTTAAAAAATTCAAACTTAAATAGAAAAGAACATCCTATCTAGAATTATTACTCATGTTCAAAACTTGCTTTGCCACTAAACCAGTGCTTTCCCTCATGCTGTAAATAATTTATGGAAATCTGCATATTAACTATTCGCAGAAATTCAGTATTACCATTTCAGCTAAAAAATAAAATATAAGTAAAAATAAAGCAATAAGACATAGAGCATTTTAAAATAACATATTCTAAGTCCTTAAGAGCTAACTTTAAAGCTTTAAGAATTACTCTTTAAAGCAGAATGGAATAGTGAATGTTGTCTTCTGAAGGATGTAGTAGGCATTCCTCCTTTTGTTTTATTTATTTATTTATTTATTTTACACTCCATATTTTATTTCCACCCTCCTAGTGCTCTACATCCCATACCTTCTCCCCACTGCCCTGTCTCCATGTGGATGTCCCCCCATACCACCTGACCTCTAAAAACTCCTTGGGGCCTCTAGTCTCTTGAGGGTTAGGTGCATCATCTCTGAATGAACACAGACCTGGAAGTCCTCTACTATGTGTGTTGAGGCCTCCTATCAGCTGGTGTATGCTGCCTGATTAGTAGTCCAGTGTTTGAGAGATTTCAGGGGTCCAGATTAATTGAGGCTGCTGGTCCTCTTACAGGGGCGCCCTCCTCCTCAGCTTCTTCATTCTTCCTTAAAAGTCCAAAAACAAAATAAAACAAAACAAAAAAACAAGCAAGATTGAGAATTGAAAGAGGAATCAAGATGTTTTTTGATATTTCTACCCCTTCTCCTGTATTCACCCTCTGTTATGTGCAAAGCACTGCGTTTGGCTTAAAGAAAAACTATTATTTTAAATGGGCAGAATCATATCCAGAAGAGAAAAGCATTAAACACACAGCTCTAAATAGGAAGCTAGAAATGGTGAAGGAAAGGAGCTTATAGAACATCAGAAATAACGACAGATTTCCATGTGGCCTGGAGGAATGGGAAGCCCATGTGTAGTGTTATGTACCCGTGTCACAACTGACAGACAGAGGAAGTGCTGGACAAGGAGGGTCTCAGACAGAGCCCCCAGAAACATAAAGGTCCCCAGGGATGCAAGATCCTGAAGGGTTTCAGAAACAGAGAGAGAATGTATGCACCTGAGCATATAGAGAAGTGACCCGGAGCAAGGCAGGCTGGGAAGAGAGTCCAGATCTTACCAGCATTTCAAAGTACTTGAATTTTATATAAAATGACACGATACTGAAAGCTAATACATCTCAAAAACAAACACTTTTTTCAACATATTTTATTTATCATTTGATTATTATTAACAGTGATTGAGCCTTAAGATGTCACTCCGATTGGCCTGGAGTTCATTTCATAAGCCAGCCTGGCCTTGAATATTCAGAAATCCTCCTGCCTCTGCCTCCTGAGAGCTGGGATTATTGATGTGCTATTTTAAAGCCTCGCCAGGGTTTAAAAGTACTTTAAAGATCATTTCAGTTTCTGGGTTGCATTTTAAGGTTGAAACTTAATAAAAAGAATTAGAGGAACTCATTAGTAGATAATTGCTACCAGGTAGGCAAGAAAATGTGTCCAAGGAGAGAGCAGGAGTGGGAACTGTTATCTACAGTTGGTCTGATTCATACGATATCATCATTCAAAATCTTAGATGTTGCATAGTCAAATCTTTTCTAAACACTGCTAATCCTGCTCCCTGTATGGCTTCATACTGATAATAATTGATAATACTTTTTTGTATTTTATGCTAAGTGCAGGGCATCGGTGTCTCATTTAATTTTCCCTCTAACTCTATTGGTACAAATTCTAGACACTGATAAATGGAAACTTACAGTGGTTAAGTGACTGGCCCAAACATATGTTTCATTAGGGATCTCTAAGAAAACAGAATCAATAGAATGGAACTATATTGTAAAGGGGGTTTGCTACGGTGGTTATGTGATAGAGAATGGGCAATCCAACGATGGCTGCCTGTACACTGGAGGCACTGAAATTCCAGTACTCTATCATCCTTCAGGCTGGATGCCTCAGCAGAATAATATGGTACTGAAGTGGATATTAGCCCAGAAACTTAGAATACCCAAGATATAAGATACAATTTGCTAAACACATGAAACTCAAGAAGAAGGAAGACCAAAGTGTGGACACTTTGTCCCTTCTTAGAATTGGGAACAAAACACCCATGGAAGGAGTTACAGAGACACAGTTTGGAGCTGAGACGAAAGGATGGACCATCTAGAGACTGCCATATCCAGGGATCCATCCCATAATCAGCCTCCAAACACTGACACCATTGCATACACTAGCAAGATTTTGCTGAAAGGACCCTGATATAGCTGTCTCTTGTGAGACCATGCCGGGGCCTAGCAAACACAGAAGTGGATGCTCACAGTCAGCTATTGGATGGATCACAGGGTCCCCAATGGAGGAGCTAGAGAAAGTACCCAAGGAGCTAAAGGGAACTGCAACCTTATAGGTGGAACAACAATAATGACTAACCAGAACCCCAGAGCTCTTGTCTCTAGCTGCATATGTATCAAAAGATGGCCTAGTCGGCCATCACTGGAAAGAGAGGCCCATTGGTCATGCAAACTTTATATGCCCCAGTACAGAGGAACACCAGGACCAAAAAGTGGGAGTGGGTGGGTAGGGGAGTGGGGGGAGGGTATGGGGGACTTTTGGGATAGCATTGGAAATGTAAATGAGGAAAATACCTAACAAAAATACTTTAAAAGAAAAAAATATATGGTACTGAAGATCCGGAGGATCCCTGGATCACTGCTTGTCTTCAGTCTGGGTTCATATGAGAGAGTACTTGGACATCTTTATATCTGGGCTACTCCTGGAAGGTGATGGTCATTTGGGACAGAGTTGTCATCCTCCTTCATTAATCGTTCCATAAAATAGCCTTACAGACACTACTATAAGCATGACTCTTAGTTGATCTCAGACCCAGTCTAGTTGACAACCATTGTCAATCATCATATGTGGCTAATGAATAAATATCCTTGGAACTCAGTATCATCTATTTCCAAAGTTTGTGCTTGACAGTCCAGTATGACATACCGGAAGTGATAATATTATGTTAGAGAGCATCTAAAATGTCTCACAAGGACTCTTGCTTCCTAAAATCCATTTCCACATGGAATCCCATTCATCCCACGTGTGTAGTGTGGACCTGCCCACTTTGCATCCACAGTTTAGCTAACTGAACCCAGCAAATGTGAATGGCCTGCCACTCGGAGATTGAATTATAAAGCAGAAACTTTAGTGTTAGTAGCACTTTCCATGGCTGGCATTCTCTCGGCTATCTTGTTCACTTGCTCTAGTAAAGCAAGCTGCCATGTTAGGACTGCTCTATGAGGGGAATACAATGCCAGGAACAGAGGCCAGTAGCCCATGTAGAACTGAGTGCTGCCAGCAAGCATATTTGTGAGCACACAGGGGACCTTCCCCAGCCTGGGCTTGCATTCTCTACAGGCAAGCTGACACTTTGAGTTGACTTGTGAGACTGTGAGCAGTAGAGCTAATTAGGTGTTGTCCAGATTTTGTTGTTTTAAGATACCATGTTTTGTGGGGCAATTTGATGCACAGTAAGAGGTAACTAATACAAACGGTAATACAAATTTTAAGAATAACTCTCATAACCTCGTGTTTACGCAATCGTTTAATTTATTTTCAATGAAAAAAGTAGGTTTCAGAATAGGAAAATTAGAAAAAAATATTTCCCCTATCTTGATCTAAAATGTAACAGCTGCACACGAAAGTGCCATCTGCATTTTTAACAGAAAATCTGGTACTTATTCACCTGGTTTTCATTACCTTAATTCCCACCTCTCAGACCATTTGAAACATGGTACCTAGCAAGGGAGTCGGGTTCCCCTTCGTGCTAAGCTGTTAGTAGAGAAGCATGGTTAAACCATCTGGCCTGCTGTTTTCTAGGCCTCCAACTCTGGAGCAGCCAGTTGGATTCCTTCGCCTGTGCTGCGGCTTCCTAATCCCTGGATCAGTGCCCACTCCAAGAGAGGGACATGAGTTTCAGGCTGTCGATCAGTATTTTTGCCAGTTTGAGATATATGTAAGGGATACAAATTTTTCAGAATTAACATAAGACCAGAGCTCGGATTGGGCAGGACCACAAAGAATTTTTTTTTCTCAGAAGTTTTCCCAGAAGGAGCTAATTACTGTGGGAGAGAGTAATTTTCATGTCTGGCTTGAATAACTACAGAAACAACAAAATGCAAATATTTTAAAAGGGATGGTGAAAATTAAAGGAAGAAAAACTTCTGATTTCTCTCTCTGAAGGGCATACCCTAAGAAAAAATAGTCACAGAGTATATGTATGCCTTCACGTGAATCAATGGGGGAGAGAAACAGGACATAAAGTAAAACCAATTTATACATTTTTATATGTAGTTATTGAGTATCTACTGTGTGTCAGGAAAGACTTGAATGTGCAGGTTATGCTACAGGATAAGACAAACCCAATCTCTTCTCAAAAATACCTAAGTGTTAGTGGGAGAGACAGATAAGTAAAAGCAAAAGCAATAGATCAATAAATAATTACAGGTTGTGATAGGGATGGAAAATAAGACCCAGGAGTTTGTTTGTAATGGATGTTCAGAAAATACTAGTTGCAGACCTACAGGAAGAGTAGCTCATTTGTGTCTCTCACAGAGATCTTTCCAGATAAACAGGACAGCAAGAACAGTAGCTTGAAGGAGCATGGAATGTTCCAGAACAGTCAACATTTGCTGAGCTTGGTTGAAAGATGAGGCAGGGACAAGGGCCAGATCATCAAAGGCTTGTAAACTGGAAGACCTGGGTTTTCATTCTTAGCTCACGGTGGTTTACGGTCCAGCAGCATTCTATAATTTGTTCCCAGAGCATGACTGTAATGGCTCTGTGGTGACAAACAAGGAAGGGACCTCGGAGTAGGTGATTAAACTGCTTCAAGCCAGAGATGAGGTGGCTGGGAACAGAGTAGTCCAAAGGAAGGAGTTTTGGAAATAAAAAGCAAAGGCACGTGAGGTTGAGTTGGTTATGATGTAGAAATATCATGAATGAAGGGAACTTTGTGTCTTGTGATTGAGGTATGAGTACGAAAGCTGCTCAGTGAAGGTCTGGTGTCAGGAGACCTTTGCAATGCAAAGTCTGAGATGCTTGAGAGACAGTTGGGTAAAAAAATGTAGACTAGGGAATCAGAGTTCAAGCTAGACAGTTACACATTATCAATATGAAGCCAGGCACAGCCCACAGTTATAAGTATACTAATGAATCAACTACGGAAAACCACATACTTTTCAGGAGCCAGTGCGGTTCCTTGGGGGCTTGCATGAGCTCTCATGAATTGTTTGCGTGTGCTCACCTGCCCATTGCCACACCACAAAGCCATGCCTCTCTTTCCCCAAGACAACCATTAACTCTGCACAAAGAGCCCAGGCAGACTTCAGGCGGCTGTCGGGTATTTTCCACTCTTGCGTGTATAAGAAGCCCAAGCACAGAGGGCATCATTTAATTACCCACCCCATCCTGTTTCACACCTTTCAAAATTTAAAAATTACCATTCTTCAATAGAAGGACGACAGGTTTAAAATTAATGAGGCCTTTATTGTAAGCCAGGTGAGGACAAGGAGCCATCCCACGGGAAATAGAACAATCCTGAAAGATCCCCACTTCTCTGCAGGTGACAAAGCCGTGGCTCGGAGTAGGTAAGTACCTTGTCCAGTGACATATGGTCAGGACTCAAAACTAAGCTTTCTTTTGCCACCCAAAGCCACATGCTACCATGAGAGTGGCTGTCAAGGCCAGGGCGTCTGCTTCTCTGAAGCTTCCCCGTTGGCCCAGTGTTCTTAGGCCCCATTTATCATTCAGCTGCATTGAGTTCAGCAAACCACGTGTCCCCTCATTTGTATTGCCACTGTTTCTGCTGGGGTTTGGCCGGCCTCCGCTCCTCACCTCTGCCATTTGATGGCATTCTGCTATTGTCTCAGCTGCTTAATAAAAAGCAATTCCCAACACCCCTTTCTGAATGTCACAAATAGCCGCGATTGCCTTGGCAATTGCCTGGACCTCTACAGCCAGCAAGGACTGGCTGTTACCTAAACTGTTCATTTTCTTCTGGCCACAAGCCACAGGACACTAAGTTCATTAACTTCGAGGATTGCTAATGGCACCGATAGCTTACTTTACTTCCATTTTTCCCTTTGTCTTTCCACAGAATGTCCATGTTTCCTTGTTTTTTCCTTTCTTTTTTTTTTAATTTTATTTCATTATTTTATTTTCAGGTTATTTTAAATGATAATCTAGCATTCCTTTTTAGTCTCAGATTCTGCATCTACGAGCTCACTTTTTTTTTCCCCTTTGAAACAGTTCTATTTGAACCAATGGATATTTATTTATTTATTCGTTTGTTTAAACACACTAACAGCCTCACAAAGGATTTAATCAAAATATATTAAAAATAGTAGTTGTCATTAAGAGATATACCTATCTTATTTAGATACACTAGCAAAAGAAAAAAATGCCCAAGCTCTTCTGTAGCAATTTCTGCCTGTCTGTCACTATTATAAGCCACAAGCGTATACATAATTTTCCCAGGCACTCTGTGAGTCTGCTATTATTATCTGCTTGTTACAGGTGAAGAAACTACTGAAAAATAGAGCGAGAGCTCAGAATAGAAAGTCTATATATGGTTTTGCATGCGGAAATAGAACCTAACCCTAGTCACCTGACAGAAGTTTATATCTGGGGGGTATTGTATGCTGGGAAGAGGAAAAGAACCAGGAAACTGGGTCTCTTACTGTGCAGAGATCCCGAGTGTTCATGGGAGGTGAGAGTAGTGTTCCAGACGGAGAGAGCTAATGAAGCTATGAAGGGAGAAGGCCCTGCTTTTCCCCTTCAACAGTGACATAATAATTTTGCTAACTTGGAATTTCTGTTTTACCCTGCTAGGGCTGCAATAGAGGAATTTGCATATTTTTACGTAATGGAGAGACCAAAATACATGGTGGATTGCCTCAGAAAGACACCAGCCATTTGTTGGGCAGACAGTGAGTGTGCTGGCTAGTTTCATGTCAACTTGATACAAGCGAGAAAGGAGGAAACTTGAGTTGAGAGAATGCTTCCATAAGATCCAGCTGTAAGGTGTTTTCATAATTAGCTATCGTTGGGGAAGGCCAAGCCTCTTTATGGTTGGGCGTACCTTGGCTGGTCGTCCTGAATTAAAATATACACTGAGCAAGCCATGAAGAGCAAGCCAGTAAGCACCACCCCTCCATGGCCTCTGCCCCAACTCCTGCCTCCAGGTTCCTGTGCTGTTTGAGTTCCTGCCCTGACCTCCATTAGTGCTGAAGTACTGTGGAAGTGTAAAGCCCTCCATATCAAGTCTAGCTTGCTTTTGCTCATGGTATTCTATGACAGCAATAGTATCCCTAACTAGGACAATGGGTTAGAGACCTATGTGATAGCAGTGTGGGTGGGCAGTCCCAGTAGGGGAATCTTAGGAGCATCCTACTGAAATGTAAGACACAGTGTGGAAACCCTCAAAGAATGAAAACTACCTTTCTGAAAAAAGAAAAATAAAGAACCAGCACGCAGTTGTATTAGAGAACACTCAAGAATTGCTTATTGATTGTCAGAAGAATGTGATGTGATAATAATTTCATTTTTAATCTTAGAAGTTGTCTGTGACATATCTGAGTGGAAGAGCACTTACGTAGTAAAAGGCCTTGAGTTAGATCCCCCCCAGCATTGCCCTGTGTCTGCCCATACAAATGTGCATGCACAGACACACACACACCACCCCCATACACAATACTCTCCCCTCCCCCCCACATACCACATACCACACACACACACTCCACACCACACACACATGTTACCTCAACAACCCTCCATCCTACCCCACACCCCCCACACACCCCACCACACACACACACACACACACACACACACACACACACACACTATATTCTAGAAAGAGATGATTAAGAAATAGCAAGTTGGGAATGAATGTTGGATCGTTTATTGATAAAAGGTTGTATTTTGTGTCTTCTTCTGTGCTGCTACAGACAAATCCTCTAAGTGGTAACAAGAATAATAAGTGCTTACTACTCACAGTTCAGGTTTGGTTGTAAAGGCCTTATCAGCTCACTTCTGATTTTCTTTTCTTCCTTTCCTTTTTTCTCCTTCCCCCCAACCTCTCACTTTATAAAATCAAAATTCCTCATCTAGCAAATGTCTTAGTTATTTTTGTTGTTGTTGTTGCCCTGAAGCATACACCCAAGAAAGGTAACCTAAGAGGAAAGGGTTTATTTTGGTGTATGCTTTCAGAGGCATACAGTCCATCATGGTGAGAAAGACAGGGCAGGAGTCAGGGAAGGTGTCATGGTAGAAACAGGATGCTGGATAGCCACAACGCATGTGCTCTCAGGATGAAGACCGGAAGTATGGATATACTTATATATAACCTTCTTTACATTAAATCTCAAGAACAACCCCCTGGAAGCCACCTCTTCCACTGAGGCTCCCCCTTCTGAGAGTCCCACAACCTTCCCAAGGAATGCCATTGGAAGGGATCAAGAATTTGCAGAACATCTCACATTCATACCTCAACTGCATAGATCATTCATAAACAAACGTTCCCTGTCTGTGTAGCTCCATCCTGTCCCATAGGCAAGCAAGACATTAGTGATCATGGACTTATTTCCTATACCTCAACATCTTGCCCTATAACCCTATATCTTAGCCTTTCAATTCATGCTTTAAAATTTATTTAACTGTGTGTGTGTGTGTAGGGTATACATGTGTGTATATGCACCTGTATATAGGTGCACATGTATATAGGTGCCCATGAAGGCCAAAAGAAGGCAACAGATCTCTTGGAACTGGTGAGCTGCCGAATATGGAGACTGGAAACTGCACTCTGGTCCTCTGGAAAATGAGCAAGTATTTAACCACTAACACGGTCCCTGCAGCCTTTCTATTCGTTCTTTAAAGATAGCCTTTGACCTCCAGCATTTTCTGTGGCCCCACCAAAACGCCATGCTTTCCTCTTAAGTTCCTGCAGCATACTATCTTTTTGCACATCACTTGATCAAGGCTCAGAGCTGAGAACAGTGTGCAAGACTCAGGATCTCAGGGTGCCGGCCACTCCACACAGCATGTGTTTTCATAGCTGGAACTGATGTTAATGTGGCTGATTGATCACGGAGTGTTGTTTATATCCCGTGGACTGCTTGGTTATAATTGAATAGGGAATGGAAATGAGCAGCGGCCCGAACAAAACTACAGTTGTGGCTCAGTAAGCTTTGTTCCAGAGTCGAGGTGAGAAGACCGTGAGTGAGGAGACAGAAAATCACCACGCAGATGGTAGTTTTGCTGGGGCTGGAAAAAAAAAAATGCAATTAGCCCTGCGGCAAAATAGAACTGCTCCTCCAAAAATATTGCCCCATAGTTTTAGTTGTCAACTTGATGAGTATGGGTAGATTTGGGTCCGTGAACAGAGGCCGAGACCACAGGCGCTCAAGTCCCTGCAGTCCGCAGCATAGACTTACGCAAGGAAGGCTGGGCTCTCCTTCCGTTAAAACACATAAACTTTCACATTTCTGATCTGTTCCTGCCCAAAGGACAGGCATGTAGCTCAAGGAAGAAAAAAAAAAATCAATGTTGTGGGTTTAGAGCTGTACATTGATAGAGGAAAGCCTTTGTTGACAATGTTGTCTGAAACTGTACGGCCTTCTCTCTCACGCTACTTCTTTCTGTTGTTTTTGTTTTGAGACTGGGTCTCCTGTAGTCCAGGCTGGCCTCGATGTTCTGACCTCCCGAATGGGATTACAGGTCTGCAGCGGCACACTAGTGGGATTCTCATCGAAACAAAGATAATTGTTCAAGTCTCTCTCTTTCTCCTTTTTAGTGAGAACTACATCGCACTACCTGGCCTGTCACAGATGACCCTAAACATATGTAGGCTTTCCTGTGCTCATCAATTTTTACTTCCCTGACTGGCAATTTCTCAATTTAAAAGAAAAGTATGCTTAGCAAAAGGAAAATGTTGGCCAACTAATGCTTTTTAGCTCTTGCAAGCAGTTATGAAAGTATTTTACTCTGAAAGTAGAATACTCAGCGTTGTTCCAAGAAACTTAGAATACACATCGCCTTTTGGCACTTTTGAATTTAAGAACACATCTCTTGGTAATGAAGAGTGCTTGCTCCAGCTGCTCACCCACATTGCAAACTACTCTGTCTTTTCTTTGGCATTTGCAAGATTTTGCTCATGATTCTTAAGTTTGATGACGTCACACAGCAGTGTCACGATGTGTCTTAAGGAGCCTTTATTTTTAGAACCTGTTCAGTGACGAGGAGTACTTCTTTAGCTTAAGGCCTGTTGTCTTTATATAATTCTGGAAAGTTCTAGGTCATTTTGAAGACAAACCTAAAATGTGAAGACGTCCAAACAAGCCTTTTTATTTCCTTTCCTACCTTTCTTTCATGTTTTCTTATTTTTTTGTGTTGTATCCTGAGTTATTTCCAGGGGTCACTATTCCTTCTTTTTCTACATCAGAACTGTTATTTGGCAAGTCGGTTTAGCAGTTCATTTTCCTACTGACCTTATTGCTTGCTTTCTATGGTTTGTAAATTGTCCCAACCACTTGTTTAAAAGACATACTAGCTCCCTGAGCATCCTAACCTTGTTTAGATCCAAGACTTTATGTACAGCTGGCTCTCTTACTGTAGTTGTAAATTCTCCTTTTATTTTTTTTTGTTTGCTCTCTTACTTGGCACTAAATCTCAATAGTTTTTGCTTCTGAGTCCATCAACTATAACCTGGCCCCCCAGAGGCCTCCCCTATGGGTGTTTTAAAAAGTCTTTAAGGGGTTTTGAAACCAACTACCAGGTTCCCTTTTTTTTATTCGGTTGCTTGGTTGTCATAGCATATAATAAGGACTATGAGTTCCAGCAGTATGCCTAGTCTACCTAGCTAGCTTGCTCCAGAAAGCGCCTGCCTCTGCCCTCTACAGTTGGAATTACAGATGGACTACTACGCCCACCTAGCATATACGTGATTTTCATGGATCCGGACTCTGGCCCTCTACCTATGCAGCAGGTGCTGTATCCACTGAGCCATAGCCCTGCTTGAAGCCTGTATCATTAGGAGAGTGAAAATCTCAGTCTTTTCACCTGAGCATTTGGCATTTTATGCAGACTCTTCTGCCCACATTTCCAGGCAGAGGCCCACCTCCGCTCTATTTAGATTCACTGGCCTCCTAGCAGGGAAATCCAAAATTCTCACTAGAGGCTGCAAGTCAGGTCCTCACTGGGAAGAGACTCCGCACCTTGAGTCTTATCTCTGCAGCTGTTAAAGACCTGATTATGACATGGTCCTCCCAGGCACTGGAGCTATAATCCCCTTTTACTCAGAGACTTCCTTATCTGTGTAACCTGGAGAGTTTTCTAATGTTGAATTTGGCTATATACCATCAACATAATTTAAAATGTTCTGTCGAGGGCTGGATGCTTCCTTGAAGGAGGGATGGAGCTCTTGCTTGCTTCATTTGCCATCTGAACTGGAAGTCTCTCCAGCCTTCCCTGTCTTTACAGCAAAAGCATTTTTTTTTTAAAAAAACAAGTCTGGTTCAGATGACGTATTTAAGAAATGGCTACTACACTGCTGTATAATTAAAGTATACATCATATTTTGCCTGCGCTGAATTTTAGTTTTTTTGTTTGTTTGTTTGTTTTTTGTTTTGTTGTTGTTTTTTTTCTCTAAATAAACCTTTGGAAAATGCAAAGAGCAAAAGACTAAGGCTATTTTTGGTGCCGTGTCAATTTGCTTACTCATTTTTATAGTGACATTCCACCCCCCCCCTTTTTAACCATCTAATTGCCTGTTAGGCTTATCTCAGAAATTGATTCTTTATAGTTCTATAATTATGTGATGGAGTCTTGGGTTTTGGTCTTGGCAGTTTGGGTCCAAATTCTAACCCTTACCTGTTCACATCGAACAGTGGGTACACCATAGTCACTTTCAGAAGGAATGAACAAATGAGTGAATGATATTGTTGAGTGTCTGTTTCTCCCATGCAGCGTGTGGGTAGTTACAGCAGAGACCTCACACACCACTTGCTTTGAGAATTAGGTGAGGTCCTCCCTGAGAAGAGTCTAGCATCATGTTTAACACAGACAAAGACTCAATGAGTATTAAGGATTACGTCTTTTATTCCATGAAGCTACGTGAAATGAGAATCTCCATGTCTGGCCATAGAAGAATTTCAGGAATCATGTATCCCGTTGCTTTCCCTCTTCATGCCTTTATCATTTCTGTCATCCCCATCTTCTTTTGAAAAATGTCTGCTCTTTTACAAAATCGTGTTCTTCAGCTTGAGCTCATTGCTATAATTTTTTTCCCCAGTCAAAAAAATTCAGACTGTTTTTTATATATTAGCAACAAACAATTGTTTGCTCTCCAGGCTTCTCCACGCATATCGTTATTAGTAGTAGTTATTAATTATTCAAAAAAAAACTAAATCAAGAAAAATAAATGCCAAGCAGAAGCCTGGCATGGCTGCACAAAGTGGAAATACCATGTCATGTTACTCTAAAGGAGAAAAGGGTTTTCTGATTTAATACATATTAAAAACAAAGGAGGAATAATAAAACCAGCATTTCCCAACTTCATTCTGATTTTCACTTATTACTTTTTAAAAGGGAGTTAAAATGTCTTAAAGAAAATTAGATCATTGTATAGTTCTATGCTATTATATTCCCTTTAATATTCAACTACAATTTATGTAATTTAAACTATAAATTTGAGAGTGCTAGTGGATTTCCCTGCTTGTGGTTAAATGTGGAAACCTATAGTGCCATCTTGTGACGAAAAGCGAAACTGCAGGACATTACCTCCTTTGAACACATTGAAAATACAGTGAGGAAAGGGTGTAGAGCTTACAGCTGTGCATAACAAAGATTGATTAGCATATTTCTGTTAATGTGGATAGACTTAATTTTAAAAGACAGAATGTAATGGGCTTACTACCCTCCAAGATGCCTCTGCAGCGCGGATAAGAGCTAGACAGGACAGGTTAATACACTGAATTGAAACTGTACATGCCACATTATCAAGCATCAGAATGTTTAAATTCGACAGCAAAGGGGGAGGGGGAGTGGTCTTATACTCTGAATTGCAAGGCTGCATTGATGGATGAACCAAAGATGCTAAACACAATAGGAAAAAGAAGGAGGTGTCTTCAACCCTGGGTAAACACTTTAACACCTGTATCAACCCATCAGCAGTGTATGAGGCAGGGATATCCTCCAGTTGCTATAGCAAGAGAATCTGGAGGGGTTAAAGGAATAATTTCAACTCACAGAAACTTATTAATGGAAATAATTCTTGGATTTTTGACCTCGCTATAGGAAGATACAGACAGCATTTGTTTTCAGGATTAGCGTGAAGCCCACTACAAATGAGTTCAAGGCCTGTGCAAATGTAATGAGACAGGAACCAGCCAGCACATGCCAACTGTCCCTGGTCGCTTGCTTGCACATGTGTGCTGAGAACAGTTATGCATCAAGCTGGCGTCAAGAGGCATGAAGCCATGCATGTAAGAAATGCGTTTGAGGTCTCACAGGGCCAAAAAGCATAAAGAAGACTGTTTTGTTAGAATGGACAACCTGAAACAGGATCTGGGAAGCGTCAGTCGGTGGCTAGCTAGGAGGTAGACAGGTGACACGCAGTGACAGCAACAACACTTGAAATGAACTCTCATTTTCCGTGGTATTATTTTGATGGGCAAAAGATAGTTCCCGGGAACTATGCTGAAGAAAATGCCAAGCACAAAGAAAAATTTCAAACAAAGAATGATGAAAGGCATCTAGCATCCTCTCACGGCCGCTCTTATTAACAATAGTTGGAGTTACTTTGCTGATGTAAGGCCCCATGGGAATTGTTCTCAGCTAAATAATTTAATCGCCTCCACTCCCTATATGTTTAAGGAGGCGTCCTGCTCACACAGTGAGACATACAACCAGAGGAATTTTACTCCTAAAACCTTGCTTTGAATTTTCCTGCCTTCATGGATTTAACTTAGATCCTTTAATGCCGTAATAATTTGGTTTCATATTGAATGTCCTTTGGGCTTTCATTGTCATTTATTTTTTTAAGAAGTTTTTTATGACTTCAAAATAATCCTTTTGGTGAAAAGGCAATTCAATTATAGTGACAGCATAAAAGGAGCCCGATATGATACAATTCTCCGCTGAGATCAGATTTACTGCTAAACCCAGATGATTTTATAAAACCAAAATTTGTATTTGCATTTCCAGACACTTGACTGAGAGACTTGCTCAGAATCGAAGACATCAAATAGACAAGACTCTCTCATCAAAATAAGGCTGAGCTGAAATTAAGAGCTTAAGCGACCCTTGGGGGAAATAAGTCACGGGCACAGCCAGGTAAGGTTTGAAAACATGTTTGTTAGGCTCAAGGTATTCTTTCTCTCAGAGGCATGAGGAAGTTTCCCATGTGGCATGAGTGTGGCACACACACACACACACACACACACACACACACACACACACACACACACTGACCTCACCATACTCATTGTAATAGGCTCAGTTCCTGGAAGACCTAAGTCTACATTAAAATCCTGGCTGCAGCATTGCACGGCATCTGGATTCTATGTTGTGTATCTATGATAATCTACAGAGGTGGTGATGGCCATGTCTATAGTATGAGCTCATATGAGACTATAGTGCTTGGCATATATTAGTTTTCCCAGAGTGTTAGCTGTAATTCCATATACAAAGAATGGCAAAAAGCTGTATATGTTTACATGTAAAGGGTTATATATAGACTTCCAGTGCTCATAAGGATGAGAGCATAACATTCATACTGCGTGTCTGGAAACAAACTTTCTGAAGATCAAGAATGAATTATTAGAGGACAGAAAGGGAATCCTGCGAGGCTTAAATGAATCAAGAGAAGCACGAGGCAAAGTGGGGAGTGGCAAAGCAGTTTTGTCCACAGTAGCTACTGCAGATGCCTAGTAAGTTTTTAAGGAAGGACTTGGTGGATGTTTAGAACAAGGCCAGAAGTCTAAAAGGAGCCAAGAGAGCCTTGGGGGAGGTATCTGGGGATTGGTAAATAACAGGGATTTGTGAGACCTCTCTTCCATTAAGTTCCTCATCTTTTTGTATTGTTAAAACCAAGTATTTATTATATAACCCAGTCTGGCTTTCAACTCTTTATCTGCCTGCCTCGACCTACCAGGGTGTCATGATTTTAACCTGTAGCATCTGTCCCAGTTTATTATCCTAATTACTTACAACCCCATTTTCTTCAGTTTCTGCTCAAAATGGCATCCTGGGACTTACAGCATGAAGCTTATGTTAGAGTTGTTAGAAGCTCAGCCTTGCAAGTCCATCTCGAGTCCTATATCCGCATCTGCACTTTTTAATAAGCTATGGCTGTCTATGCCGTATGCACCTTACAGTTTACATTGCACCTCTTTTCATAGACCTTAAGCTTTCAGCTGGCACCTAGTCATTCTTAATGGAAATTTATACACTGAATTAAGTTGAGTTCCTGGAGACTGCAGATGGAGCCCCTGGTGGAAATGGAAAAAGGAGTATCAACCAAGGCTTTGAACTAGAGTTCAGCTTCTCCAGTAAGTACAGAAATGAAGAAAAATCTTCTGCCTTGCTGTACATGCTGAAAGAGGAAAGAACAAAGTGATTGAGGACTGGAGCTGAGGGCTCTGAGAAGGAGGAATGAGAACCAGCCACCTAGACTCAGCATATACATCATAGGGCTCATCCCGAAGCAGTTCAATATGTCAAGTGCTCAAACAAATGGCTCTTCACATCCTATGCTGGGGAACACTGTGTGAGACAACCAGAGAGGCACAGAGGGAAGGGCAGGCAATTCTTATCCTGTCTGGAGGCATGGTGGGTTATCACGAAGTTTTACTTAGAGAATCATTCCCAGGGCCTTAAACTGCAAAAGGATTAAGTAGAAGCAGCTTCCTGCCCTTCTCAGACCATGGTTTTAGATCCACAAAGAAACTGGGCTTTAATCAGATGTCATCGTAATATCTGCTTTGTGGGGAAGGATGTTCCCCATGCTGACTCATGGATGAGTTGATGATGACTTCAAAGATATTTTAAAATATTCATTTTTAGATTGTATCCATCTATCTATCTATCTATCTATCTATCTATCTATCTATCTATCTATCTATCTATCTATCTATCTATCTATCTATCTACTTATCCATCTATACTAGCTAATTTTGTGTGTCAACTTGACACAAGCTGGAGTTATCACAGAGAAAGGAGTTTCAGTTGGGGAAATGCCTCCATGACATCCAGCTGTAAGGCATTTTCTCAATTAGTGATCAAGGGGGAAAGGCCCCTTGTGGGTGGGACCATCTCTGGGCTGGTAGTCTTGGTTCTATAAGAAAGCAAGCTGAGCAAGCCAGGGGAAGCAAGCCAGTAAGTAACATCCCTCCATGGCCTCTGCATCAGCTCCTGCTTCCTGAACTGCTTGAGTTCCAGTCCTGACTTCCTTTGGTGATGAACAGCAGTATGGAAGTGTAAGCTGAATAAACCCTTTCCTCCTCAACTGCTTCTTGTTCATGATGTTTGTTGCAGGAATAGAAACCCTGACTAAGATATATATACAAATAAGATATATATATATATATACATATAAATATATATCTATATCTATATATCTATATATCTATATCTATCTCTCTCTAACTCTCTCTATATCTATCTATCTATATCTATATCTACATCTACATCTACATCTACATCTATATCTGTATCTATCTATCTTAAGATAAGGTCTTCTGTAGCCGAGGCTGGCCCTCCAGTTTATTACTCTTTTGCTCAGCTTCCAAATAGCTAGAACCACAGGAATGTGCACAGTATAATCAACCACTTCTTTTTTTCTTATTTTTAATAATATCCTTATGTTTTAAGTTGGCTTTGAAAGGATAGAATTATCTCTTACCCTTGCATAAAATCTAGCTAGAATTTTTAACTAACTCTTCATAATCTACCTCACATAAATTGCCCTCTATGGTTGTGAGAATCCCCTTGTCTTGTTGCCTTTCATTTGAAACAATCTTGTCATTGGGGCCTTGACATAGCCATTGAGCTTTGGGGTCCTGTATAACTGGCCTTGAATTCTTAATCCATCCCTTGGTAGTCACACGGGTTTGAGTTACTAAACTTTGCTTCTTCTGTAATATGCCTGTTACTATGGGATCTTGCTTATAGAGTTTTAGATTTTTACAGAAGTAATATAGTTCAGTGTGTAAATCAAATGGATACTAATGTTTACTGAAGGACCAGACTGTGTTGCTAAACATGTTGCCACTTACAAGTCTTCCTGCCCACAGGGTAAATTTATTACCTATGATTCAGTTCCATTTTTGGACAAACAAGGATCATGGCAGTGTCCATGGAATTTTGTGAGCCCAGTAGGTGGGCAACTTCCTGCATACAGAGCATAACGAGAGCACAACAGCTGCTCAATAGTTGTTTATCCGTGGTCTCTGCTTTCATCAATCCATTGCCTTTGACCCTTTACGAATTTGGTTAAAACCCCATGCCAGCACCAGCTAGGATGCAGTGGTTACAAGTCACAAGAAAACCAACCAGTAGCTCACACTATACTATATCTGTTATTTCTTTAATTAGCTAGCTTGGAGTAAGAACACCCAACATTGAATGAATAGTTCAATAACATCATTGGCTATCCCAAGGTTTTGGGCTTTTCCTCTTAGCCATTCCAAGTGTGTTAGTGAGAGCTCTCCTCACAGAGCCAAGATGGCCGCTGAAGCTCTTAAAAACAGATCTTTACACAGTGGGATTCACAGTTCAGTAAATTCAGTTAGTTCAATCAGTGGTATGAGATAGGGAAGGAAGTAGTAAGGAGAATTTCTCCTTGTATATCTTTATCTTTAAACAACAACAACAACCCCTTTCTTCCTGAAGCACTAGGCTGGCTTCTTTTACAGATTTCTGCAACAATTGGTATTTACTTTGTTGGAGCTGGTGCTCATCACTATGAAAGCCACACCAATCAAAGCAACAGTTCTTGGGGAGACAGTGGGGTGCTCACTATGTTTTCCCCATCTTACTTTCCTGCTCTGTTTCAAAACAAATGGTTTTGTAGAGTTTTCTTCCTTGTATTGACGTTCTAACCTCCTGCATACACTACTGAGCCTTCTCTATGATGTGGCCAGTCCATTTTTTAAATTCCATCTTTGAGACCCTACTCTGTAAGTCTACACTTCTAGATTCTTCTATCAGACATCAATCACTCCAACATGTCATCTGCTTTCCTGTTGCTACTGTCAGAATGGATCTAATCCCATTCTATGAAATTCATGAGTTGAAATGGAATTTTCCATGTGATAGTACAAAGTCCCTTGATCAAAGAGACAGGTTGATTCAGAAGACAGGTAGAAGTAAACTCCTGCTCCTTTCTTCCTCTTTTGCCCTGTAAGGAAATCCAAATGAAGGCAGCAGTCAATGCTCAAGTTTCCTCCTTATAGCCAGAGATTGAAGAGCCTCCAAGCTCTAGAATTGTCAAAAATTTGACCTTAGACTTCCCATCCTCCATAACCAACAGAGATAATTTTCCCGTAAGTTCCCTGGGCAGTGATGCCTTGTTGCAGTAGCTGCAACTGGCTAGAGTCATCGTTCTCCTTCCCCAAGATTTATTGCTAGCAACACAATCTCTTTTCTCCATCTCCCAGACTTCGCACACCCTTGTCTGTGCTAGCTTTCTTCATGATTCAAATCCAGTGTCTTCTACTGGCCCTCTATAACAGAAATACCTCTCAGTTCTTCATGTTCCAGATGCTGTTTGTAGGATTCAAATGTTCTTGGGTATTTTGGTTATAGAAAGACCCACATTTTGAGAGGGAACTTGTAGAATCCACCTCCAGTAAGAAGACAGGGCATCGAGTGGAGGGATGTCAAAAAGTGTGAACCAGAGTTGTTGCTGTCTAGAAGAACTGCATGTACAAAAAATGGAGAAGAGACTGAGGGAAAGGAGGTTCAGTGACCAGCCCAAATTGGGATTCAGCTCAAGGAAAGGCTCCAAGGCCTGGCACTATTACTGATGCTATGGTGTGCTTACAGACAGGAGCCTAGCATGGCTGTCCTCTGAGAGGCCCAACAAGCAGCTGACAGAGACAGATACAGATACTTAGACCCAACCAATAGACAGAAGCCAGGGACCACTGTGGTTGAATTAGGGAAAAGCTGGAAAAAGCTGAGGAAGAGGGTGACCCCATAGGAATACCAGCAGGCTCAACTAACCTGAACCCTTGAGATCTCTCAGACTCTGAGCCACCAACCAGACAGCATACACTAACTGCTCCAAGGTCCCTGACACATGTACAGTAGAGGACTGCCTGGTCTGGCCTCAGTGGGAGAAGATGTACCTAATCCTTAGGAGACTTGAGGCCCCAGGGAGTGGGGAAGCCTGGTGGGGTGGGAGTGGAGTGGGGACATCTTCTTGGAGTCCCAGTAAGAGGACTGGGATAAGGAACTGTTGAGTGCAGACTGAGAGGGGTAACGACTAGACTGTAAAAAAAGATTAAAGATAATCTTTAAAAATATGCATTATGCATACTACATAATGTAGTTTGTGAAATTATAGAACAATGTCTTGAAACACCACTTACATATTCTGTTTTCAAATTTAAATAAAATTGTTTAAAATTACACACAAAAAAGGAAATACCCACATTTCTATGTCTTTCTTATCTATTTCGTCCTTTCGGCAATTATGAGACTGTTTACCAAGTGTGTTATAATGCTGAGTGGATGTGCAATGGTCAGTTTACAGGTGTTATCACCTTCTTTCCATCACACTAACCCAAAAGCTGTGAGTTTCCTATTTAAAGATGACCAGACTTAAGTCAAGACAGAATTAGTGACTTGCCTTAAACTTAAATTCAACTCTTGTACTTTAAAACATTATTATCATTTTAAAGAAAGTAATACTCTGCAAAGTGCTACCCTCATCATGTTTTTAATTAAATGAATGAAGGATTTGTGTTTGTGCTTGTGCAATATGGCTAATAGTGATAGTCTCTGTGGTGTGTTCTGCTTCTACCTCCTCGTCCTCCATCTCTCTTTCCCATCTCCCAAATTTAATTCCAAGGAACAAAATTGTGGGGTTGGGAAGGCTTTGTTGTTGTTGCAGTTGATTAAATTACCTGGATATATGCCACAGCCATCCTCATTTTGTCTTAGTATTTATTCTTTTATTTTATAAAACAACAAATCCTTGAAGTAATTGAACGTATATGACTTGTATATATCAGGCAGCCTGCTAAGTCACAATGTTATTGATTCTATCCTACACTTTAACACAGAGTAGCTTAATTGTTACCATTAGTCAGGGTCTGGGCCATGTGTTTCCAGATTCTTTGACCTTCTATTCATAGAATTAAGAATAGGTCTTATATAGATTTGAAAAGGAAGCAAGAAAACCTTATGTGGAGAACAGATTAAACTAAAGAGTGGACACACTATCATGATTGGCAGTGGGACACATAAGTGAAGATACTCAAGGGCTCCAGGCCGTGGATCTCTTTTTACTGGATGTAAAGGAAGGAAGGGCTGGTTCCTAAGGGACACAATTTGGGTGGTTCTCTATTTTTATTGTTACATAATTATATAGTCATCACTCTACCAAGCATGCTTCTTTTCATAAGGCATCTGATTTTAATTATATGCACACATAGATAGAAGATTATTTCAAAGGTTATTAAAGGACACAATATTGTCTTACTGCATATGCCACGAACTAGTTTGGGCCAGATAGACCCTTCATATCCAGACACACTGAGAATATATTTTAAAGGCAACCATCTAAATTTGGTTGTTAATAGGGGCTGGGAAATTCATACTATTGTTCAAAGATAGAAATGCATAAACCCTGATGCTGGAGGTTGGATGAGGGGTTTGGGGTTGCTAGGTGCATTGTTTGGAAGGAATGTATGTACTTAATTTGTGCAGCTGAAGAACCTGGGCTGCCAGCTATAAAATTCCAGTACCTGAGGCTTGCACACTCCCAGACCAAAAAGGCATCACAGGGTACTAACTGTCCCACATGCTTGCCTGCCTTGTCACCCACCATACAGTGTGTCCCTATTATCTCTAACCGTTGGTAGGTAGACCACAGCCAAGTGAGAATGTCACATTTGCTATTTCAGTTCTCAGCAAGGCTGTCCCTGTACATCTCCTGACCTTTCCTGAATGGCAGTGACATGACAGAGGCAGCTCCAGACAACACCAAAGAACATACCCCAAGAAGAATTCAGGGCAAGAGTTTCTCTTCATCCTGTCTTGATTATCAGTGAAGGAAAGCTCTCCGTTTTCTCCAGATTTCTTGCTAGGTTTGCCTTTAGAACACAGTCCCATCTTCCCTTAGATGAACAGTCTCAACACCCAGTGGAACTGGGATTTCACTAGCAATAAATAAAGGAAGGGAAATGAGCTTCCAGTTACCAGCGGAAACTGTCTCCCAGATGAGTAATGTGCACATGAAAAAGGAGTGTGGTCCCTGCCCTGATGATGCTGGCTCCCAGTGAAGGAGACAGCTATCAAATTTAGAAAAGCACATTCACTGTGATGGCTGACAAAACAGGAAATAAACCGAGAGCTGTGAAGCAGACTGGTGTGTGCTCAAGGCAAAGAGTTTCTGTAATGACTTCTCCACGGAGGTGACATTGAAATTGACACCAAAGAATGAAAATGAATCAGATATGGGCTGAGCAAGGAGGAGCGTGAAGAGGCAAGAGTAAAAAGACCTCAGTAATTATCGAAGGAAACTTAAGACAGAAAGTGGAGCTTTTGAATAATTGGCAGAAGACGGCTGGAGAGGGATAAAGCCTTTTTGCTCATTCTTCTCCTATTTGATAATCCTATAATGCATCCAAGTAACTCCCAACTGTCTTATTCTTCAGGGCTCTCTTTCGGATTAGTGCCTCAGAGGTGTTTGGACAATCCCTATGTGGGTTGCTTTTCTTCTCCTCTTTCTTCCCATTTCCCACTGGCTGCACATTCTTCGTGGTACTGACACAGCCTTGGTCACTCATTTGAGAAAATAACAAAAAAAACAAACCTGTAGGGCACTTGTTTCCATTGCCCCAGATCAGTAGCAACTGAGCATCACACAGAAGCATGTTAGAAATGTAGACTTGGGTGCCATCACCCATACCTGCTGGACCCGAAACTCTGATGGCACTGCTTAGCAATAAGCATCTGGTCTTCTACCAAGCCTTCTGAGTGATTGTGATGCATGTGGAAGAGGAAGAACCATTGTACCAGGGGGAAGAAAAGGAAAAAAACCGAGTACTTGCATGCTTATGTGGAACAGCATTGGCTCTGTGAATGTGGCCCTTAGAATAAAGAACATATCCCTTAGACTTTCTTATTTTACCTGAGGTAGGCATTCTTTTATTTATTAAAGGGTAGCTATTACATTGATGAAAGGAAACTAAGAAGAGGGATTGAGAAAGAACAGGAAAGAAGACAGGATTGAGGCTCAGGCAACTGTGATATAGAAAAAAAAAGAGGGGAGGACATGGTGAAGGAGTCAAAAGTCATAGCCAGGAGAGCAGAAGGCACACTAAATCTAGTACATTTTTGGAGAACTTAACCTGATTCAAAGGCATATCTGACTGAGTAAAATATAATGCCCTCATGCCAATGAATGTGAAGTTCAATTCTGGCCACTAAGGGGTGAGAAGTGTATTAGAGAATTTCAGGAAAATTTCTTCATTCTTAGTAGAGAGTGATTGGATATACTAATATTTCTATCATTAGATATAAATATGGGGGACACTTCCAAGACCCCTGCGGCTCTCTGAAACTGAAAATGTTGTCCACATATATACACATATGTCTCTTAATATGTGTGCACACTTAGTTTTTTCTATACACCAATATCTAGGATGAAATTTAACTTATATATTAGACATGTAGAGATTAACCACAATAAAACAGAACAATCATAGCAAAATTTTATAGTATTCCTCTCCTCTCCTCTCCTCTCCTCTCCTCTCCTCTCCTCTCCTCTCCTCTCCTCTCCTCTCCTCTCCTCTCCTCTCCTCTCCTCTCCTCTCCTCTCCTCTCCTCTCCTCTCCTCTCCTCTCCTCTCCTCTCCTCTCCTCTCCTCTCCTCTCCCCACTCCCTTCTCCTCTGCCCTTGCTCCACTCTTGTTGTATTGCCTTTAACCATCTCCTATGTCTGGGCCTATGTGATGAAGTGATGTGTGGATACACGGTGACTGTAGCATTAGGTCATTATCATGACTGTTGCTGGAATTTAACTCCTGCTGGCCCTGGAAGTTGACTCAATAAATAGGATATTTACAGTAATGAGTTAGATAATATGCATACACATGTAGCTATGTGATATAAGGGTAATTCTTGTGCTGGGTAGAACAGTGTGAAATTTTATCATGTAACTTAGAAAGGATTATGAATTACTTCTGAAATTTTTCACGTGAGTTTTTTGAGATGCTGTTGGCAGCAGTGTTAGATAAGGATAGCCCAGCACTTTGGACACCAATGTGGGAAAATTGAAGGTAGCAAATACCTTGAGGATCTGGTAGAGATGAATCCTGAGGACATGGATGAGAAAACCAATCTAAGAAACGAATGTTTCTGTTGTGTCAGTTAATAGACTTATTTATTTAGTCAGATAAATTTAAGATCTTTATTGCTTGGAGCTGGCAACAGCTTATATGGTATAGTGTTGTATGAAGGATGCTTCTATTTTTAATTGTGAGAGTCATTGATTGATTCCAAAATCTCGAGAATATTGAAGTATGCTCAGCTACTGCTGAAAAGCATTTTTCGAATACAATGGAATTACTAATATAATCTAATATGACAACAACAAAAATGATTTTAGGAACAGTAGATTAAGCATTTTGCTTATCTGAGAACAAATATGTATTCAATTAGTGTATATCTCTACAATTTGGGTCATATTTTGATATTGAAAGCTCAGTGCAACTATTTTCTTAATTCTTGTTTAGCACAAATATACAAATATTGAAAGTTTAGATGCTATTCTCCCTCAACCTTTGCCACTGCAGGAACTGAAGTCATGTCTATAGAAAGAACATCTTAAATATTAAAAATGCAAAATACTCTAAACACAAAAATATATTCACACAAAGTCAATGGTTTGACTGGTTGAAATATTGATATTCTAATTTCATTTAGAATATTGAATTATTAAAATACAATGAAGCCTAATACTCGAAATCAATATTATTTACCACTGTATCACTGAGGTTACAGAAATGAATATTAATCTCAAATTGGGGTATTTGTATGTTATCTCCATCTCTGCCATCCATCCTGTGGGCACAGATGCCCAGTCTCTTAGTTAGCACACTGAAGAAAAATTGGTAACCTATAAAGTTTTCCGATTCTTTAATTTGAATTATCTTGAATTTCTAGAGTTAAAAATAACTACGGACACATTTTTATAAACATGCTGCATTTAACTCAATTTTGAATTCCAAATGGGTAATTGCTTCTAATTCCTAACTTGGTCTCTTTTCAAACATTTCTATTTGGAATTATTTACTGGAAGCTGGCTGGAAGCTTCTACATAAATGAGTTTTTAATTAAAATACCTGCATGCCATGCACTCAGAAGACACATTTTTAAAGAGAGGTGAAAATAGATTGTCACAATGACGACAGAAGCCTTGTTTGTGTGGTGGTTAGACACAGGGTTACGATTAAGCAGCCTCCCTAAATCAGCAACACATTAATAAACCACAAGATTAGTGTTGTTATTGTCATCAAAATGCCACCGTTGACATTTTTCACTAACACTGTACAGTTTGTGCCCTAACAGGATTAGTGTTGCAGTCTGAAACTTGTTTCGGAATTTGGTCTGGGCTGTAGTTAGTGTCTTCTACAACCACATTCTTTGTTGACTCTGTGACCAATATGGACATGTGCAAACATGAGAGCATCGGTGAATGACAAGAGCTGATGAGATGGCCCTACTGCTAAAGGACTTACCATACACACATAAGGACCTTAATTCAAATGCTAGACAAACATATACAAAACCAAGTACAGGAGTGGACATCTGTAATCCCAGCACGGGGGCAATAAAGACAGACAAATCCCTGGAACTCCCTGGCTAGCCAGCCTCAGTGAATTGGGCAGTAAATAAGAAAGACCATTATTGATGTCAGCCTCTGACATGCATGTGTATGTGTATACATGGGTACCAGCATACACACACAAGCATGAGCACACACAAACACATACACACATGAGAGAGAGAGAGAGAGAGAGAGAGAGAGAGAGAGAGAGAGAGAGAGAGAGAGAGAGAGAGAGAGAGAATGGTGCTTCCCCATACATATTTCCTTTAACTTTATTCTTCTTCTCATTTGTTTCTTTACCACCCCTCCCCCACCTAAAGTGACACATGACTACCATTTCAGAGCATCTTCTTAGCATGTGTTATAGTTACTTGCCTGATGCTGTGATGGAATGCCTGGACCAAGACAACTTAAAGGAGAAAGGGTTAAAGTGGCTTAAAAGTCCACAGGGACACTATCCATCATCACACAGGAAGCTGAGACACACAACAGGAAGTGGAGCAAGGCTATATACCTCCCCTCCCCTCCCAACCCCTAGTGATATATTTCCCTATGCAAGGCTCTAGCTCCTAACAGTTTTATAACTTCCCCCAAAGAGAGCCACCAACTGGGGACCCAGAGTTCACATTCCCAAACCCATGGGGGGTGGGCATTTCTCAGTCAAACCACCACAATACATTCACAGCTTTCAAAGGCAGTAGTACTTAACCTTTGACTTGATAAATATGACTCAATTGAGTCACACTGCTGTTCTCCTAGAACTTCGAAAGTAAAATGCCAATATAAATATGTGGTAATTATCACGGGAACTGTTCATTTTTAACTATTAAATTTAAACAAAGAGCAATTGCTATTTGTTCATGCAAAACAAACAGTGCCTGCTTAAGATTTTTTTTTTTTGATTAATCTGCTTCCCTGTGTGCACATTGATGAGAAAATACTGCCTCAGGCTCAGCACACACACACACACACACACACACACACACACAGAGAGAGAGAGAGAGAGAGAGAGAGAAAGAGAGAGAGAGAGAGAGAGAGAGAGGAAATAAAAGCCATTGTTGTTCTAGGCTGTTCATAGGCCTTCCTCCAGAGAAGATCTTCAGCGGTAAATAAGGCAGGATCAGCCGGAGGAAAGGGAATCAGGGTTGGAGGCCCAGGCCAACACATTGAAGGCTTGGCAGATGCAGTCCAGTTCAACAACAAACACTGGGAACAAAAGGAGTGCTTTATTGTTGAGGAGAGTGGCTCATAGGTAGATGTAGAGAAATTTACAGGGAAGATCACAGAAGCTCCATCTGAAACAGGCTATCGGGGGAAGATGTTTTTAACCACAAATTTCGAAAGCTAGACACATTTACCGTTGGCTGTGCTCTGTGATAGAGGCCATTTGCCAAGACTTTAAGGCATCCGAGAGGCAGGTGCATTCAGATGGAAGGCTGTTCTAGACATCCTCTCTTCCCCAGCTAGCTCTGCAAACACTTCACTTGAAATACAAATCTATAGAAAATTTCAAAATGGGAAAGTTGCTTGGTTTTCTTATTGAAACTAGAATAGAGGTGGAATTAGGTATTCAGGACAAAATGCAAAGAAGAACGAGTTCCCAGATTGGTGTGGGGAACCACTGAGGGTTTCGGGTAGGCTCAGGATGGGATGGAAATGTCTATCAGATCTGGGGTGTGGTGTGTGTGTGGGTGAAGTTCCGGGAGAGAAATAGTTTGTACTAGAGAAATGAACTGAGAACTCTTTACTGTATTTTGGGTACTAGGTAGATTTTATACACTGTTAATGTTACCACATCAAAGAAGGGCAGGAGGTGGGACCATCCTCCTGGAAGCAGGGCTGGTGGGACAAAATGATAGGTGGAACACAGTTGCTGGCAGGAACTATTGGACAAGGTCCCACAGGGAAATAAGGTCCTGATAACTGTGTATAATGAGATGCTGGGGGTTTTAGTCTCTGTGTGAGAAAGTTTGCTTCAGAAAAAAAGAGTCCTAAAGACCCAGCTAGCATAGCTCTTGTGGAGTTATTTATGGTGATTTCCCAAATACTAGGAAACCCCATCCCAAGTCTGAATATTTCACAGTTGTTTTAGTTTGCTTTCTGTTGCTATGATAGATGTCAACCAGGGAGAAAAGGGCTTACAGGTTACACTCCAAAATTGAGGGTAGTTGGGGCTGGAACTGAAGCAGAAACCATAGAGGAACACTGCTTAGTTATTCTTACTATCTTATTCTCTGATTCAGTCTCGAAGGCTTACCTTCAGCTAGTTTTCTTAGGACTCCACGCACATTTGCCTAGAGATGGTGTTGCCCACAGTGAGCTGGGGCCTCTCATATTTGTCATTATCAAGACAATCTCTCATAGAACATGGCCACAATCTGATTGAGGCAATAATTCTTCAAATAAGGTTCTCTCCTTCAAGATGATACTAAGTTGTGTCAAGGTGAGAAATTGTCTAGTACAACACTCTTCTCGAATTCTTAGCTAAGGAATTTGGTACGTTCACTCAATGGTCTTCTCATTCAGTTTTGAAGCAAAACAGAGCCACCTGGAGGTGAAGGGGCCTGTGAGACCATTGGAAAGAGGACTAAGATGGAAAGGAACTGATATCAATATGGACAGAGTTTGGTTCGTAAATGGAGAACAGTGAGTAAATGAATGAATGAAAAAAACAACATTGCAGAACAAATCAAGATAATATATGCTCACAGCCAGCATCTGGCAGTAAGTGACTAAAAAGTAAGGCTTTGTAGATAATTATTAATATAGCAAATATTTGTCAAACCAGGCTTGGTGGTATACAGGTATAATTCTAGTACTTGGAACGTAAAAGAAGGATGTTTCAAAAAATTCTTGAGATGTTTCAAAAAAAATCATGAACTACACAGACAGTTCCGTATGGGCTGAGCTACATAGAGAGACTTTAGGACAAAAAAAATACAACATGAACAGAACCAAAGCAAAGCAGCAGACAGATGCTGAGCAAGTGCTTCAGGAAAAGGACTACCTAGGTGCCAAGGCAGAGATAAGCTTCGAGAGTACCCTGGGTGATAGAGAGTCACATGAATCAAGAAAACCTAACGCTTAATGTGTGCCATCACATGTAAATACAATCTTACATGAATCCAGAGGAGGGCATCTATTTAGACTTGGGAGCTAAGCCCAACTTCCCAGGGGGATGAAGGCTTGCCAAACTGGATGATGGTATAAACATTGATATAGAGAAACTCCGGGATTAGCAAATCCATTAAAAACCAAGAGTCTTGCACTTCTTTTCAAAGAACTGCAGAGAAATGTATATAGATGTCCTAAAGTAGTTGAAATGACTTAATGAGGACAGACCTTGGGGAATATGCAAGCCAAGCTGCCTGGAGCAAATGTGTCTCCCAGGTGCTTTTCTCTCTCTCTCTCTCTTTCAGCTTTGTCCTTCACCTGACTTCCACCCTAAATAGACCACATATCTCAAGTCCCGATGGATTAAGGCTTCAGGGGAAGTCCTAAGATGAAGAATCACTAGGCAGGGGCTGCAAATGGATTCAATGTGAACCTTCTTATTTGACTATAGGAAAAAAAACCTCCTTTCACTTCATAGTGATTAAGAAATTGGGGGAATGCTGGGCGTGGTGGCTCACGCCTTTAGTCCCAGCACTCGGAAGGCAGAGGCAAGGGGATTTCTGAGTTCGAGGCCAGCCTGATCTACAAAGTGAGTTCCAGGACAGCTAGGGCTATACAGAGAAACCCTGTCTCTAAAAACCAAAAAAGAAAAAAGAAAAAAAAAAGAAATTGGGGGAACATGCCTATATTTTGGGATGAGTTTGGAGAGGGAGAATGGGGTGAAGAGGAGCCTTAACTTCTACAGAAATTCTATGTGCTATATGAACAAAAGTTTAACAGATGGAAAAAGTAGAAATGAGTGTTTTTATAGAGAGAACAATATGCCTAAGGTACCAGTCACTAGCGATCCCAGCAAGTGGAGCTTTTGGCTTTACTTGCCTCAGAATAGATGGAGCCATGTTGGCAACAGCATTAAGAGATAAATGTTAAGCAGCTGAGCATCACTCTATGGAGATGAATGGGCTTTCATATGACTGAAATTAGCAGTCATGATCTAGTCATGATGGCCAGTGTGAAGCCATCACCTCCTCATATGAAATGACCATGTAACCCCTTCTTGTAGGTTGAATGCCGCTCTCTTGATTCTTATCCATCCCCGGAACTTATTAAATGATAGCGAGGCAATGAGTGATTAATGGCATGCTCACTGCAACTTGACATGTCATGGAGTAACCAGGAGGTGCTGGAGTGACCAGGAGGAAGGAGTTGTGTTATTATGAAAGCTGCGCTATAGTCCAGAGAGGAAACTTTGAATCCCTTTGGGGAAAACCTCTAGGGTTAAGGGGAAGCACACATCTAAAGGTAGAGAGCAGATATGAGTATGCTTTATTCAGAGCTGGAAATAAGAAGGATGGTTTGTTTTTTAATGAGGGATTTACATGAGGCCAAAGTTGTACTTAACGATTCCCTACCCAGACCAAATAAGGCTTTGTGCCAGGATTTTGAGGGAAGGATGCTGCCCTGGTTATCAATTGCTCCATAACAAAGTACCTAATATTTAGGAAGTTAGAATAATAATATGTATATGTTTGTGCTGTGTTAGGAGTCTGGGAATAGCTTAATTAGGTCTTTTGCTTCAAGCTCTCTCCCAGCGCAAACACAGTGACAACTGGACTGAAGAAACTTCTAGGACCATCATCTACTGAGCCTTGTACAACTCCATGGTCATTGGCAGGGTTTAGTGGCTTAGTGGACTGGAGCCACTCTAAGTTGCTTACAAACTGGCCTCTTGATAAGATAGCACACAGTACCATAACTAATATCTATTAAATGGAGAGCAAATCAGCAATCAGGAGCTTTTGATAACCTAATCTTAGAAGCAACCTATCACTTTGGATATTGATTTGCTCCCACTGGCTATGAGGCCTAGACCACTCTTTTGAGAAGGGAGGATAACACATACATATGAGCAGATATGGGTCATTATGAGCCATCTTAGAAGCCACTTATACCAGTCATAACAAAGAAAAATAATGAGACCTATTACAGAGCTCTAACTCTGGGGACATTAGGCAGAAGCTCAGGTTGTAGAAACCAGAGACATGAAAGGTTGGAAAGGCAGTCATTCCATTTAGACACTGGGAAAATGTACGGGAAAGAGAAGCCAAAAACAGACAACATATGTCTCCAGAAATATGTGCAGCATCAGCTGGGTAGTAAATGATGAGATTCAAATTCCACTTCATTCCTAGTTAATTATTAATCAGAATTCTTCTGCATCTTGAAAGTCTTTGGGTTGAGTGGTCACAGAGGAATGTAAGGGTGTCTCCCACAAGGCTCAAAATGTGGGTTCTGGACCCTTACCCTCCTGTTTAGTAATCAGGACACCCTTGCTTGCAGCGAGTACTAACCACCAAAATGCTAATTGATCTGATTGTCACATGCTCACTACTGAGCTAATCATAATCATAATCAAATTCATAATCATAATCATAATATCCAGGAGGGTGTGGTATAACAACCACAATAATAACTAACTAATAAGTATAACACAATAATAGCTAATAAGGTAAACAACTAACCTTCCCTGATGCTCATGCTCTGTGGCTAAGACTGGGAGCTGGTTATAGTAATTAATATCATGCACCAAATATTTCCACTTTCCTTTCAGACAGCTAGAGTGACTGTGTATCCCTGTTTTATTGGAGTAACTTAGGAGCCTGGGAATTTCTTGACCAAGGAATATGAGTAGAAATAATGAGTGTCACTAAAAAGAAAACAGGGGCTAGAGAGATGACTCAGTGATGAAGAGCACTGACTTGCTCTTCCAGAGGACCTGGGTTCAATTCTCAGATCGCATGTCGAGCAGTTCACAACTGTCTGAAATGCCAGTTTCAGAGGATGCGACACCTTCTGGTTTTGTGGGTGCTATGCACATGTATAATTCACAGGCATAGATGCAGGCAAAGCATCCACATACATAAAATAAAAAAAAATATTTTTTAAAGAAAGTAGCTTGAATCAGAATGTAACTCAGCAGAACTCTTACCTCACATGTATGAAGCCCTGGATTTAATCCCCAGTACCACAAAACCAGAAGTCAAATAAATACAAATTTATTGGGCTATAATTCATGTATCATAAAGTTCACCCTTAAAAATTATACAATTCAATAATATTTTTTTAACATTTCAGCTATAATTGATAATTCCAGGACATTTTCATCAGTCCTAAAAGGAACATCATGCACACTAGGAACCATTCTCCTTTCACCTCTCCCTGTTTCTTAAGGCAGTCATTCTGTTTCTATGAGTTTACATATCCTGGACAATTTGTGATGGGTGGCCTTCCATTACTGGCATCTGGCTGTTCCCTTCACACAGTGCTTCACGCTTTCAGTTTGTATGGCAGGCTGACCTTGAATGGTCTGTGTAGCACATACTGTCCTGGAACCCTCCGTCATCCTACCTCAGGCTCCAGAAGCCTGGGGTTACACCCATGTGTCCAGCTAATTCATGCCTCTATGTAATTAAATACTACCCCAATGGACGGGCATGCAACACAGTGTTTATTCATCAGTTCATGGATGCCTGAGTTGTTTCTGATTTTTAGGCTAGTGGACTTTGTGTGCTCACATGCTTTCAATTTACGTGGTCGTCCTCACAGGATGGTGGTTGCTGGGACATGTAATAGCTGTTTTCCTTAGGAAACTGCTGACTAAGATTCAAGACTCTTTGCGGGGGAATTGTCAATGAAGCATTTAAGTGAGTCCCAATGTGCTTATACCATTTACTATCCTGTAAGCAACATATAAGGGTTCTAATCTCTCCACCAACACTATTATCTCCCATCCTTCCCATCTATTTATCTTTTATTGTATCTCATTGTGACTTTTGGTTTGTATTATCCCAGTGACTAATGCTCTTAAATATCTTTTCATTTTCTTGTTGATCATTTGTATATCTTTGAAGAAATGACTATTTAAATCCTTTGAATATTTTTTAAAGTTGGGTTGCTTTTTTCATTGTCAATGTATTACATAGTAAGAATTTTTATTATATTCTGGAATCAAATTCTTTCTCAAATATGTGATTTTAAAACATTTTCTGTTATTCTTTGGGCAATTGGAAGTTCATGTAGTTTTTTACTTTGATTAAGACTAATTTATTTTCTATTGCTTGCACCATGTATAAGAAATTGCTAGTTGAAAAAGCAAATTCATTTTCCTATTTTCAAATATTAAAAATTATTCCTAGGAAAGGTAAACCACTTGTTTATATGAAATGTAAAAAACTAGAGGGCATGCAATTTACCTAATTTAAGACCTTCACATCAGTTGGGCATAGTGGCACATGCTTTTAATCCTAGCACATGGGAGAGATAGGCAGAGGCAGAGGCAGAGGCAGAGGCAGAGGCAGAGGCAGAGGCAGAGGCAGAGGCAGAGGCAGAGGCAGAGGCAGAGGCAGAGGCAGAGGCAGAGGCAGAGGCAGAGGCAGAGGCAGAGGCAGAGGCAGAGGCAGAGGCAGAGGCAGAGGCAGAGGCAGAGGCAGAGGCAGAGGCAGGCAGATCTTTGTGAGTTTGAAGCTAGAGTGGTCTGCATAATGAGCTACAAAACAGCCAAAGCTACAAAGTGAGACCCTATCTTGAAAACAAACAATCATGCAAACAACATCAACAAGGAATCTCACAGTCTCAGTTTTACATCCAACTTTGTTTGTATATTTTTACGTTTGGCTTTTCTACTGGGGACTACAATCTGTTTTAGTTAATTCTTGTACACAAAGTGAGCTGGTGGTCCCACTTCAGACCTTTTCATGAGGAGATATAGTTGTCCCAGCAAGTGATGGAAAGCGTCTCTTCCTTATGTGTTGTCTTGTCATCCTTTCTGAAATTCAGCTGAGCGTAAATGCAAAGGCTTCCTTCTGGGCTCCCAGTTCTGTTGCTTTGTTCCATTCATCTAGCTTTCTGTCAACACTGTGTGCCTCCCTTCCTGAGAGCCTCTGGGGCGAGAGAAGGAATTGCCATGCTTCATTGGCCTGCTTCTTCATTGGCTGGAGCCATCATGGGTTCAGGACTGAGGTAGCTTGAGAAAGAGCTCTGAGCCAAAGCACACAAGGTATACAATGTGAGGATCAAACTTGGATTTGAACTTTTAATGTCTGAAGATATTTTGAGTACTGACCTTGCCTGTCAAGCACAACATTGAAATTGACAAATTTGTAGAGGGTAGAGAATGAAATCAAAACAAACAAACAAACAACAACAAAATCAGAAAAGGGGAGATGAGAAGGATGCTGGGCAAGCAAGCCCATAATTATAATTTTGAACCCTTGTGGTTTCAAGCTAGCCTCTATTCTGTTTCATAGTTCCTGAAGCAGCCTGAGAAACTTCCCATTGCAATGTCAATCAATACAACTGACTAGTCCATCCTTGATAGTGAGGTATTAGTGATTCATTGTATGTGGAGTGTTTTTACCTTCAGAATCTACATCTCGTTTAAGAAAACTGGGTGTATTCAAGGAAAACAAAGCATAGTGTATACGCCACTGTGTTATAAATGGTGCTAGATATGTTTAAAGGGGGGAAAGAAAGGAGCATAAATTAGGATATTTAAGTTATATTTCAAGGATAAATAAGGGTTTAGATAATCAAAGATGGAAAGAGAGTATTGGGTTGTGTGGACAGACAGGTAGGCAAGGAGAACTGAGGCCAAGGGGGAATCCAGCTTAGCTCCAGGGTGAGTGCCAGGACTGCAGAGAGACCTTCTGTGGTAGAGTTAGGCATGGCTCTGTTTGAAGAACGCCTCCCTCCTCCCTCAATGATCCTTGATGAAGGAGAAAGTCCTTGTTTGTCCAAACTGTTGATTCATGATGGAAGAAGGATGCATACAACTTACTCAGGGTGAACCAGAGATTAAATACCTCTTGGAGGAAGGGATGCCCAGGAAGGGAAACTCATTAGCTAGCGACTCTAGGCCTATCTAGACACCTCATTAGCATTAGATACCTCTAGGCTCTAAGCTATGTGACCATGACTGGATGTCATGGTCCTCTTAGTGGGGTGTCATCGTCATGTACTCCAGGACAGGAACCTGGTTTGGAGTAGATTCAAATGCCTGCTATTCTTAATTATGAGAATTGCTGGAGTTCCTTAATCTGCTCCACCTTGCCTGTTCTTGGTCTGGTGGCATGGTTTCACTTGCCCCACAGAGTGCAATTGTACTTGGGGTCTCCCAAGCACATGAGTAGGTTTTATAAGAAGACCTGTTAAGGAGTGATCTCAAGATTTTGGGGGCTAGACCAAGCAAGTTTGTAGATGAGCAGCCTGTTTTGTTTTCTTTAGGCAGAAGCAGACTACTGAGAACTTTCCATTTGGGGAAAGTATTCCCATGTTAGTCTAGGCATTCAGAGTAGCAAAGGTGACTGATTCTACTTTCTCACCAAAATGACTACCAAGGCTACCTTTGAATGCGTTTTGTTTGCCTTAGCTGCCTGACAAAGTCCATAGACACTGGAAAGAAGCACCAATGGAAGTTTCCATTGCTATGTACTTAGCTAACCTCAGATCAGGAGTATTTTAAAAAATAAAATAAATAAAAATCCACAGTCTGAGCTTGCCTCTTAGCAGGTCCTTGCTCCAGGAAAGCTGCTCTATTTCTTCATTGTCTCTCAAGCACATGATTTCTTTACCTATCTCCCTGTTCACATTTACATGTAGACCATGTATGTATGTATGTATGTATGTATGTATGTATGTATGTATGTATGTATGTATTTGCATGTAACTGTGTGCTTATGGATGTATGTGTGCATGTTGTGCATCGTGTATACGTGTGTGTGTGTGTGCCTGTGGAGATCACAGTTCAGCATTGGGTATCTTCCTAAATTGCTTCCTGTCTTATTTTTTTGAGAGCTTGCCAATTGGCAAGACTGGCCAACCAGCAAGCTCGAGGGACTCCTCTGTTTCTGTTTCTCCATAGTGAGATCACAGGCCTGAGCCTCTGCTCTTGGCATGTTCCATAGGTGATGAGGATCTAAACTAAGGTCCTCATGCTTGGACAGCAACTGTTTTCTGAGCAGTCTTGCAGCCACAGACCTTTTAATCGTGCCACTATTCCCTAGACAATAAACAATGCAGCTTCTTATGTTGTATGCACATTTCATAAGGTTTTATAAGTAAATAGAGACAATAAAGCACCTAGAAAGATGTGAGTAGTCTCTGTGTAAATACAACACCGTTTCATAGAAAGGACTTCAGCCCACATAGATTTAGTGATTTTTCAGGGAGGTATGGAATCAATCCCCATTTCTAGATATCATACTTCACTCTCATTCCCTCAACCAGAAATGAACTGGCTGAATCTTGCAGTTTTCTATATTGAGTAGCATAGTGCCTACACACTCAAGGGTATAGTGTATCAAAACGGTCAAAAACCATACTGCTCGTGGGATTTAACATTTGGATTCATCAGAGTCTTACAGATTCTAGAGACAAATGGTAGACACTAACGGTGAAGGGAACTGAAGACCCAGCCGTCTGAATGTGGCAATCAGGAGCCGTTTGGAGTGAGAGTTAGCAAACATCTTCCAACTGTCAGTTCTTGAAATCATACAAACAGACTCTGTGTAAGCGAGTGCCGCAGTGAACCTGTGTCTCTGTTAAACCACAGAGAAATGAAATAAGCTGATTTAAAATTTCTAAAGGGAACTTAAACCACCTGCTAAGTTGTAGAATTTAATTTGCAAGATGAATACTTGGCAATGTGACACTTCTTTCATGGCTTCATTTGCTGTTTTAATAAAAATGTTCACAATGCTTTGGTTCCATCTGTTAGAGAGGGGAAAACAGCTAACTACTATTCAAACAACAAAAAAATACAGCTTTCTAGAAAACTATATCCAGCACTACCAAAATATAAAGCGGTATTTATAAATTTTAAACTTCTGCCTCGCTTCTAAAAAAAAATGTTGTACTAATTGTGTTACATCTTGGACTCAACATATAAATAATTTATGCAAAAATTTAAAATTTAAATTATTCTTCCACATTCCAAATGCAAACAAATGCTTCAAAGTTATCACGATCATGAATCTCACTGCAGCAGGCTACAGATTTTCATTATAACAATTTGTAAGCAAATATTTGGTTATTTTTATAAGCCACAAATCTGGCTGAAGGAGAAAATGATGTATAATAAACAAAAACTGTGCAAGCTACAAAGAATGTTTGTTGCTGCGTTTCTAGATTGGAGATAACAGTAAGCTACAGTACAGCAGCCTTCCTACTTTTGTGACTAAAGTTCTATAGGGTATTTTTGCCCCTCAGAATAGATCAAGATTAATATAACTTTCAGCAATTATTTCTCAAGCACTAACTCAAGTATTTAGTGTTGTGTCGGTACATTGTAGGCACAGCTTATGAGCTTCTGGATTCAGAGAAATACAGTTGTATCCAATGCTGCATCAGAGACAATGAGAAGAGACAGGCAGAAATGGGAACAGAGTGTGCATTTTAAAAAGAAGAGGGAGGCATTGTGGCACATGTGTAACCCCAGAACTTGGTAACCTGAAGGAGAAAGTTTGTGAGTTCAAGGTCTGTCTGGGCTGAATAGAGAAGAGGAAGGAGAGTAAGAAAGAGGAGGCGAAGAGGAAGAGGAGGAGGAAGAAGAGGAGGAGGAGGAAGAGGGAGAGGAGGGGGAGGAAGAGGAGGAGGAGGAAGAGGAAGAGGAGGAGGAGGAAGAGGAGAAAGAGGAGAAAGAGGAGGAGGAAGGAGCTTTGCATCCTATACAATCATTTTAGACACTAGCAGCTTCCTGTCTTGCCTGCAGCTCTGGGAGAACTTCACTGGAGAAAAGCAAAGGCTGAGAGTGACCCATTGGAGCAGTAGTCCTTAACCTGTAGGTCAAAACTCCCACAGGGGATTGCATATCAGATATTTACATTATAACTCTTAACGGTATCAAAATTTCAGTTATGGAGAAGCAATAAACTATCTATCAGTTCTGCTGACAAGCAGCTGTATTAAAGGTCACAGCATGGGAAGGTTGGAAACCACTGCATTAGTGAGTGCAGAAATGCTGGGCCTTCCCCATGCTTTCTCCACCTCTCAGAACACTGTATTTCTCCTTCCTGAGAACAGGATGGTATGCGAGCCTCCTTCTCTGTTTGAATATTGCATTTGAGGGAAGATGTCATGCCATTGGTCAATGAGTCCAGAGAATTAGTGTCTCTGAATGTTTGTTTTAGATATTTGAATTTCAGTCTAAACCATTTAAAGGCAAAGAAAGTGAAACCCAACAAGTTCAATGTTTAGCTAGCGAGATGTTTACCCATGAAACAAAAATAGACACAATATTATGATCACTACAAATTCTAACCAGCTAAAAATTCTCTGTCAGGACACAAAAAGTGAATTTTTTTTTCCTTTTACCTAGCCATTGCAAAACAAAATTTCTAACTATTGACTGTTTTAAGATGGGACCAAAGTACCCCCCCTCCCAAGGGTACTGGCTAAGAGCAAAGTGACCTGGAGAATCCCATACACTTAGTGGTAAAACCTGGACTATCAGAATAGGTTCTAATCATGGCCTAAGAGAAACACTTTTCAAACCTGTTTGATTTTATATCTCCCCCTTTGAAAATGGGTTTATAATAAACCTTTCCGTGATCTCAAGGTATTGGCACAATAAAAACAAAGTATAAAAAAGCCGAGAGTGCTTTGTCAAGAACAGACTACTGAAGGTAGAGTGCCCTTGGCAATATAGTCATGGCTGTTTAGCTAGCAGAACTCTGAGCCTTTCCACAGGAAATGAGTGCAAATAGTCATCACAGAAAAATCTTACTCACTAAAAGCCATTTCTCAGTGGAAAAAACCTGCTATCATGCATACGTATGCATGCACATATACATATGCACACATGCACACAGGTGTGTGCACATCAGTATCACTCAAGAGCTAAACACTTAATGGGATGTGGTAACCATAGTTACAAAATCTAGCACTTGGGAAGCAGAGGCAAGAAGATCAGGAGTTCAAAGTTTTCATTAACTACATAGAGAGATTGAGGCCAGCCTGGTTAAATGACACTCTGTCCCAAGAAAAACAAAATGAAGAGGGGAAAAAAGGAGGAGAAGAAGAAAGGAGAGGGAGGAGAGAGGAGTGAAAAAGAGAAAAAGAAAACTAAAGAAAAAAACAAAAAATAAAAAATGAAACACAAAGAAAATAAAATGCTATGAAAAGCTAGTATTTGCGCTGAACAATTCCTTGTAGGTGAGACAGAAGCATTTCAGGGTGACACAAGGTCAGAGTTTTTGGCAGGGCTTCATCCTTTTACCAGTTTCCAGACTGTCATCTTGCTGAGTCTTCACTTGGTAGACTGATAGCTTACCCTCTGAGCTATATCCAGCAATACCAGCTTCACTCACAAAGCCCTCTTCACCTTCATGACATAATTCAGGGAGACTTTACCTTGACTACAATCCTTCTGGGATTGGAGTTTCCACATATGGATTTGGTGGCATGGGACTCACGAATTCACCCTATTATAGCACGCACACACACCCTTTTTGAGACAGAATTGGTGTCCTGGAACTTGCTCTGTTGACCAGGCTGGGCCGAAACTTACCTGCCTCTGCTACCCTCATACTGGGAAATAAGGCCTGTGATACCATGGCCAATTTACGGCAACTATATCTAAGATGGAACAAGAGACAATTATTTATGTAAAAAGAGACCGCAAAGGAGTACTATGTAATAGTCTTTTGAAATAATGGAAAGAAATAAAAACTTGAGGTGGCAGAACTTGATTTAAATAGGAGAGAGAGAGAGGGGGGGGAGAGAGAGAGAGAGAGAGGCCCTGATTTCAATTTCCGACAAGTGGTGAGTGGAGCACACAATGGAAAATAGATACTGTAGGAATATATAGAGTCACAAGGGAGAGAGGAGATAGACAGTCCCTGTCTGAAGAGCTAGTGGAATTTGATGGCTGTTGTAAGAGAGGCAGTCAGTTTTCTTCAGGGATGCAGCCATTGGGTGGTTACCCATGCTCTGATAGGTTGTTCCATAACTGTGCATGTATAGGTAGCACTGAGTGACTCCAGTTTGAAAGAGTACATGGCGTTGGGAAGGATTAGTAGTGGTGGGATATAGAGAGAAATTGGAGTGGAAGGGTGAGTTTGATCAAAATGTTTTATTGTCTTAATTACTTTCTACTGCTGTGAAAAAGACACCAAAAGTAACTTGGGGAGGAAAGATTGGATTTGTCTTACATTTGCTGGGTCGCGCCGTCTACTGAGGGAAGCCAAGGCAGGAACCCAAGGCTGGAAGCTGGAGGCAGGAACCAAAGCAGAAGATTTGAAAGAACGCAGATGGCTAGCTTGCTCCCCATGGCTTGCTCAGCCTGTTTCTTATAGTACTCAGGACCACCTGTCTAGTGGGCACTGTCCCCAGTGAACATGGTCCTCTCCTGTCAATTATCAATCAAGAAAACACCCTACAGACTTGCCTAAAGAAAATCTGAGAGAGACACCTTCTCAACTGAGATTTTTTTTTCTTCCCAGATAACTCTAGCTTATGTCAAGGCGATGAAAAGACTTAACCCGAACATGTATGTATGAAAAATCTCAAACAATAAAAAATATTTAAAATGATATGAGGGAAAAGCCTTATAGAACACTTTAAAAAAAACAGTTCAAAAAACAAAACAAAAACAAAAACAAGGAATAAGATGCCTTTGGACCTTTGTTGAAGAAAGTATTGAAGAGTTATCTTCAATAACCCGGAACACCAAAAAAAAAAATAAATAAATAAAAACAAAAAAAAAACAATAGCAAAACAAAAACAAAGACACCCCCAACCAAACAACAAAACCCCAAACTACAGGAAAGTTTAAATATTTTTAACAAACAGAACAAAGACTACAACAACAACAAAAGAGACCAGGGTGGCAGAAAGGAACTTTGCATGTTCTCTCAATTTAATTTAGGGAATAATTGTCTAATAAATTAGAAGGATGTGGGATAGAAATGGTGATTGTTTCATCTATAATATCAGAAATACAATTTTACAAGACATTATTTCAGGTTGATAGGCAAATAGTAGGAGTAAAAGAATATTTAACCAACACTAAGAAATACAATTTTATTGATTCAAAGAGCAGGCAAGGAACTGACAAAAACATAGAGAAACTATGCCATTATTATCATTGGTTTTTATATAGAATTAATGGTATAAAGATAAATAGGAAATTAAAAATGTAGACTTTCTTAAATATAAAAATCCACACATGCATGAAGCAGATTACTGTGGAAAGACTTGAAAAAAATACCTGTCCTTAGATAGAACAATACGACAGACCAAAGGCCAGACACATCTTTCATGTCAATAAATGTAAATGAATATGACCCACCTAATATAAAGAAAAACTTTTCACATCGCAGACCAAAGGAACCTTCATACTTTGTTCTGCATTCAGGAGACACATCTAAAACTTTCAGAAGAGTTAAAATTAAAGTCGTTCTTGAGATGTCAATATCAGATACAGTGGAATTCAGGATGAAAAGCACTTTACAATAAAGGTCTTTTATAATGCCAAAGGGGACAATTGATAGTGAAGATATAAAAGTCACAAAAAAATCTATGCTCCAATCAAAAGCAGTAACACCCATGAAGCTGAAATGATAAAAATTACAGGGAGAAATTAACAAAAACACACAAATATAAGAGATTAAGGTCTTAAAAAAATTGGCAAACTTTATTTTACTTTTAAAAGTGGCAGCTGTTCTTTATGTTTCCTTATTGTGTACAACATGTTCTAAAGAACTCCTTAAATTTAGCTAAATAGCAAATTTGTTTCATTAATTAGTATTTTTGAGATGAGAGCATATAATATTCACTATTTCATATTTCAAGAATATAATATGTCTTAAGTTGCTTTCTACTGCGATAAAACGCTGACCAAAACTAACCTGGGAGAGAAGCTTTGGTGGCTTACAAGTCACAATCTATGATGAAAGAAAGTCACGCAGGAACTCAAGACAAGAACTTGGAAGTAAGAACTGAAGTAGAAAGAGCACAAGAATGCTGTTATTGGCTGCACTTCCGACTCACGCGCAGCTATCTCTCTTATACTTCTTGGGACTAAAGCCCAGGAATAGAACTCCCCACAGTGGGCTGGGCCCTCCCACATCAATCACTAATCAAGAAAATGCTCAAACACACTTGCCTACAGTCAATCTGATGGATACAATCTTCAGCTGAAATTCTCTCCTCCTGGATGACTCTTTATCTTTGTCAAGTTGACAGACAAATTTAAAAAATTCGATCATTGGTATCCATCATTGAATTTGGGCTTCTGGAGATAGCTCAGTCAATAAAGGTTACTCTGTAAAAGCTCAGACATACAAATATGCATTCCTCACATAAACATGTACATGCATATGCAGATGTATACATATAAGTACAGAGTGAAATAAACGTTGATGAATCTTAAATATTGGTCCTCCATTATCAAAACATGTCTGCTTCGAACGTCTATGGACTCATGAAAATTGAAATATTTCAGATCACCGAGTAATCATCAGTGGATGTATTTTATCACAACCAACTTAATGATCATGATCAAGCAAAATCAGAAATAAGCCAGAAAAACCAAAGGCCACTTCATGTGATAATACAAAAGTTTTAATCATATATAATTAATGTATGCAAATAAAAATTTTGTGAGGTTCTGACTTGTGACACGTACCCACAAAAGGGCTATAATGCAGCATTAAGCAATTTCTAAAAGCAAAACAAAACCAATGGAAAAAACAAAGGTATGTATTAATAAATAAAAGTAAGTTTAAAGAACAGGAAAAAAGATAATTTTAAACCTTGAGTCTTGGCAGAAAAAGAAAAGAGGAATCTGGTTTACTGGGGATAAACAAGGGGAATATAATTATATAAATTAGAAAGTGACAATGTGAGACTAACCCCAGAAGGAAGCCATTCAAAGAATTCTAAGATGACTCAATTCTATGCAAATAAATGGAAAAATCTGGATTAAATGAATAAATTACCATAAAAATTAGTCAGTGCAAGCCTACCAATTTTTAAGAAATACCCATTGTCAACAATGTCAAAAAAAAATTAACCAGCCACAGACAACTTTACAGGAATATCTGTGAAACAGTTCAGAAAAATGACTTGTGTGCAGCTGGACTGTTCCAAGGATGGGAGCAGTTTAAGTTGTAAGTTTCTGTTTCTCACATGGGCAAGATCTACACAGAGAATTCAATGCAGAGGAAGAACTCATACAGAAGGCTTAACATAGGGAAAGTCATTTGTGGCGATCAGCATTTCAGACAGCTCTTTTTGTCCATTAATTTCCTAATTTAATGTGGTCTTAATTAAAATACTAGGGATTCATTTCACCCAGAAAACTGGCTCCTAAATTTCACATAGAAAAGTACAAACAGTGATAACAACAAAGGCCTAAATAATTAAACATGGTGATTCTTTTCTATCTAATTTAATTTTATTCAAACAATGTATTTCCATCATCTCGTCCCTTCTCCAACTTCTTCCGGATTCTTCTCACGCCTGTGCCCACTCAACTCCATGTTCTTTCTCTCCCTCCAAAACAAAAATAAACATTTAAAAAAAAGGGGGGAGGCGGAGGGGCTAGAGAGATGGCTCAGCGGTTAGCACCACTGACTGATCTTCCAGAGCTCCTAGCAACCCAGTAGTGGCTCACAACCATCTGTAATGAGATCGGATGCCCTCCTCTGGAGTGTCTGAGGACAGCAACAGTGTTCTCACATACATAAAACCAAAAAAAAAATTTTAAGGGTCGCTAATAAGACACACGTCATAATGAAACAAACTACCCTGCCTTTACAAATGGGGGTCTATGAGGAAAAGGAGGAAGAGCGATTGCAAGAGACACAGGTGGTCGATTTCTCCAAGGAAGCAGTGTCGTCCAGATGCAACAGCCTGGTACACAGATGAACTCACACAGTCTGAGGCAGCACACATACAACATGCACACGTTCCAGATGGAGTCCCAGCACGAGGGGGAAGTGGACAGACGTTATTGTCCCAAACCAAGAAGCTATTGCAATTCATACCTGCAATTCAATTTTCTCCCATGGAATGTTAGTGGGTACATCAATTACACTTCAGGGAAGGCCCCATGCCCAGGAACAACTGACCAACCCAAAACATGAAGATTCTTTTCTTTCTTTCTTTCTTTTTTTTTTTTGAAGGCATAGATTAAGAATTTATTATGGTTTTTTTTTTTTGGATGTGATCATAACAAAATATCTTCACCGTGGTGTCTTTGATGCTAAGTAAGGACCTCAATATTATAAAAATTTCTTTGTTATTTCATTTAAAATATACTGACAGACAGGGTTTCTTTGTGTAATCCAGGCTGGCCTGGAACTAGCTCTCTAGACCAGGTTGGCCTTGATCTCAACAAAGATCCATTGCATCTGCTTCCTGAGTTCTCAGATAATAACATGTTACTAATACATACATACATACATACATACATACATACATACACTCATATATATATATATATATATATATACACACACACACACACACATATATACACATATACATATATACACACATATATACACATATACATATATACACACACATATATATATACATATTTATATGTATATATTTATATGTTTATATAGTTAAATAGGTTGAATCAAAATATCATAAACACTCCCTGGTAATGGGCAAAGGGACACCTTGTTGTTGGTGGTGTTCTTATATCAGTCAGGGGCAGAGCAGATGAAAGTCCTTTTTCATCCTATCTTGATTTCTGGCTTGGCGGCCAAAGCTGTTTAATGCCTAGGACCCATAAAAGTCAAATCCAATCCAATCCAATTGTGTCAGCGCAGAAGGAGGAAGACAGAGACCTGCGAACTACCATGCCACCCACAAACCTGCCCTCCATCACACGGAACAGGCGAACAGGCAGACAGGCCATAGACATCCGCCCTGTTGCCACACCCTGAAGCACGGATGGAGGATCTTGCCCAGGGGCTCGCTAGTTGCTTGGCCAGCTTGCAGCGGGAGCCACCATAATGTGTGAATACGTGATGGTCAGTTGGGTGAGAAAGAGAAGTACAGAACCGTGAGCATTATGAAGAGAGAGGGGACTGGAGGCGTGATGATGGAGAGGAGTAGCCTGTTATGTCACCAGCTCTGCCACCTGAGGTAGCTTGTAGCCCAAACTGCCACTGAGGGACATGTCTGAGTCCATGGCTACAAAGCAGCAGCGGTCCATGTTGATGTGTATGACTAGAGAACACAGGGATGTCCCCGTTGGGGCAGCCCCTAGGGACCACGTGAATGTTCAGGGGCTGTGCTTAAATGGCCCTACCCCTCACTGAATGCAGTGCTCTGAAGAGCTTGCCTCACCCTTCACTGGTGGCAGCTCTTGGAGCCCTGTGCCTTGCACAGGCACCACTGTAGAGCTGGTTCTGGCAGTGGGGGTATGTGGGTGAGCCAACATTGAGGGCATGACTGTGGGAGAGCTGACCCTGCCGCTGGTCTGCCATGGAGTGGCATTGGTGCAAAGGTGATGCCCACCTCCCACTCTGCCCCTTGCCACCTCTGGCAGTCAAGAAAGCTGCCCCCAGTGTCTTGAGCTTGAGAGAGCTTGCCCTGTCCCTTACCAGCTGCAGCACCGGCACTAGGGAGAGTGGGCACTGCACCGCGCCTGGACAGCACAGTAGAACTGGCCCTGGCGGGGGGGTGGGGGGGGCGCATGCGAGCCAACTCCGAGGTCAAGAGCATGAGAGAGCTGGCCCTGCCACTCATCTGGAGGTGAAATGGCTGGATCTGGAAATGATGTTTTCCCCCTTCCTCCCTCACCACACGCAGTAGTGGGGAGAGCTGGGGATCATGAGAGCAAGAGTCCCGACTCCCACCCCCTTACTGGCTGTAGCACTAGGGAGAGAGGGTCCTGCACCTTATCTGGGCAACACAGTGGATGTGGCCCTGATGGGGAAGACACAGGTCATTCATCCTGAGGATTTGAGAGCAGGAGGGCTGTTCTAACCCCTCATAGGCTGCAGCATTTGGGAAAGTGGTCCCCGAACATTGTCAGGGAGCTGGCCCTGGAGGAATGGGTGCAGATGAGCCGGCTCCAAGGGCATGAGAGCAGGGGACCTGACCCTGCCTCCTGCCAATGATAGTATTAGGTGGCCTAGCTGGAGTAGTAAAGGAGGGCTTATCTTGGAAGAGCTGATGGGCTGAGCAGCTCAGTTGCTACCCAGGCCCAGAGCCAGGGTCCTGAGTTGGCCCACCCCAAAATCTGTATCATCTGTGAATGGTTGGGAATTCGTGAAAGGGCCAACCAATCCTGTTGTTCCAAAGCTGCAGTATCTCCATGACACAGGGCAAAAACAGGATAACAGGAAGGAATTTCAATGAGGATCCAATAATGATGTTGTCACAGAAGCCAAAGATATCAAACCAGACCAATGACTCATGTAATGAACATTCACAAATGAAGATGTCTATGCAGTATACCGAGGGGTATATTGTGGGACACACGGAGCCACACTGCAGCTTCCACGATGAGATTTTTTTTTTTATGCTTTTGCTTTTTATTGTTGTTTGGTTGTGTGTATGTATATTGTGGGACACACGGAGCCACACTGCTGCTTCCACGATGAGATGGTTTTTTTATGCTTTTGCTTTTTATTGTTGTTTGGTTGTGTGTATGTTTTATTTTGCAGGGGATATGAGAGCTCGGGGAGATGAGTGGGAATGGGGTGCATCACGTGAAACTCACAAAAAAATCAACAAAAGGTTTTTTTTGAAAAAGTAGAACAAAACTAGCCAACTGTGATTTATGACTGTTTCAAAATGTTTGTATTTTATCTATTTAAAGAAATTTTGCCTAGTACTGTTAGAATAACTAACATCATAGGCTCTTGATAGAATTTCAGGTGTCTTTTATGTTGATATGTAACTTTACTTTCAGAACCTTTAAATGTGTTTCAGGACACTGTGCATTTTAATGTTTTTCATGTTTGCTGAAATAAGCAAATTCTAAAATGTCGATTAAAGAATATATCATAAACAGAGCCAAATACCTAAGCACTTGATTTCTTTCCCCTTGAAGCAGCACCTCCAATGCTCTCCCATCAGGCTCCACTTCTCAAGGGTACCACTGCCTCTTAGCATCTTCAAGCGGAAGACCAAGCTTCTATCTCAGGAATGCTTGGGAGGCAAGCTGTTTTGAAAGCGGAGCACCTGGTAGAAAGCAGGATTGCACAGCATCTAGATCTCTGCTTTGCAGTATAAGCCCTCGGCTGGCCTAGAACTTACTATGTAGACCAAGATATTTTGGAACTCACAGAAATCTGCCTCCTACCTCCGAGAATTTAAGGCATGTGGCCCTATGGCCAGCTTGATTAAGCTTTCTTAATAAGCTGACTTGTCAAAGCGAAAGTGTCTTGGTGACAAAGTCTAATTAAGTTGAGCCTTTTGATGTGGCTTTAGAAGCTGTCACTTTAGCTTTTGATCTTGGCCATTCTGAAGGGTGATAAATGGAATCTCAGAATCATTTTGATTTGCATTTCCCTGCTGAGCAAGGATGTTCAACATTTCTTTAAGGGTTTCTCAGCTCTTAAGAGAGTCCTCTGTTGAGAATTCTTTTTTTTTTTTTTTTTTTTGTATTTTTTTTTCCATTTTTTATTAGGTATTTCGCTCATTTACATTTGCAATGCTATACCAAAAGTCCCCCATAGCCACCCACCCCCTCTCCCCTACCCACCCACTCCCCTTTTATGGCCCTGGCGTTCCCCTGTACTGGGGCATATAAAGTTTGCGTGTCCAATGGGCCTCTCTTTCCAGTGATGGCCGACTAGGCCATCTTGAGAATTCTTTATTTAGCTCTGTATCTCATTTTTCATTGGGTTATTTTGTTTGTTGGTGTCTAATTTCTCGAGTTCTTTATATAGTTTGGATAATAGTCTTTGGCTGCTTGGTTTGGCCTCAGTGGGAAAGGACACACTTAGCCTTGCTATCACTGGGCATCTCAGGGCAGGGTGGTACCTAAGGGGGGGGGAGTGTGTTCCCTTTCTCTGAGAAGTGTAGAAGTAATGGAGGGAAGTATTTATAAGGGTGGGACTGGCTTCGATCAAGATGTAAAGTGAATAAATAAATAAATAAATAAATAAATAAATAAATAAATAAAAGGCAATAAATGCCAAAAAGGGGTTTTAGATTTATTTGTTTTACTTTGTATGTATAAATGTTTGCCTGTATGCATGTATGTACAAAATGTGAGCCTAGTGTATGAGGAGGTCAAAAAAGGGTGTTGGTTCCCCTGAGAATGGAGTTATGGGTGGTTGTGAGCTGTCAGATGGATTCTGAGAATCGAACTCACATCATCTGCAAGAGCTACAAGAACTCCTAAGGACTCAGTGTTGTGGATTTGATTGCACGGATTCCCAAATTACACTGGAGTTAGAACATCTGCTTGTAAGTCGCTTGAGGGTCCCTGCCCCTAATTGGTTTTGATTTGGAAATAAAATTGCTAGCAGCCAATGGCTGGGCAGGGAGACAGAGGCAGAACTTTTAGAATTCCTGGACAAAGGACGAAGGAATGGGAGAAGGAGAAGCCACCATAAGAAGTGCGTAGGACAGACCAAGCAGAGAAAGTGCAAGAGGGTAAGATGGCAGAAATGTAGGTGCAAGGGGAAGGCTGCCCTAAAGGGGCTGTCCAACAGGGCACAGGGCAGCAAGGACCCAAGAGAGATTTACCAAGTGTTAACTCAGGAAGGAATATCAGAGAGGAGAGTATGCTAGCCGCAAGGAGGTTTAGAAACGACCAGCCATTGCGATGCTTAGTGCATATTAAAAATAAGCTGGCATAAGTATGTCTTTCATTCACCACTTGGGCAGGTGTAGAGGAGGTGCGCACACCCTAGGGAAGCATAGAGCGGGTTTAATTATTTACCGCAACAGCTGAGCCATATCTCCTGACTTTAAATGAATAATATACACAACCACCAAGTTAGAGGAAAAAAAAAACCAAAAGCACAAATACAAAGAGAGAAAACAAACAAACGAACAAACAACAACAACAAAACAACCAATAACTCCATACTTGAAGAAAAACTTAATAAAAATAAATATGGACAAAAGCATAATTTAAATTTAATCTAAAGTCGTTAAACAGAAGACCAGAGAGTCAAATATCAGTCAATTCTGACCAATAATAAAAAGAGAATTTATTAGGAAACATTGGCTGCACGTTTTGATAAACATCTTTAAATTAAGAGAATTTCAGGTTAAACTGATAGTTTAAAGGAAAGACCCCCATCCAATGGGGGCTGAAAATATGACTCAGTCAGTAAAATGCTTGCATACTAAGAGTGAAAAATAGAAAGGTAAGATGTTCAATGTGGCCTTTTAGAAAGATTTGAAAATTAAGAGATGTTACAATTCTGGATGGAAAAATCGCGTAAGTATGGTGACCCTATATGTAATCTAGCGGTTCAGTACAATTCCAGCCAAAAGTCAGCTTGGTTTGGAATCTAGATTAAGGGAATTGCCTTCTCAGACAATAAATAGGGGTCATAGAAATGTTAAACAAGAACACAAAGACCACCATGTAACAGGCAATATTCCAAAATTACCTTCTAATCCTGACGCAACACTCAGAGGTGGGTAAAATCATCACTTTTTACAGATGAAGGAGTTGAGTCTCAGAGGCATTAGACAATAAATAAATGAGTCAGTCAGACTGGCTTTAACACATGTCATTGGAAATCAAGGTCAGCTTTCTACTACAAATATAATTCAAGTTCACATTGCACACTCAATAACTGGTGTTAAGACAATTAAGGTATCATTTGTAGGAGAATATAACTGGATCCTTAATTCCTACCTGACAGTGAAGCAAGTTCCAGAGTAACAAAGTGTATATAATATGCGCATATCAGAGAACAACAGACCAACAGTCACATAATCAAATGAGAAGGAATGCACTTCTAAACATAACATTAAAGAGCATAATATAATAAATTAACTAAAGTTATTTAACGTGTAAGTTTACTTCTACCCAGTATTTAAACAAATGCCAAATAAGTACACACCAAAGCCTACTAAGTTTCAAATAACAATTACAAGACAGGAAAAAATTCTAACACTATCTTATAAAGTCATTAAATAAATATATGGCCATCACTTTGTAGACTTCAGAGCTTTTTAAGAACCAGTTCCATGAGATAAGATTAAGGACAATGGTGATGTCCTTGGAAGACGGTGTGAAGAGCTCCTCTGAAATTCATGAGGGTCCATGGATTGACAGGTTATTAAAACTATTCAGGGAAACCCCAGGGAATATGATTTCTTTTTCAATTAGTCATCCAACAATGTTTATCTAATCCCTTTCTGGACTAGTTTCTAGGGACTCAGTGGTAATGGAGCATACACTCACTGTAGGGAGCTTGAATTAAGGCAACTGAGACACTGAGACAGAGCAGCTCTGTTAAATCTCATACAAAAAGCCAATCGAGACTGTGACGGGAAGTGAATTGTACAGACATTGGGCGGTAGATGATTCCTAGGGAAGGGATTGTGATAGTCAAGGAACTGATGATGAAATCAAGGGCTAAGTTGGCAGTGGTAGAGAGAGAGGAAGGAGAATGGATTATATTTTGGAGGCAGGTTTACAATTTGTTAATTTGGATGCTACAGGATGAGAAGAATGAGTGGCCCTGTTAGTATTTTTTGCTACTGTTACTTAGACGGCAGAAGTTATGAGGCGAGTAGATAATTTAGAATAGAAGGTACATGCATAGAATCTGAGATTCATGAGTTACCTGCCACGATAGGTTTGAGATTCCAAAGATATCTAAAGAGGGATGTCAAATAGCTAGATATGAAGAAGTTGATTTGTTTGTTTGTTGTTGTTTGGTTTGTTTAGATTTGACTAACCTTTAATGTAATCAGGTTACTCTCCAGATGAGCCTATCAGTCTGCCTGAGAATACGAAGATCAGTTTGTCCAGGTTGTAAGATATCTGATCACTCATGTCATATATGTTCGTATTTTTGCTTATATTCTTCTAAAGAGGCTACAAGTGAAAACAAGTACCAAAGAAATTATCCTTATGACCAACCAACGTTTAACAGGAATCTATTACAATGAAGTCCTAATCAAGGTATGAGAATGTCTAGGTCTTCAGTTTGATTCCATTGATAAACATGTTGGTTTTTATGACAATACATGCACTTTTTATTACTATAGGTAGTACAACTTGAAATCAGGAATGGTGATCCCTTCAGATGGTTTTTTTTTTTTTCTTATTCAGAATTTTCTTAGCTATCTCAGGGTTTTTGTTTGTTGTTTTTTCATATGATGTTGTCCTTTCCAGGTCTGTAAATAATTGTTTCAATGTTAATGGTGATTGCATTGTATCTGCAGATTGCTTTTTGGTAGGATGGTCATTTTTACTAACAATCCATGAGCATTGGAGGTCTTTTTAATCTTCTGATATCTTCTTCAATTCTTTCTTCAAAGACTCAACATTTTTATTATAAAAGTCTTTCACTTGCTTGGTTGTGGTTATCTCAAGACATTTTCTATTATTTGAGGCTATTGTGAAAGATACTGTTTCCCTGATCTCTTCCTTACTCTGTCTGCTTTTGATTTGTATTTAGAAGACCCACTGATTTTAATGAGTTAATTTTCTCACTACTTTGTTGAACATGTTTATTGGCTGTAGGAGTTCTCTAGTGCAATTTTGGGGCTGCTTGTGTACACTATCATATCATCTGCAAATAAAGATACATTGACTTCTTCCTTTCCCCTTGGTCTCCTTCAGTTGTCTTATTGCTCTACCTAAGACTTCAAGTATTACGCTGAACAGGTATATAGAGAGTGGACAACCTTTTCTTGTTCCTGATTTTAGTGGAATTGCTTTGAGTTTCTCTCCATTTAATTTGCTGCTGGCTATATGCTTGCTATAAATTGCCCCTTTTATGTTTAGGGTCCTTAATATCCCTGATCTCTCCAGAACTTTTATCATGAAGGAATGTCAAATTTTGTCAAAGGCCTTTTCCGACTCTAATGAGATGATCATTGAATTTTTTTTCTTTCAGTTTATTTATATGGTGGATTGCATTGACAGATTTTCATATGTTGAACCATCCCTGCATCTCTGGGTTAAATCCTATTTGATTATGGTGGGTGATCTTTTTGATGTGTTCTTGGATTTGGCTTGCAAGTATTCCATTGAGAATTTTTGCATCTATGTTCATAAGGAGAATTGGTATATAATTCTCTTTCTTTGCTGAATCTTTACATGGCTTGGGTATCAGGGTAACTGTAGCCTCATTAAATGAATTGTTCACTATTCCTTTAGTTTCTATTTTGTGAGATAACTTAAGGAGTATTGATGTTAACTTGTTTTTTAAAGTCTGGTAGAATTCTGTGTTAAAATCATCTGACTCTGGGTTTTAATGTCTGCTTCTATTTCATTAGGGGATATAAGTCTGTTTAAATTATTTATCTCACCTTGATTTAACTTTTGGAATTTGTCAATATCTATTTCTTTTGGATTCTTCTAACTTGTTGAAGTGCAGGTTTTTAAAGTATGTCTTTATGAGTCTCTGTGTTTCTTTGGTTTCTGTTGTTAAGCCTTCCTTTTACTTCTGATTTTGTTATTTTGGATATTGTCTCTCTCTGCCTTTTAGTTCATTTGGATAATGGTTTGTCTATATTGTTGATTTAAGAACTTAGTCTTTATTTCATTGACTCTTTGTAATTTTTTTCTTTGTTTCTATTTTATTGATGTCAGCCCTCAGTTTGATTATTTCTTGCCATCCACTCCTCTTAGATATGCTTACTCCTTTTTCTTCCAGAGCTTTAAGTGTTCTGTTAAGTTTCTGGTCTCTCCAGTTGTTTTTGTTTTTTTTGTCTTTTGTTTTTAATGAAGGCAATTAGTGCCATGAACTTGCCTCTTAAAACCACTTTCGCCTTCCGCTCGACTCTAGACTCGAGCCCCGGGCTACCTTGCCAGCAGAGTCTTGCCCAACACCCGCAAGGGCCCACACGGGACTCCCCACGGGACCCTAAGACCTCTGGTGAGTGGACCACAGTGCCTGCCCCAATCCAATCACGCGGAACTTGAGACTGCGGTACATAGGGAAGCAGGCTACCCGGGCCTGATCTGGGGCACAAGTCCCTTCCGCTCGACTCGAGACTCGAGCCCCGGGCTACCTTGCCAGCAGAGTCTTGCCCAACACCCGCAAGGGTCCACACAGGACTCCCCACGGGACCCTAAGACCTCTGGTGAGTGGATCACAGTGCCTGCCCCAATCCAATCGCGCGGAACTTGAGACTGCGGTACATAGGGAAGCAGGCTACCCGGGCTTGATCTGGGGCACAAACCCCTTCCACTCCACTCGAGCCCCGGGCTACCTTGCCAGCTGAGTCGCCTGACACCCGCAAGGGCCCACACAGGATTCCACACGTGATCCTAAGACCTCTAGTGAGTGGAACACAACTTCTGCCAGGAGTCTGGTTCGAACACCAGATATCTGGGTACCTGCCTTGCAAGAAGAGAGCTTGCCTGCAGAGAATACTCTGCCCACTGAAACTAAGGAGAGTGCTACCCTCAAGGTCTGCTCATAGAGGCTAACAGAGTCACCTGAAGAACAAGCTCTTAACAGTGACAACTAAAACAGCTAGCTTCAGAGATTACCAGATGGCGAAAGGCAAACGTAAGAATCCTACTAACAGAAATCAAGACCACTCACCATCATCAGAACGCAGCACTCCCACCCCACCTAGTCCTGGGCACCCCAACACAACCGAAAATCTAGACCCAGATTTAAAAACATTTCTCATGATGATGATAGAGGACATCAAGAAGGACTTTCATAAGTCACTTAAAGATTTACAGGAGAGCACTGCTAAAGAGTTACAGGCTCTTAAAGAAAAGCAGGAAAACACAGCCAAACAGGTGATGGAAATGAACAAAACCATACTAGAACTAAAAGGGGAAGTAGACACAATAAAGAAAACCCAAAGCGAGGCAACGCTGGAGATAGAAACCCTAGGAAAGAGATCTGGAACCATAGATGCGAGCATCAGCAACAGAATACAAGAAATGGAAGAGAGAATCTCAGGTGCAGAAGATTCCATAGAGAACATCGACACAACAGTCAAAGAAAATACAAAATGCAAAAGGATCCTAACTCAAAACATCCAGGTAATCCAGGACACAATGAGAAGACCAAACCTATGGATAATAGGAATTGATGAGAATGAAGATTTTCAACTTAAAGGGCCAGCTAATATCTTCAATAAAATAATAGAAGAAAACTTCCCAAACATAAAAAAAGAGATGCCCATGATCATACAAGAAGCATACAGAACTCCAAATAGACTGGACCAGAAAAGAAATTCCTCCCGACACATAATAATCAGAACAACAAATGCACTAAATAAAGATAGAATATTAAAAGCAGTAAGGGAGAAAGGTCAAGTAACATATAAAGGAAGGCCTATCAGAATTACACCAGACTTTTCACCAGAGACTATGAAAGCCAGAAGAGCCTGGACAGATGTTATACAGACACTAAGAGAACACAAATGCCAGCCCAGGCTACTATACCCGGCCAAACTCTCAATTACCATAGATGGAGAAACCAAAGTATTCCACGACAAAACCAAGTTCACACAATATCTTTCCACGAATCCAGCCCTTCAAAGGATAATAACAGAAAAGAAGCAATACAAGGACGGAAATCACGCCCTAGAACAACCAAGAAAGTAATCATTCAACAAACCAAAAAGAAGACAGCCACAAGAACAGAATGCCAACTCTAACAACAAAAATAAAAGGGAGCAACAATTACTTTTCCTTAATATCTCTTAATATCAATGGACTCAATTCCCCAATAAAAAGACATAGACTAACAGACTGGCTACACAAACAGGACCCAACATTCTGCTGCTTACAGGAAACCCATCTCAGGGAAAAAGACAGACACTACCTCAGAGTGAAAGGCTGGAAAACAATTTTCCAAGCAAATGGACTGAAGAAACAAGCTGGAGTAGCCATTTTAATATCGGATAAAATCGACTTCCAACCCAAAGTTATCAAAAAAGACAAGGAGGGACACTTCATACTCATCAAAGGTAAAATCCTCCAAGAGGAACTCTCAATTCTGAATATCTACGCACCAAATGCAAGGGCAGCCACATTCATTAGAGACACTTTAGTAAAGCTCAAAGCATACATTGCACCTCACACAATAATAGTGGGAGACTTCAACACACCACTTTCTTCAAAGGACAGATCGTGGAAACAGAAACTAAACAGGGACACAGTGAAACTAACAGAAGTTATGAAACAAATGGACCTGACAGATATCTACAGAACATTTTATCCTAAAACAAAAGGATATACCTTCTTCTCAGCACCTCACGGGACCTTCTCCAAAATTGACCATATAATTGGTCACAAAACAGGCCTCAATAGATACAAAAATATTGAAATTGTCCCATGTATCCTATCAGACCACCAGGGCCTAAGACTGATCTTCAATAACAACATAAATAATGGAAAGCCAACATTCACGTGGAAACTGAATAACACTCTTCTCAATGATACCTTGGTCAAGGAAGGAATAAAGAAAGAAATTAAAGACTTTTTAGAGTTTAATGAAAATGAAGCCACAACGTACCCAAACCTATGGGACACAATGAAAGCATTTCTAAGAGGGAAACTCATAGCGCTGAGTGCCTCCAAGAAGAAACGGGAGACAGCACATACTAGCAGCTTGACAACACAGCTAAAAGCCCTAGAAAAAAAGGAAGCAAATTCACCCAAGAGGAGTAGACGGCAGGAAATAATCAAACTCAGGGGTGAAATCAACCAAGTGGAAACAAGAAGAACTATTCAAAGAATTAACCAAACGAGGAGTTGGTTCTTTGAGAAAATCAACAAGATAGATAAACCCTTAGCTAGACTCACTAAAGGGCACAGGGACAAAATCCTAATTAACAAAATCAGAAATGAAAAGGGAGACATAACAACAGATCCTGAAGAAATCCAAAACACCATCAGATCCTTCTACAAAAGGCTATACTCAACAAAACTGGAAAACCTGGACGAAATGGACAAATTTCTGGACAGATACCAGGTACTAAAGTTGAATCAGGATCAAGTTGACCATCTAAACAGTCCCATATCACCTAAAGAAATAGAAGCAGTTATTAATAGTCTCCCAACCAAAAAAAGCCCAGGACCAGATGGGTTTAGTGCAGAGTTCTACCAGACCTTCAAAGAAGATCTAATTCCAATTCTGCACAAACTATTTCACAAAATAGAAGTAGAAGGTACTCTACCCAACTCATTTTATGAAGCCACTATTACTCTGATACCTAAACCACAGAAAGACCCAACAAAGATAGAGAACTTCAGACCAATTTCTCTTATGAATATCGATGCAAAAATCCTCAATAAAATTCTCGCTAACCGAATCCAAGAACACATTAAAGCAATCATCCATCCTGACCAAGTAGGTTTTATTCCAGGGATGCAGGGATGGTTTAATATACGAAAATCCATCAATGTAATCCATTATATAAACAAACTCAAAGACAAAAACCACATGATCATCTCGTTAGATGCAGAAAAAGCATTTGACAAGATCCAACACCCATTCATGATAAAAGTTTTGGAAAGATCAGGAATTCAAGGCCCATACCTAAACATGATAAAAGCAATCTACAGCAAACCAGTAGCCAACATCAAAGTAAATGGAGAGAAGCTGGAAGCAATCCCACTAAAATCAGGGACTAGACAAGGCTGCCCACTTTCTCCCTACCTTTTCAACATAGTACTTGAAGTATTAGCCAGAGCAATTCGACAACAAAAGGAGATCAAGGGGATACAAATTGGAAAAGAGGAAGTCAAAATATCACTTTTTGCAGATGATATGATAGTATATATAAGTGACCCTAAAAATTCTACCAGAGAACTCCTAAACCTGATAAACAGCTTCGGTGAAGTAGCTGGATATAAAATAAACTCAAACAAGTCAATGGCCTTTCTCTATACAAAGAATAAACAGGCTGAGAAAGAAATTAGGGAAACAACACCCTTCTCAATAGTCACAAATAATATAAAATATCTTGGCGTGACTCTAACTAAGGAAGTGAAAGATCTGTATGATAAAAACTTCAAATCTCTGAAGAAAGAAATTAAGGAAGATCTCAGAAGATGGAAAGATCTCCCATGCTCATGGATTGGCAGGATCAACATTGTAAAAATGGCTATCTTGCCAAAAGCAATCTACAGATTCAATGCAATCCCATTCAAAATTCCAACTCAATTCTTCAACGAATTGGAAGGAGCAATTTGCAAATTTGTCTGGAATAACAAAAAACCTAGGATAGCAAAAAGTCTTCTCAAGGATAAAAGAACTTCTGGCGGAATCACCATGCCAGACCTAAAGCTTTACTACAGAGCAATTGTGATAAAAACTGCATGGTACTGGTATAGAGACAGACAAGTAGACCAATGGAATAGAATTGAAGACCCAGAAATGAACCCACACACCTATGGTCACTTGATCTTCGACAAGGGAGCTAAAACCATCCAGTGGAAGAAAGACAGCATTTTCAACAATTGGTGCTGGCACAACTGGTTGTTATCGTGTAGAAGAATGCGAATCGATCCATACTTATCTCCTTGTACTAAGGTCAAATCTAAGTGGATCAAGGAACTTCACATAAAACCAGAGACACTGAAACTTATAGAGGAGAAAGTGGGGAAAAGCCTTGAAGATATGGGCACAGGGGAAAAATTCCTGAACAGAACAGCAATGGCTTGTGCTGTAAGATCGAGAATTGACAAATGGGACCTAATGAAACTCCAAAGTTTCTGCAAGGCAAAAGACACCGTCAATAAGACAAAAAGACCACCAACAGATTGGGAAAGGATCTTTACCTATCCTAAATCAGATAGGGGACTAATATCCAACATATATAAAGAACTCAAGAAGGTGGACTTCAGAAAATCAAATAACCCCATTAAAAAATGGGGCTCAGAACTGAACAAAGAATTCTCACCTGAGGAATACCGAATGGCAGAGAAGCACTTGAAAAAATGTTCAACATCCTTAATCATCAGGGAAATGCAAATCAAAACAACCCTGAGATTCCACCTCACACCAGTCAGAATGGCTAAGATCAAAAATTCAGGTGACAGCAGATGCTGGCGAGGATGTGGAGAAAGAGGAACACTCCTCCATTGTTGGTGGGAGTGCAGGCTTGTACAACCACTCCGGAAATCAGTCTGGCGGTTCCTCAGAAAACTGGACATAGTACTACCGGAGGATCCAGCAATACCTCTCCTGGGCATATATCCAGAAGATGCCCCAACAGGTAAGAAGGACACATGCTCCACTATGTTCATAGCAGCCTTATTTATAATAGCCAGAAGCTGGAAAGAACCTAGATGCCCCTCAACAGAGGAATGGATACAGAAAATGTGGTACATCTACACAATGGAGTACTACTCAGCTATTAAAAAGAATGAATTTATGAAATTCCTAGCCAAATGGATGGACCTGGAGGGCATCATCCTGAGTGAGGTAACACATTCACAAAGAAACTCACACAATATGTATTCACTGATAAGTGGATATTAGCCCCAAACCTAGGATACCCAAGATATAAGATATAATTTGCTAAACACATGAAACTCAAGAAGAATGAAGACTGAAGTGTGGACACTATGCCCCTCCTTAGATTTGGGAACAAAACACCCATGGAAGGAGTTACAGAGACGGAGTTTGGAGCTGAGATGAAAGGATGGACCATGTAGAGACTGCCGTATCCAGGGATCCACCCCATAATCAGCATCCAAACGCTGACACCATTGCATACACTAGCAAGATTTTATTGAAAGGACGCAGATGTAGCTGTCTCTTGTGAGACTATGCCGGGGCCCAGCAAACACAGAAGTGGATGCTCACAGTCAGCTAATGGATGGATCATAGGGCTCCCAATGGAGGAGCTAGAGAAAGTAGCCAAGGAGCTAAAGGGATCTGCAACCCTATAGGTGGAACAACATTATGAGCTAACCAGTACCCCGGAGCTCTTGACTCTAGCTGCATATATATCAAAAGATGGCCTAGTCGGCCATCACTGGAAAGAGAGGCCCATTGGACTTGCAAACTTTATATGCCCCAGTACAGGGGAACACCAGGGCCAAAAAGGGGGAGTGGGTGGGCAGGGGAGTGGGGGTGGGTGGATATGGGGGACTTTTGGTATAGCATTGGAAATGTAAATGAGTTAAATACCTAATAAAAAATGGGAAAAAAAACCCACTTTCACTGTGTTGCAAAAGTTTGGATATTCTGTATATTAATCTTCATTGAATTATAAGAAGTCTTAAATTTTTTTCTTTATTTCTGCCTTGACCAATTTTCCATTCTGTAGAGAGTTGTTCAGTTTCCATGAATTTATAAGCTTTCTGTTGTTTCTGTTGTTGATATCCAGTTTTAATCTGTGATAGTCTGACTGAGTGCAGGAAGTTTTTTAAATGTTCTTGTATTTGTTGAATCTTGCTTTCTGTCTAATTGGTCAATTTTGGAGAAAGGCCCAAGAAGTGCTGACAAGAAGATATATGTTTTTGTGTTTAGGTGACATGTTCTGTAAGTATTTGTTAGGTCTATTTGGTTTATAATGTCTTTTAGCTCTGGTATTTCTGTGTTTAGTTTTTGTCTGGATGACCTGTCCATTGGTGAGAGTTGGAGAGCTATGTCTCCCATTAACAGTGTGTAGGTTTAAGCTGTAGTAACATTTCTTTTATAAAAGTGGGTGCCCATAAGTTTAGGTCATAAATTTTAAGAACTTAAATATCATGTGGATTTTGGCTTTGATGAATATGTTGTATCCTCCCCTATCTCTTTCAACTAGCTTTAGTTTAAAGTATATTTTGTTAGATGTTTTTTCTTTTTATCATTTTGTATGGCTTCATTTTGTTAGATATTAAAATGGCTATACCAGCTTGCTTCTTAGGTCCATTTCCTTGGAAAATCTATTCTCAACCCTTTACCCTGATGCGATTTCTGTTCTTGATGTGAGAGGGTGAATTTGTACAGAGAGATTTTGGCATCACTATCACATAGATAACTTTTAATTTTAGGATCTAGATACAAGTTTTCAAGGCCCAAATGTAAACAGAAAGAGAAGAATATTGAGAAAATAACACTAAACTTGTGGTGGTTTAAATTTGAATGCCTCTAATAGGCTCTATTATATTTGGATATTTGGTCATTAGGGAGTGATGCTACCTGACAGGAATTAGGAGGTGTGGCTATGTTGGAGTACTGTGGCCATACTGAAGGAAATGTGTCACTGAGGGTGGGCTTTGGGATTTCAAATGCTCGATCCAAATCCAGTCTCTCTCTCTCTCTCTCTCTCTCTCTCTCTCTCTCTCTCTCTCTCTCTCTCTCTCTCTCTCTCTCTCTCTGTGTGTGTGTGTGTGTGTGTGTGTGTGTGTGTGTGTGTGTGTGTGTGTCTTCCTGCTGCCTGCTGGTCCAGATGTAAAACTCTCAGCTATCTCTTCAGCACCACATCTGCCAGTGTGCTACCATGTTTCCCACCATGACCCTGAAGAACTAAACTGCTGAAATTGTAAGCCAGCCCCAATGAAATGTTTCCTTTATAAGAGTTGCCATGGTCTTAGTGTCTCTTCACAGTAATAGAACAAGACTCCAACATTCAGAGCAGCTGGGAAGGCAATCAACCAAGAGCTCTAAGTGGTCAGTACTAGAAAACTGAGTGGGGGGGACCAACAAATCTGTGGTGTCATCAAAGCCACAAGAAGCATTTTAAAGATGACTAAAGTATAAACTAGAAGACAATTCCATTAAGTGTTGCTGAGGTTGAGTTAGAGAAGAAACTTGACTATGAACTTGGGCAATGAAGTTATTGGCAATCTGGCAGTGGTAGTGTAAAGAGTATTGATAGAGCAGAAGGAAGCTTTGTTCATAATGTTGTCAATATTACCCACGGAGAAGGTTCCCAAGGGCTCATCTCTAATGCCTGCTCATCTTCTAGAATCACAGTTGCAGGACCTTCAACACCATTTCTAGACTCTGTGTTCACTTCTGGGTCTCATCACTATGTCTAGGGAAATTAATTCTTTGAATAGAATCTTAAACTACAAAACTTTGCCAAACCTCAACATATAAAGTCAAAAGTTTGGGCAGTAATTACGTAGATCCACGCTTAAGGCTCAAATAAGCCCTGTTCAAATGAAACAGACAGTACAAATGAAAAACAAAGTATTATGTCTTAACATTCTCGATCTCTTATAACACTCTCTTTGTAAAAATAGATTTTGTCCTATTATCTTTAATCTAGAGTCAAGTTAATTTGATTTACTGATCATATCATATGCTTATCTAATTATTATTTTCAAGTGTCATTCTTTAATATATAACAAACTGTGTTTAATGAGTGAAGAGAATTGTAAGTCGATGATAATGAGGTGATTACTTTGAGCACAGAAAGTACGAGCTAAGTTTAACAGTGTCAAATTGTGTTAGTATTTCTCTGAATTAACTCCGAGATATAGTTAAATGATTCCCATCTAATCATAACACATTTAACATATTTAAAATGAATTAAGACAGCTAACTTTTTCAATTTGTACTAGAAGTTAGGTAAATTTGTGTTAAAAGTTAAAGTGAAATGGTTCTATTAGCCTATATGAAACTTTTACTTTAAAGTAGTAATTCTGTTTTACCAATGGCCATTCTGTTGAAAAACAGCTCCTTTCCCCAATTTCAGTATCGAAGAAAAAATATACTTAGGTAGCTAGCTACTTGTAAATTGCTCCAAGCTGAACAAAGTGCTTAGAACTTGTAACTTGTTCACAAAATTCATGCTAAAGAAGATTAAAATTAAGACTATTGAATAGAGTCTCACAAGTATTTCATAATTCCTCTACTGGGCTCAAGGACCTAATGACAGCTGGTGAGAGGAGAAAAGGAAGACCAAAACAGTTATATAAATGTGCAATATTATTTTAGCTTATGAAACCTAGTGATGGAAAAGATGTTCTGATTCCACATAGAGATATTGTACTGATGGGTGTATTGACATTATTGAAGTAAAGTGAGGGTTGATCATTTTTGCAGTGTGGTCCTGAATAGGAAAGCTTCACCTGTCTTTTGTTGATGATAGGATTGCTGCTAAAGGATGAAACAAACAATTAGATGAATCACTACTACCATTATTATTGCTTGAGAAAGGCCGAATAACTAACTACCCTTCATGATGGGTGCAGGTGGACATGCAGGCAGAAGTGCAAGTATGATGTAGGAAGAGGTATAGAGGCAAGTGCAGATGTAAAGACAGGCGGAAATGCAGTGCCAGAAAACAGACAGAGTAACTGCAGCTTCCTTCTTCCTCTTGGACTCTCTCCTCCTGCAAGCAACTGCATCTTCACTCCTGTCCAGGCTATTTCTGCACGAGAACTCTTGTCCTTGATAACCTTGTAGAAGACCCAGTCCTCTGGTTCTTACAATCTTTCTTTCCCTCCTTTAAAACAATCTACCTCCTATTTATTTTTCAATATTCTTTGAGCCGTAGATGTAAGGGTTGCAAAATGACGAATTTCCCAGACTTAGGGATCAGAATGATGTCGCTGAGCTAAGATGAATGTATGTCCTACTGGAGACCCAAGGGAGGATTTGCTTTTCTATTCTTCTGGGTCCCACAGGCTGCCCATGTTTCCTGGCTTATGGAAGATTGCTCTTCCCTTTGCTGTAGACTTATAAATCTCTGTCTCTGCCTTCCTTTTATAAGAACTTCTCTGAATTGGTACATTTACACAATGGAATACTACTCAGCTATTAAAAACAATGACTTCATAAAATTCACAGGCAAATGCATGGAATTTGGAAATATTATCCTAAGTGAGGTAACTCAGTCACAAAGGAACACACACGGGATGTATTCACTGATAAGTGGATATTAGCCCAAAAGTTCAGAATATCCAAGGTTCAATTCACAGACCATATGAAGTCCAAGAAGAAGGAAGACCAAAATGTGGATGCTTCAATGCTTTTTAGAAGGGGGAACAAAATAACTCACAGGAGGAAATATGGAGACAAAGTGTGGAGCAGAGACTGAAGGAAAGGCCATCCAGAGACTGCCCCACCTGGGGATCCATCCCATATACAGTCACCAAACCCGGACGTTATGGTGGATGCTGTGAAATGCTTGCAGAGGGAAGCCTGATATGGCTGTCTCCTGAGAGGCTCTGCCAGAGCCTGACAAATACAGAGGCAGATGCTCCCAGCCAACCATTGGACTGAACGTGGGGTCCCCGATGGAGGAATTGGAGAAGGGACTGAAAGGAGCTGAGGGTGTTTGCAGCCTCATGGGGGGAGCAACAGTGTCAACTGGCCAGACGCCCAGGAGCTCCCGGGGACTGGACCACCACATGGACACATGGTGAGACCCTTGGTTCTGGCCACATATGTGGCAGAGGATGACCTTGTTGGTCAAGGGAGGAGAGGCCCTTGGGCCTGAGGCTGTTTAAAACCCCAGTGTAGGGGAATGCCAGGGAGGGAAGACAAGAGTGAGTGGGTGGGTGTGGAAGCAGCCTCATAGAGGCAGGGGGAGGAGAAATGGGATAGGGGGTTTTGGAAGGGGAGACCTAGAAAGGGGTAAACATTTGAAATATAAATAAAGAAAATGTCCAATAAAAATTACTGAACTATAAAAGGAAAGAAAGAAAAAGAGAGAGAGAGAGAGAAAGAAAGAAAGAAAGAAAGAAAGAAAGAAAGAAAGAAAGAAAGAAAGAAAGAAAGAAAGAAAGAAAGAAAGAAAGAAAGAAAGAAAGAAAGAAAGAACTACTGTGTTGACATTGGGTCTGTGTGGATAATCCAGGAGATATTTTCACCTAAAATCCTTAGTTCAGTCACATCTGCATAGTCCTTTGGTCATGGAAGATGATATAGGCTCTGGGGATTAGGACAGAACATTTTAGAAAGCCCCTCATTTAGCCCACGACCACAATCACTGTTATTGCATCAGATAGTCAAGGAAAAATGCGAAGCCGAAGCAAGCTTTTTCTTCCTCTTTTTATTTAATATATTTTCATACAGTACTTTTTAGTCATATTCTCCCTTCCCACGACTCCTCTCAAATCCTCCCCACCTCCCTACCCATTTATTTTCTATCTCTCAACAAAAATCACACCCACAAAACAAAATCAAACCAAGCAAGAAAAAAACCCAACAAAATGAAAAGCTCACAAAACAAACAAAGGAACAACAACCACAACACATGGGGTTCATTTTGTACTGGACAATCACTCCGGAGCCCAGGGCCTGTCCTGGAGTATAGCTGGTGTTCTCAGTGACAGTCAACTGGAGATTTTGCTTTGCCGACATGCAAATAGTTTCTTGGTTAAGGGTGAGATTGCATGCCCACTTCCCCTTCTCAGTGCTGAGATTCTGTTTGGCTTCTTGAATCTGTGCATGTCTTGTGCTTGTTGTCACAGTCTCTGTGAGTTTACATGTACATTTTTCCCTTTGTATCTGGAAGACACTGTTTCCTTGAAGTCATCAAACATCTCTGTCTCTTACAATCTTTCTTCCTCTTCCTCCACATAGATCCCCAGGCCTTGTGGGGGAAGGGGTTTTTGATGAAGACATCCCATGTAAGACCGAGTACACTAAGGTCTCTCACTCTCTGCACATTGTCCAGTGTGGGTCTGAAGGCATCTTTTAAAATTAATAACAAGAGCTGGAGTTGCCCACAAAGAAAAGTTGTTAAGTAGTTGGTAATGAGATTATATTTGAGTGAGTTAATAATTTAAGAATACCATTTTGGTTTAAAGCCAAGGTCTATATAATCCAATAACTACTCAAGTATAACTTGTTTGAAACCCTATCCAGTGACAGCAAACTGGACAATCTAATTATTTCTTTTCAAAGGCACATACCCAGTTTAGAAAAAGAGGACTAGAAAGATCAGAAGGATATATGGTGATGAGTATGTCTCCAACGGCCTTTGTTTTTGAGCCACTCAGTAGCTCCTTCCAGAGGTAACCAGACACCAATTTTCTCCACCTGAGTCATCATTTCCTTACCCTGAAATTATGTTGATTATTTAGAAGTCTTGCTCTAGAATCATTTCTGCAAGAGTTAATCCATTCCCACTTTTAAAACAGTATCTATACTGGTTGGTCAGCCATGAGGAACATTTCAATTGAGCCAGGTTGATTGTGTGTCTGCAATTTCAGAAGGCTGAATTAGGAAGCTTGTTGCAAGTTTGAGGACATCCTGGGCATTGTAGAGTTCAAGATCAGCCTAGGCAGTAGAATGAGACTCTATCTATCTATCTATCATCTATCTATCTATCTATCTATCTATCTATCTATCTATCTATCTATCTATCTATCTATCTATCTATCTCTCTGGGGAGGGACTGGAGAGAAGGCCCAGCACTTAAGAGCACTTGATGCTCTTCTCTGACTCAATTCCCAGTGCCAACACTGCAGCTGGAAACCATCAAGTCTCTGGTGGTTTGAATGAGAATGCCCCTGCCCCATCATGTATTTGAATGCTTGGTACCAGTCAATAAACTGTTTACAAGGCATGTCCTTGTTGGAATAGGTATGTCCTTGTTGGAGGAAGTGTGTCACTGGGACTGGACTTTGAGGTTTCAAAAGCCTACACCAGGCCCAGCGTCTCTGGCTTTCTGCTTGCTGCCTTGGATCAGTATATAAAGCTCTCAGCTCTGCCTGCAATTTCCTGTTTGCATGGCCCCATGCTCTCTGCCCTGTTGATAACAGACTCGTCTCTGAAACTGTAAGCAAGCCCCCAGTTAAATGCTTTCTTTTATAAACATTGCCTTGGTCATTGTATTTCTTTACAGCAACAGAACAATGACTAACACACAGTCCCAGGAGATAAGACGCCCTTGTTTGGCCTTCATAGGCAGAAGGCATGTGAATGCATAGACAAACGTGCGGGCAAATCACCCATGCACATTTTAAAAAGAAGAAAAGCAAGAAAGAAATTTCTATTAATTTCTTCCAAAATAGTCTTGTTTATCGATATAAAACATGTTTGTTTAAGCTATATAATCCCTATATTGACACACATATATAGGTATTTGGTCATGCTTTAATTTTATTTTCACTTGTTTCCTTTTTTTTGTTTTTGTTTTTGTTTTTTGTTTTTTGTTTTTCGAGACAGGGTCTCTCTGTGTAGCCCTGGCTGTCCTGGAACTCACTTTGTAGACCAGGCTGGCCTTGAACTCAGAAATTAGCCTGCCTCTGCCTTTGCCTCTGCCTCCCGAGTGCTGGGATTAAAGGCATGCGCGACCACGCCCGGCCGTTTCCTAAAAAGACAAATAAAAGAGCAATTGTCAGCAAAGCAGGGGCCTTTAAGAAATGTCTCCTCTAGAATCTGAGGCTTTCTCAATTAAATGGTTTGCCTTTTGAGAAGTCAGTTGACTTTTTGTTGGCTTCCCTTGCTTATAAAATGAGCATAATTATATAGGGCCTACTTCCTAGAATTATGTGAGTTAAGCACTCCATAAAAAGATGGTTTGGGGTTGACCAGATGGCTTAGCAGAAAAAGGAGCTTGTTGCTAAGCTTGATGACCTGAGTTCAGTCTCTGTCACCCACCTGGTGGAAGGGGAGAAACGGCTCCTAGAGACTCGGGGCAACTTGTCCTCTGACCTCTCCCTTGCTCTTCTTCCCATCCCTTCCATATGCTCTAGATGTGATTTTTAAAATGTGATATTTACCAGGTATTTAACAATTATGTTTATGAAGAACTCTTATTGTTGTATAAGAATAATCCTCCTGTAATTTGCTTTATCAAAGTGTGTTACTGGTGGCTAGTGGCCCTGTGTGTGTGTGTGTGTGTGTGTGTGTGTGTGTGTGTGTGTGTGTGTGTGTGTGTGTTTCCTGGTGGTCATGCTCTCCGTGTGTGTGTGTGTGTGTGTGTGTGTGTGTGTGTGTGTGTGTGTGTTTCCTGGTGATCATGCTCTCCCTGTGCTCCTGATCATGATGCTCTGCTTGAAACACACCCAAAATGACAGAGGCAAATGACTGTACATTGAAGTAAATGTTTCTTCTGTGTTTTCTACTTCCTATCACTCCAAAAGCCTTTCTCTCTCTCTCTCTCTCTCTCTCTCTGTCTCTCTCTCTCTCTCTGTCTCTCTCTCTCTCTCTCTCTCTCTCTCTCTCTCTCTCTCTCTCTCTCTGCCTATTATGGATCTAGATCATGATGTAAAACTCTCAATCACTTTTGCAGTCCCTGCCTACACGCCCCCCACCCCCCACAATCATCATAATAGACAAAATTTCCAAGACTGCAAGCAAGCCCCCAGTTAATTTTTTTTTTTTAAATAAGCACTGCCTTGGCTGTGTATCTCTTCATAGCAGTAAGACAGTGACTAAGACCGGGTTATCCCATCTTTACATGGGTTCCACAAATTGCACCCAGGTTTTTCGGGATTTTGTGGCAAGGGTTTTTCCTATTGAACTATGTCCTCAGCTGCCTGTTTATGTAAATGTAATCCCTGGGGACTCATTTATGCTCTTTTTGCTCCTAAATAATCTCAGGGCATTTTTACCCTGCTCTCTACTGGTTTACACTGGTTTACACTGCTCTCTATTGGTTTACCTCCAGAATAAAGACACAGAGACCTGGCAGTTTTTTTCTTAATAAGCTGCTGGCATTAAGGTGGGCAGATTCGAGCTATTCTAACCTGACTAGGCTGCAGATACCCCGGCACATGTCCCATTACTTGCCATCTGGTTTTGCCCTGGCTGTTCTGGTCCATGTATGTCCTTGTGGCTGCTCTCTCATTGTGACCTCATGGCAAATTCTCCAGGTCCATCCACATGGTCTCCCACGTCTTTCTTTTCTTCCTTGGGAACTCCTTCACTCTCTCAACTCCTCTGTTTCTTTTTTGGGACCCCCTGACTGAGATAGGAAGTCCAGTCCTATTGTCTTCTGCCAAGCTAATTGGCTGATCAGCTCTTTATTAACCAATCAGAGATGAAGGAAAACAATATTTATATAACATTCAGACAAGAGATGCTTGACAATGACATTATCTGGGCTGTAATCAGAATCTGAATACACAGTGCCCAAAACCATCTCCCACCATCTCTATGTCTTTAGAAGTATGGTCTGTGAGACATTGCATTTTTAAAATGTTTCAACTCACTGTGAAGATTTTTTTTCTTAAAAAAAAAAAAAAACCCTTAAGACCTCAGTGGTTCATTTGCAATTATATGCAGAAAACCTATAGCTTGCTTCCTTAAACTAATCCATGATTATTTTTCAATAAATGAACTTACATTTTTGCATTTGTAAAATGAAGTAAATGTAGTCATTTTTTAGCCTTTGAATTCAATAATATAGTAACAAGTTCATATTCTAGTAGTGAATTTCAGGCTTTCTAGAGAAAGGTCTTTCTATTCTCTCACACAGCCCATTTCAAATGAACAGCCCATTCTGAAAAATCACAGAATCAAGTAATGTATTCTAATAATATGCCTTAGAACATTACATTATGTATTATCAATGCAGGTCTTTCATAGCACTATCTTCTTGTCCAATTTGCATTGAAGTTTATAGCTTTTTTTCGCCCCCGTTGGCTTTTCCTTTTCTAGCTTGCTTTTAAAATGAAAATGGGAGCAAATCCAATACCATTTTTAGCATATAGTTGTATTCTCCCTTTTGTTTTTTTAGACTATGTTATTTACAGTGCCCAGTGAGATGGCTTAGCAGGCAAAAGCATTTGCCATCAAGCCAGCCTACCAGAATTCAATCCCTAGATCCCACCTTGTTGGGAACAAGGAAACAAATTCTTCAAGGTATCCTCTGACCTCCTTGTGTTCAATCCCCATTCACATAAATAAATAAATAAACAAACAAACAAACAAACAAACAAACAGGAGTTGGAGAGACAGCTCAGAGTTAGGTGAGGGGCTTGGATTGAAAAGAGGGTTAGCAGTTAGGAGACCTTGCTGCTTACAGGGAACCTGAGTTCAGGTCTCAACATGCATTTGTGGCTCACAAGTGCTTGTAACTGCAACTCCATGGTTTTCTGGGTTCTGAGAGCACACACACAGATGTGGCATACATTTACATTCACATGGAAACATAAATAAGGATAAGTCTTTAATAGTGATAAATATTAAAGTATTAAATCTATTGTATAAAGCAGAGAGTAAGGAAGCAGAACCATAATTACGTTGAATCTTCACATGGCCTTTTGTTCCAGTCACAAGACAGGACTCAAAGAATGGAAATGGCAATGAAAGCAAAAATAGCTCGTCTATAAATTATATCTGCATGGAGACATTTTCTTGCTTAGTCTGAAAGGCATTGGCCATAATGGTGGTTTTTTGTTTGTTTTTTTGTTTGTTTGTTTTAAGTTTCGATTATCTGACAAAACTTTTAAATTTTTGGTAGATTTCCATGAAACCAACGTTTTCAATTTCTCTAAAAGTTTGTGATGTTTGGAAGGAAGAACCTGGAAGGGGACTGCTGCTTTGAGCAAGGCTGCTCAAGTTCCTGCACTTTCGTCTCTGACACAGCACCAGCCACTGATCTTGAGGTTCCTTGGTTTCCTTGGGTCTGTTGAGTCTGATTCAGTGCTGTTTCTTGCCTCATCCTCAGGCACTGTAACCTGAAAACCATTTTCCTTTATACGCTGATGTTGTTTCCATGAAAAATCCTGGAGAATTTCTTTAGTGTACATTAAAGGCAGGTTGGGGTTCTGTTCCTTGGTCTTCACTAATTCATGGACCTAAAACGTGATGTGGTTATTTGAATGAAAATGCCCCACATAAAAGCCTTGAAGATATGGGTACAGGGGAAAAATTCCTGAACAGAACAGCAATGGCTTGCTCTGTAAGATCGAGAATTGACAAATGGGACCTAATGAAACTCCAAAGTTTCTGCAAGGCAAAAGACACCGTCAATAAGACAAAAAGACCACCAACAGATTGGGAAAGGATCTTTACCTATCCTAAATCAGATAGGGGACTAATATCCAACATATATAAAGAACTCAAGAAGGTGGACTTCAGAAAATCAAATAACCCCATTAAAAAATGGGGCTCAGAACTGAACAAAGAATTCTCACCTGAGGAATACCGAATGGCAGAGAAGCACCTGAAAAAATGCTCAACATCCTTAATCATCAGGGAAATGCAAATCAAAACAACCCTGAGATTCCACCTCACACCAGTCAGAATGGCTAAGTTCAAAAATTCAGGTGACAGCAGATGCTGGCGTGGATGTGGAGAAAGAGGAACACTCCTCCATTGTTGGTGGGATTGCAGGCTTGTACAACCACTCTGGAAATCAGTCTGGCGGTTCCTCAGAAAACTGGATATAGTACTACCGGAGGATCCAGCAATACCTCTCCTGGGCATATATCCAGAAGATGCCCCAACTGGTAAGAAGAACACATGCTCCACTATGTTCATAGCAGCCTTATTTATAATAGCCAGAAGCTGGAAGGAACCCAGATGCCCCTCAACAGAGGAATGGATACAGAAAATGTGGTACATCTACACAATGGAGTACTACTCAGCTATTAAAAAGAATGAATTTATGAAATTCCTAGCCAAATGGATGGACCTGGAGGGCATCATCCTGAGTGAGGTAACACATTCCCAAAGGAACTCACACAATATGTACTCACTGATAAGTGGATATTAGCCCAAAACCTAAGATACCCAAGATATAAGATACAATTTCCTAAACACATGAAACTCAAGAAAAATGAAGACTGAAGTGTGAACACTATGCCCCTCCTTAGAAGTGGGAACAAAACACCCTTGGAAGGAGTTACAGAGACAAAGTTTGGAGCTGAGATAAAAGGATGGACCATGTAGACACTACCATATCTGGGGATCCATCCCATAATCAGCTTCCAAATGCTGACACCATTGCATACACTAGCAAGATTATGCTGAAAGGACCCTGATATAGCTGTCTCTTGTCAGAGTATGCCTGGGCCTAGCAAACATAGAAGTGGATGCTCACAGTCGGCTATTGGATGGATCACATGGCCCCCAATGAAGGAGCTAGAGAAAGTACCAAAGAAGCTAAAGGGATCTGCAACCCTATAGGTGGAACAACATTATGAACTAACCAGTACCCCAGAGCTCTTGACTCTAGCTGCATATGCATCAAAAGATGGCCTAGTCGGCCATCACTGGAAAGAGAGGCCCATTGGACACGCAAACTTTATATGCCCCAGTACAGGGGAACGCCAGGGCCATAAAAGGGGAGTGGGTGGGTAGGGGAGAGGGGGTGGGTGGATATGGGGGACTTTTGGTATAGCATTGCAAATGTAAATGAGCGAAATACCTAATAAAAAATGGAAAAAAAAAAAAAAAAAGAAAATGCCCCACATAAGCTCGTAGATTTGAATGATTGGTCTCTACTTGGTAGAGTGCTTTAGGAAGGATTAAGAGGTTTGGCCTTGTTGAAAGAGGTATGTCACAGGGTGGGGGTGGGAGGGTGGGGGGGGTGGGGGTGGGTTTTGATGTTTAAAAAGTCCACACCAGTCTTCCTGCCACCCCTGGCTGCTTAAGCAAGCTTTCAGCTACTGCTCTAGGACCATGCCTTTCTGCCCAGTGCCACAGTGCCCACCATCATGGTCATGAACGCACCCTCTGAAACTGTAAGCAAATCCTCAATGAAATGCTTTCTTTTATAAGTTGCTTTGGTCATGGTGTCTCTTCAGAGCAATAGAACAGTAACTTAGATTCCCAGCTCGAGAAAAATAGCCTTCTTTATCATGATGGCCTGGCAAGGGACTTGCATGTCTTCTTCCCTTGCTTACCCAGGCATCTGTTCAACCTTCTGGTTAAAGCATGCTCAGTGAGAGTTTTGCTGGATAACACCCCTTTACTCTTGACTGTCCCAGCACTGTGAAAGGTTTACAGTGTAGTGTAGAAAGGTCAGGTTCTCACATAGGAATCATGCTTAGATTCTGCCTTGCTTGCTACACTACATAGTGAGAGGGTAGAAATCACAGTAACAAGAGCCAGTCCAGTGTACCATGAATGAGGGTGATGGTCATATTATTGACCTGGGAGCTGAAGAGGTGGCTCAGCGGTTAAGATCACTGCTCTTCCAGAAGAACCACTGAACTCAGCACCCACAAGGGGACTCACAATCATTCCAGTCCCAAGAGACACCCTCTTGTGGCCTCAGACGCCAGACTTGCACGTGGTGTACAAATATACATTCAGACAAAACACTCATACACTTATGATAACAATAAACAAATCTTGAAAAATTATTAGCACTACCTTATTAACTCTATACTTCCCTCTAAATTGTTCTTCTATGAGGAAAACAAACAAACAAACAAACAAACCTAACTTTGGTCTATCTGGGACTCCATGTTGCCCTTGACATTATCAGTAGTTCTGGTAAGCAGGGCCAGATGCAGCTTCTCTTAGATGTTAGCATGTGACTAACCCCTTCGAATACTACAAGTTCTAGATGTGAGTTGCCATCCCACATTGCCTCGCTTGGGTATGCATCGCTTTCAAACCTTAGACTTTTGGACCATTAAGTACTATAAACTTCGAACTGTCCTCCGGGTTTTGAAAACCGTTTGTGAGTCTCTCTATGTTGATACCCACCGGAGAAAATATCCAGCCTGCTAAGGAGCAGGACCGTTAACTAAAGCAGCCACTCTGACATGAGAAGTGCATGATGGTATAAATGAAGTCACTGCCATGAAATAATACAGATGTATTCTTTTCAGTGAATTCTGTGTAAACACCCAGTCAAGCTGAGACGTCCCTGATTATGTACAGGGAGTGTATTCAGAAAATCACCAGCTGGGTTTTTCAATGGTTTAAAAGATGCTGTGCTGTAGCATTCCAGAATAAAATAAGCAAATACCACCTACCAGCCCAGCAAGCTTTTTTTTTTTCCAATGCAACATCCCTTTACTTCAAAGCTTATAATGAAATTGATTTTCAGTGCTTTTTCATTTCAACTTGCAAGCCCCATGAATAACTACTCTAAAATAATTTCAACTTAGAAATGTTCAGAAACTGGTGAGAAATTGATAGTGACTGTTTTATGCTTAGCCGAAAGATATTGAATAAAAATGTAAAGGAAGAACTTGCTGCGCTTGGACGAGAAGAGTCGTATGATAAGGTATCGAGGACCCAGGAGTGATTTTCCATGATAAACAGAGTAATTTAAAACTTTCTTTAATTTTTAGTGGAATGGAACCTTCAAACAGATGAGATTTCATTACATGAGGAACTGACAGAGACTTTAAATCAAATTCTCATGTGTTTATACTTAGATTGCCAGTCATTGACTATGGCTATCAGATGCTAAAGATTCTGATGAGATTGGTTTTTTTTAATGTTCAGCAATATTAATTATTTGCTATTGAGTTATTTGCAAAAGCTCTTGTATTGTTTTACACACACACACACAGAGAGAGAGAGAGAGAGAGAGAGAGAGAGAGAGAGAGAGAGTTTTCCTTCTCTTTGATAAAATACCTTGACAAAAACAACTTAAGGGAGTCGTGGTTTGTTTTTGGCTTACAGTTCCCGTTCAGCTCAGGAGAGACCTGGCGGAGAAGGCATGGCGGTCAGGAGTGTGAGGCCTGCTTGTCATTTTATAGCCTCAGTCCAGAAGGAAAGAGTGAACAGGAAGTGGGGCCAGACTATAAAACGGCAAAGTTGGTTGGTCCCCAGTGACTACTTCCTCCAGCAAGGCTCCGCCTTCTAAAACTTCCATAACCTTACTCAAAGTAGCAACAGCTAGGAACCAAAGGCTCAAACCTGTGAGTCTATGGTGGGGTGAGGTGGAGGAGTATGGGGGTGGCACTTTCTATTCAAACCACAATACATATATTTACTTTGCATCCATATCAAATTGTGTTGATACTTAATTTCAAGCATGTGAAGATCCGGGTTTTGTGTCACTGAAGTTTATATAGTCTAAGAATCTCAGTGTGTGTGTTTGTGTTTGTGTGTGTGTGTGTGTGTGTGTGTGTGTGTGTGTGTGTGTGTGTGTTCTTTGAATAGGGACTACAAAATTTTGCGGCTCATATGGGTGGAGTCATCCAAACTACAGGCCCAGCCTTGCCAGTGTGGCTGTTATCTGAACCCAGATCCAGTGCTTGGAGTAGGTCCAACCTAATATCTACTCCATCTGCGAGCTGCTGGTGTGTGTGTGGAGGAGGTGGTCCTGCAGAACCAGATCCGGAGCCCATCATCACCATCAAAGATGAAAACCTGAAGCACAGTTGTGACTCAAGAGGGTGGCACTCCTCAGGACCTTGGAACTCCTCCGAGGAGCCCGAGAGATCTATGGAGCTCTGAGGGGAGACAAGAAGGTAGCTACAGGGGAGTCTGCAGAGCCTACAGTATCCCTGGAACAACTAGAGAAGGGTAAATCCTATGGGAAGATGCTTTTTAGAAAGTAGACACCTGAAATTGGAAGGGAAGTTCAGGGACAGAGCCACTGGTACAGGGGAGAATGGCAAAACTATAGACACGAGGGTATGGGAGCTATATGGGAATCCTTGCCACAACAAATAAAGAATAGGGCATGACTCAATAATAGGGTCTGACCTTGGCCTGCTGACATGAAGCTGCTACTGGGGCTCGTGATACTGAGAGAAGAAAATTGCTGGACCTCTACACTGCTTTCAGGCTGCAAACATTATGGTCCTGCCCGATGAGCCTAGGGATCGTTGGCATCAAACGCCTGGAGGTGTGTAGTAGTTTGGAGCTCACACTTTGCCTAGCCACAAGATCACCCTGAGTCTGGGCCACACCAGGATATCCAAGATGAATCTCAGCCACAGTTCAGTGTTTATTATCATAATAAACAGAAAGAATAGAAACCTTGAACCAAACCAATGACTCCTTGTAATGAGTATTTGCATATAAAGCTGTTTGGGCAAATATGTATATACCATGTTGACACTCTGCAGTTTGCAATGCCACTCCAATGAACAAATATACAGAGAGGTGAGAAAGATGTAGGAACAGAGGAGTATGTGCCTGGCAGAGAGAGGCAGAACTAGAGATGCCACGGTGGTGACAGGTGAGGAAGAAGGATGCAATGAAGAGGAGAGCATCGATGCGGAACAGGGCGGGCAGGGTGGTGTGCAGAAGCCTGGAGGTAGCACAGGCTTTGGTCCCAAACACACTGCCAAGCTGCATGGTTGCCCTGGATGTTCAAGATAGAGAAAGGTCCATTTTTGGATTGGGCCTTTTTTGGAAAGCCCTCCAAGGTCTGTGCTAGCCCTGGAGGCCATGTTGTTATCTGTGATCCAAGCTACTGCCAGGGCCCATGCTGGTGTCCATGGTCCCTGCTGCTTTCTAGGCCCCATTGATGCCCAAGGTATATGATCTGTGTTGCCATAGGAAGCCAGATTGATGAGTGTGGCCTGTGCTACCACCTGAGGTCATGTTGTTGTCTGTGGTCCAATTGGCCACCCAATAGTCCTGTCAGTGTCTGTGGTGCATGGTGTGGCTGGGCCCAAGTTGATATCGATGTTATCATGTAACCACCGAAGGTCATGGGGATATCTATGATCTGTGCTACCACCTGAAGCCAGGCTAATGTCTGTGGCCCATGTTGGACCCAGAAATCTGTGTTGACACTGACTATAAAGGTCAAGGAAGTATGTTTTGCAGCCTTATCAATGACTGGAAACTCAGTTGAGAATGAGAGATATAGACAGCTTCTGTGAGAACCTATCTCCATCCCCCAACCTCACTACCCATCAACGAAAGTCTAGACAGGAAGTCATTGAAGGGAACTCTTAAAATTATTTGATAGAGATGCTAAAGTATAGCTCTTCACAGCTGATAGCTTCTGATGGGGCTGGTGAACAGCTTGGGATTGGGATGGGGAAGGACTCAGTTTTCATTAAAGGGAGTTTGACCATGCTCAGTGAGTATATGGGCAACACAAGTTGGACTTGGAATTCTCTTCTCTTCTCTTCTCTTCTCTTCTCTTCTCTTCTCTTCTCTTCTCTTCTCTTCTCTTCTCTTCTCTTCTCTTCTCTTCTCTTCTCTTCTCTTCTCTTCTCTTCTCTTCTCTTCTCTCCTCTCCTCTCCTCTCCTCTCCTCTCCTCTCCTCTCTTCTCCTTTCCTTTTCTTCTGTTTTGGGTATTCTTTTGTTGGGGGGGGGGTGTCACAAGAGTGGGAATGGAACTGGGAGTGCTGAGAAGAAAACACGATCAGAAGCATTGTGGAAATTTACAAATAATCTATAAAATGTTATGTTAAATAAAAATTATGTATGTAATATTTGGTAAGAAAATGTGAACTGAAGTTTCCTCGAGGGGGGAAAAAGAGAGAAAAGAAAGAAAGCTGAATATAAGTTAAAGATTCTACAAGGGGTATAGATTAATAAGAAATTTGTGGTTGTGAGATTTGAAATGTTACAGGCCTAAAGCCAAATTGTCCTGGATTATCTTTAATCTCATTAACAGACATTCACTGGCTATTTCTGTGTCTGACCCAACATTCTTTTATCAGCTAAAACCTTCCAAATTAACAGACTATTAGCTTCCACCAACCTCAAAGAATGTCATCAGATGACATCTAAAATCTATTGTAGAAATTTCTTCAATTTTCTGACCTCTCTACTTGATATTGGCACCAACATATTTAGAAAATGCACTGACATGATTTTCTTTTGTTCTGTCACTATCAAACTGTGACTGCTCATGTGACTGTTTGTACACTGGAACTTACTATGTTGAGCAACCTGAATCTGTGTTCCTGAGCCATTGTTACTTATATTATTACTTATATTTGGCTCCAAATTAATAATCTTTTATTCCCTTTGAGACAAAAACAGTGTATTCCATCTATATTAGTAGTTATTTATAGAGATATTAGAAATTACAACAAATTGCAAATATTGAAAAATGGAAAGTTTCCACAGATCACAAAGACTTATTAGATAACCCTTTTACTAATGAACTTACTAATAAATCTCTAGTGTATCCTTGTCCTTATGCTTTTTAATTGTATATTCATGCTTCATCTCTTTCTATGACACCAATTTCAGAATACATTTTCTAAACTCTATGGAATAGAAAGATAATATAGCCTATATATATATATATATATATATATATATATATATATATATATAGTGATTATATATATCTCAGGGTCCCAGAGGCAGCTTGACTCCCAGGAACTCTGACACACCCAAAATCTCAGGATCACAGGATCACAGGATCACAGAATCACAGATTACAGAGGCAGCTGGCCTATGAGGAGTTCTGACACAGCCAGGATTATAGGAAGGACAGACTCCAGTCAGATAGTGAGGACAGACAGATATAACTAGAGATATCCAGATGGTAGGAGGCAAGCATAAGAACATAAGCAACAGAAACAAAGGTTACTTGTTATCATCAGAACCCAATTCTCCCACCATAACAAGCCCTGGATAAACCATCACACTGGAAAAGCAAGACTCAGATCTAAAGTCACTTCTCATGACAATGATAGAAGACTTTAAGAAGGACATAAATAACTCGCTTAAAGAAATATAGGCGAACACAGGGAAACAGGTAGAAGCCCTTAAAGAAGAAACACAAAAATCCCTTAAAGAATTACAGGAAGTACAATCTAACAGGTGAAGGAAATGTACAAAACCATCCAAGATCTAAAAATGGAAATAGAAACAATAAAGAAATCACAAAGGGAGACAATCCTGGAGTAAGAAAATCTAGGAAAGAGATCAGGAGTCATAGATGCAAGCATCACCAACAGAATACAAGAGATAGAAGAGAGAGTCTCAGGGGCAAAAGGTATCATCGAAAACTTTGACAGTCAGAGGAAATGCAAAATGCAAAAATATCCTAACCCAAAACATCCAGGAAATTCAAGACACAATGAGAAGACCAAGCCTAAGGATAATAGGTACAGAAGAAAGCAAAGATTACCAAATAAAGGGCCAGTAAATATCTTCAACAAAATTATAGAAGAAAACATCTCTAACCTAAAGAAAGAGATGCCCACAAACATACCAGAAGCCTACAGAACTCCAAATAGACTGGACCAAAAAAGAAATTCCTTCTGTCACATAATAATTAAAACACCCAATGCACAAAACAAAGAATATTAAAAGCAGTGAGGGAAAAATGTAACATATAAAGGCAGACCTATCAGAATTACACCAGAGTTCTCATCAGAGTCCATAAAAGATAGAAAATCCTGACATACAGACCCTAAGGGAACATAAATGACAACCCAGGCTACTATACCCAGCAAAACTCTCAGTTACCATAGATGGAGAATCCAAGATATTCCATGACAAAACCAAATTTATACAATATCTTTCCACAAATTCAGTCCTACAAAGGATGATAGATGGAAAACACCAACACCCTAGAAAAAGTTAGAAAGTAATCTTTCAACAAACCTAAAAGAAGACAGCCACATAAACAATTCCACCTCTAACAACAAATATAACAGGAAGTAACAATCACTTTTCCTTAACATTTCTTAACATCAAAGGACTCAATTCCCCAATAAAAAGACATGGACTAACAGACTGGATACGTAAACAAGGCCCCAAATTTTGCTGCATACAGGAAACACACTTCAGTGACAAAGACAGACACTATCTCAGAGTAAAAGGCTAGAAAAACAATTTTCTAAGCAAATGGTCCCAAGAAACAAGCTGGAGTAGCCATTCTAATATTGAATAAAATCTACTTTCAACCAAAAGTTATCAAAAAGGATAAGGAAGAAAACTTCATACTGGTCAAAGGAAAAATCTACCAAGATGAACTCTAAATTCTAACATCTACCCTCCAAATGCAAGGGCACCCACATTCATAAAAGAAACTTTACTAATGCTCAAAGCACACACCCCACACAATAATAGTGGGAGATTTTAACATTCCACTCTCATCAATTGATAGATCATGGAAACAGAAACTAAACAGAGACACAGCAAAACTAACAGAAGTTATGAACCAAATAGATCTAACAGATATTTACACATTTCATCTAAAAGCAAAAGAATATACTTTCTTCTCAGCACATCATGGTACCTTCTCCAAAATTGACCACATAATTGGTCACAAAACAGGTCTCAACAGATACAAGTAGACTGAAGTAATTCCGTGCACCCTGTTAGATCACCACAGACTAAGGCTCGTCTTAAATTCCAACAAAAACAACAGAAGACACACATATACATGAAAGCTGAACAACACTCTACTCAATGAAGAATGCCTTGTCATGCATCAATGGGAGGAGAGGTCCTTGGCCCTCTGAAGGCTCCATAGATGCTCCAGTGTAGGGGAACTGAGGGCAGGGAGGTGGGAGTAGGTGGGTGGGTAGGTGGAGGAACACCCTCATAGAAGCAGGGGAAGGGAGGATGGGATAGGGGGTTTCTGGGAGGGGGGGCAGACAGGGAAAGGGGATAACATTTGAAATGTAAATAAAGAAAATATCCAATAAAAAAAAAGAGCACTGATTGCTCTTCCAGAGGTCCTAAGTTCAAATCCCAACAACTACATGGTGGCTCACAACCATCTGTAATGAGATCTGTTGCCCTCTTTGGTGTGTCTAAAGACAGCTACATTGTACTTACATATAATAAATAAGTAAATCTTTAAAAAAAGAAAAAGAAAAAAGAAAAAGGAACAAATGTCCCCTGGTCTTCTGTGGTCCAATGTGTGCCTAAATATTACTTATTCATACAAGAAGGCAAAAACAAAAAACTCATGTTGCTTAAAAAAAACTAAACTGTTGTCCCAACCTGGTAAGAAGGAGACATGCTCCACTATGTTCATAGCAGCCTTATTTATAATAGCCAGAAGCTGGAAAGAACCCAGATGCCCCTCAACAGAGGAATGGATACAAAAAATGTGGTACATTTACACAGTGGAGTACTACTCAGCTATTAAAAAGAATGAATTTATGAAATTCCTAGGCAAATGTTTGGACCTGGAGGGCATCATCCTGAGTGAGGTAACACAATTCCAAAAGAACTCAAATGATATGTACTCACTGATAAGTGGATATTAGCCCAGAAACTTAGTATACCTGAGATATAAGAGACAATTTGTAAAACACATGAAACTGAAGAAGAACGAAGACCAAAGTGTGAACACTTTGCCCCTTCTTAGAATTGGAAACAATCACCCATGGAAGGAGTTACAGAGACAAAGTTTGGAGCTGAGACAAAAGGATGGACCATCTAGAGACTGCCATATCCAGGGATCCATCCCATAATTAGCCTCCAAACGATGACACCATTGCATACACTAGCAAGCGTTTGCTGAAAGGACCCTGATATAGCTGTCTCTTGTGAGACTATGCCGGGGCCTAGCAAACACATAAGTGGATGCTCACAGTCAGCTATTGGATGGATCACAGGGTTCCCAATGGAGGAGCTAGAGAAAGTATCCAAGGAGCTAAAGAGATCTGCAACCCTATAGGTGGAACAACATTATGAACTAACCAGTACCCAGGAGCTCTTGACTCTAGCTGCATATGTATCAGAAGATGGCCTAGCTGGCCATCACTGGAAAGAGTGGCCCATTGGACAGGCAAACTTTATATGCCCCAGTACAGAGGAACGCCAGGGCCAAAAAGTGGGAATGGGTGGGTAGGGGGGTGGAGGGGAGGGCATGGGGGACTTTCGGGATAGCATTGGAAATGTAATTGAGGAAAATACCTAATTAAAAAAAATATTAAAAAAAAAAACCTAAAATGTAGCATCTGTGTTTTATGAAAACCATATAGATCATTGGATGTAAATAAGAGGCATATAATTTCTGCATGGCAATTTCCTATATCAAGCAATATTTAATCAACATAATTAAAAAGCTTTGCCATGATCAAACTTTCATGCTTCTTCAAGAGAAATTCAACTTATTATTTTAAAAAGCATAATTAATATTGTTGGAACAATTTGACAAGATGTTAGTTTACAGTAAAATTTCAGTTTGGAGGACACAATGAGTAAATATTTCTGTATCATGGCAACGAGGGATATTTTAGTACAGTATGTCCTTCTATTTAATAATGTAAATTAATTATATGAAGTATTTGTCATCTTGATTTCTGTAGTGACAAAAAGAACCTGACAGATCTGCAGGTCGATAGAATTGAATGGAGCTCAGCAGAGACAAACCTTTGATGTGGATAGAATATTTGATCATAAGATGGAAAGGCCAAGGTAATGTCACAGAAATCAACTACTGTGGAAAAAAAAATCTCAGTTTATCAGTTCAACTTGGTAAACATGAAATATGTGCTGTTTGCTTCCTGAATTAATTTCTGCATGTTTCTGAAAAGTTATCAGGTAGGAATGAGGTCGTCTATGTTCTATCTTTCCTTAAATCTCATTTGCTTTTAATGAAAAGTGGTCATATCCCATATCATTCAAGAAGTAGACTGTGGCTAATGAAGCATATGATATTAAAAATAAAGCATACATAATCGAGTGAGCTTTTCCCCCTTCAGTTTGAAATATGCTGAGAGAAGTACTGTCTGTGTTGGAACACTTGTTGGCTTATGCAACTCATTTCTTCAGGTTTGGCTTGATTCAGAGGTAAACTAAGTCTTTAACTCTTTTAACAATGTTGCCCAGTAGAGGGTGCCATTTTAAGTCCACACTTGGTTGTAGGCTAAGATTTTTTTTTTTCCCCAAACCTACTGTATTTAGGGTTCTTAAATGCTTCTAACCCACTGACCAGAGGTCTCTGGGGCAGGGGGAAGGTTAATAGGAAAAGGGGTTTGTGGACCTGTTTAGGAGTAATTCATTGGGGCGATTCCACTTTTCATTGTCAGGATATCAGCAGTCCAGTTCAATAGCAGATACTAAACAGGCATCAATAATTGCAACCCTCTCCAGAAGAAACATCCAGGCTCTGTTGCTGCATCAGCAGGAGTCAGCTAAAGCAGCCGGGACCAGCCAGAATACCATGAGAAATTCTTTTGTGCATTTCTTGTATCTTTAATTTTTCTCAAATCCTATTTTTAATGATGGTTCATAAATGCTTTAACCTCCCTTTTTAACCCACCACCCACCAGAAGTAGTGAGAAAGGGATATGGGGGAAGTGGGCCTGTTTTAAAAGGTTCTTTGGAGCAACTCCTGTCTATGTTGTTTGGAAATCACAGATCAGTTCACAGGTCAGCAGGGACAGCTCGATCCACTCTCAACCCCTTCCTGGATACATGGCAGCAGTTGGGTTCTGTAGGGTCAGGATAGCCAACACAAATCAGCAGTGAGGCATGACCCAGGAGAGACAACCAGACCTCAGCCTCTGCTCTAGTCAGCAGGAAGGCCCGGTGCCAACGGGAGTTCTCAGCTGTGCCTCTCTCAGGGAAGTGATGACCAGGGAAGACTTGAGACCCTCAAACATTGCACAGCTATCTCTATAAGTGAGCCAAGCTCACCCAACCCTGTTACTGTCTGTCAAGTTCTATTTATTCCCTCAAAACATCACGCGTCCTTCAGGGTCTTGTCTCAGCTGACATCACTCTGCCAATCAACCTGAGTCTAAGGAAGTGGTGAGAAATTATACCACACCACCAGAAATTTTTTGGTGAGTTTCTCTTTATGGAGTCTTGACAAATGCAGCTCAACTATGCAATGTAATACAGACCAATACGTGTGTACTGTCAGCAAAGAATCCTTCCTCACGTGTCCTTTCACATGCTTGCTTCAGGAGAACATCCTCTCCTGTGTCTGCTTCAGTTATTCATCCCTTCACGAGTCTGCCTTAGTCTTTCACCTGTGTCCACTTCAGGAAAACACTCCTTCACGTGTTTGTTCCAGCAAAACACCATCCGACTGAGTTTCCCAAGAACTCTTAAGTTTCCACTTCAGTCTCTCTTTATTAAGTGAAGACCAGCAAAGACCAGTGAAGCAGTGGAGGTCTAGCAACGTAGTGGCTTGGTTCTATTTACATTCCTTCTAAACATCTTGTACCCTCTCAAGTGTGAGTTTTTCAGCTGAGAGGGATGAGACAAGCTGACTCCATGGCAGGCTTCAAATTGACAGTTAAGGAGACTAGGCCCAAGAATTGGGCAAGTCCAGGCTTGCCCAGGCAAGTCCATTGCTAATACAAAAAAAACCAAACAAACAAACAAAAAAAAAAAAACAAAAAAAAAAAACAAAAAAACCCCAAAAAACCCAGGCTCCAGCCTTCACACCCAGGTAATGGAATGTCCCAGCCACCTTGCCTAAGGCAAGGACAATGGGTAGGCAGCAGGTTCCAGACTTCCTCAGCTACTTCCTCAGGAACAGTTCCCAGTCCTCCTCAGCAAGTTTCCAGCCCCAACACACCCGGTAATGGAATGTCCATAGAGATGGTCCCAACAGATTAACATAGAGGTCACCTACCCTGGAATTCCCTAATGTGCTTTAAATCAGGCCTACAAGCTCACTTGGGTGTCTCTGTGGACTGGACCACAGCCCAGCACGCTGCCCAAGCTAATCCTAGAGCCAGGCCACACATCCCTCGGGGTGTCCCATTTCTGCTCTCACATTGCAGCCAACTTCTGAAGGAAGGTGGTCATAGGGCTGTTGTCATTTAGAGCTAATCTAGGGGGTGAGGCCTCAGCAGGCCAAGGATGGAGGTACTCTGGATATAGGGAAGGGAACCAGAACTTTCAGTAAGATTTGCTCTGTACCCTGGTGTGGGACAAGCAGGGGGAAGGGACCTGGTGATGCTCAAAGCTTGGTAATGGGGAGACCCCAGCATGCTGGACCTCTGCAGAATAAAACACTCTTGACATTTACATGCTATTTGAGTTGGGGTATCATTCTTTGGTGACTCATGGACCCCTTATACAGCAAAACATCGCATGCCCTCTCACAAGAGAGCTTCCAGGAAAACATCACATGACACAACTAAGTTGTAAGAAACAAGAAATTTCTATTAGGTGACTTCTGGTGTCTCCAGGAGAATATATTCTGACATTAATATCTAGGGGTGAAAAAGACAGTATTTCTCCTCACTCCAGCCATCCTAACTTTCCTTCTCATCCGACCAAATGAAGGTCCAACTGAGTAATGCTTCATTTTCCTGGGTACCTTCCATTCCCTCACACAAGCAACTCTGATGTTAGTCCCGTAATTACCCAAACTCTCTGCCAAGGCTATGAGGTTGATGCATGTTTTCAATCACATGTGGATATACTGCCCATGTTTGAGAGCCTATGGATACTGAAAAGGTCAGTTTAGGAAATTTGGGAAGGTCATGAAACACATTCCCCTCCGGAAGGGAGAGGCTAATATCCATTTCTCAGACCACAGGGTGGGAACCGACCTGTGGGTGGGGACACATTCTGCAGGACTGACTTGCCCACCTTCAGACTAGAGAAGTCCTTGTCACCTCATTCCCTAAAGACCGATCAGCTTAAAGGTTCCACTGTTCCACCAATCATATTGTGCCTAGCTGCTGATGCTCTATTCTGCGCCTGGAAACCATATAAGAACTCGAGGAGCTCCCAGGGACTATACCACCAACCAAAGTGTACACATGGTGGGACTCATGGCTCCAGCTGCATATGTAGCAGAGGATGGCCTAGTGGGTCATCAAAGGGAAGAGAGTCCTTCGTCCTGTGAAGGTTCTATGCCCCAGTGTCAGGAATGCCAGAGCCAGGAAGTGGGAGTGGGTGGGTTGGTGAGCAGCAGGAGGGGGTGGGGGTAGGGGATTTTCAGAGGGGAAACCAGGAAAGGGGATAACATTTGAAATGTAAATAAAGAAAATATCTAATAAAAAAAATCACACAGGAATCAGCAATGGCAGAGTCAAGAAAGGAGCCTGCACTCATAAGCCACTTCCACCATTTCCCAGAACATCTCTGACAGGACTACAAGGGAGTATTGGAATAATTACCATCATTGGCTTAGAAAGGTCAAGGTTTCTTTGGGTATGTAATTTTCTTCCTAAAGTCATTGGTTCTGGGTCCATGAGTTAAGAAAAGAATTGGCTAATCTTATTAAGAATATTTTGATTTAGAATTGAAGCAAGGAATTGTAGTCTCCCCTCCCCCAGCCTGAAACCTGCTTGCTCGGGGTGGAGCTTCCTGCTCATTCGTTCTGCCACGCCCACTGCTGGAACCTGAGGAGCCACACACGTGCACCTTTCTACTGGACCCGAGATTATTCGGCGGGAATCGGGTCCCCTCCCCCTTCCTTCATAACTAGTGTCGCAACAATAAAATTTGAGCCTTGATCAGAGTAACTGTCTTGGCTACATTCTTTTCTCTCGCCACCTAGCCCCTCTTCTCTTCCAGGTTTCCAAAATGCCTTTCCAGGCTAGAACCCAGGTTGTGGTCTGCTGGTCGGACACAACAATTGGCGAACCAACGCGGGACTGAGAAACGGCAAAGGATTTTTGGAAGAGACGCTGCTGGTTCGGAGCTCCATAAAATAAAGGATAAGGGAAATTCATACCGGAGAAGGTATGGGCTAAGCTGAGACAGCGTTAAACCCGAGCGCTGGTTCACTTAGGTTCAGCAGTGAGGAGCTGGGTAATAGGCGGTAGGCCGTAGCTCTCCGAAGCTACATGAGGTGTGAGAAAAGAAAGGGTTTATTAAAAGGAATAGGCGGATTGCCCCAGTTAATAAAAAATGCATCATAAGGGAGGAAAATGTCCCAAAAAGCAGAGAGAAATATCTCTCTGGGCCTTATAGCAGGAGTACTCTGTTACCTTTTGTGTCTTGTCTAATGTCCGGTGCACCAATCTGTTCTCGTGTTCAATTCATGTATGTTCGTGTCCAGTCTGTATGAATGAATGTTCTATGTTTTGTGTTGGATAATAAAGATGGTATAAAAAACTTTATCTGCAAAGCTGAGAGCTGCCACGTGTTTCAGCCAGGAATCAGACACGTGGCGGGAGGGCCCCTGCTGGAAAAACTGTTCCTTTTAGGAAATAAGGGCGAGTGCACAGCCTCTAAGTTTCAGAGTAAAAAAGCTAATAAATGGTTCATGATTAATGTGTTTGACAATGGTAAAGTGTTTTTTATTTTATGATTGTAGCTACAAAAATTATTATTCTCTGATTGGTCTAAATGTAACTGCTTCATTTGGTTCTTTTTTATTGGTAATGTGCTCTAAGTGTTTTCACAATCAGCTCATAAGTTGTTGGTTAAGATTAATAATTGTTACATTGCTACAGATGGTTAGTGTTAAATTTGATAACTCAAGTTTAGAGTCCTTCCGACACATGGCATAAGGCAGCCCAAGAGGCTGGGTCTCTAAAGATATTTCTAGTTTAGGTAATAATTAATGTGGTTCGTATCCTAAATAGTAAAATTTAAAATAAGATTTAAAGCAATGTCCTTTTACTAAAGCATTAAAGCTTGCTTTAATAGGTATTCATAGGTATTAATTGACATCCAAACTTCGTAATATGATAGTAATGCTTCTAATATTGATTTTAAAGATAATAAATTGTTTTAAACTTGGGTTTTGCTTTCCCAAGGTTACAGGTATTATCCTAACCTTACACAAAAAACTTAAAAATTATGGTTAAAACTGCTATTGTTCCATTGACTGCAGCTTGCAGTTTGATTTCAAATTTAAGATCTTTAATTCACCTGTATACTGTAATTAAGATAATTACAAGAGTAATCATCTTATGAGAGCGCTCATACAGCTCACTTCATACAAAACTGTGACAGAGTTATCTAGTTATGTTTGTCTTTGTAAATAGATTAGACAAACAGTTTGGTTATAGTTGCTGCCTGGCAGGAAACTGCAGTACGGGCAATTTTTTCACAACACTAAAGTTGTGAAGAACGTTTTAACTGTAAGTCATCTTAAGAAAGAGTATCAAAATTTGGAGGCGTAGACAGTTATATTGTTTCTCTAGAATCGGTCCTTATTACAGGAGGGCCAAGATGCTCAGATTAAAAGGTATTTTACGTTTGAGACAATGCAGGGCTCTGGGCAGCCCCAGAGCAGCTTGTGGCCTTTCTTTTGTTTTACAAACAGTGCCTGAAAAAGATTTTTCCCTGTGTTCAAGAGAAATTCTTTTTAACAGTGTTACAGATCTATTCAGATGTTTAAAATAATGCTTAAATTCAAAGAGTTTTGCTTCTAGTGAACTGTAATCACTAGAAAATTTTGCCTCTAGGTATGGCTAATGTAACTTTACATTATGTAAGAAAAAATTTTATTGTTTCTGCTTCTATACAAGAAGCCAAGAGTTTTAATCTTTCAGTGTATATTGTTTCCTAAGTGAAAAGTACTTTATTAACTAATGCTTCTTAAAGTTTACCTTAAATCCTTGCTCTCACCCAAAAGATTCAGAGACAATATCCTTTTATTACTTAGGGTTTTAGTTTACTACAAAAGTTTCTACAAAAAATAAAGCTTTTATAATTGTTATTAATTGGTAATTAAAAATTGGTTGTGCCCAAAACAATTCTTTTGGCCAGAAAAAAGATTATTGTAAAGTCATTTTTCTCATCCTCCCAGCCGATCGTTGGCCCACGTGGGCCCAACTAGCTTCTGTGGGGCGGAGTCTTAAGACACAGTTTTCCCTGTTCCAGCACAGATGATCTAGTTGTGTGCTGTAGATGGTGTTTTAAAATGCTGAACAATCAAACCTTAATTTGTATATTAATAGTCAATGCCATATCTCTGAGCTCGCAATTGCTTAAATTGTTCATCCCTCAGATACTATTAATTCTCAAATTTACAATTGCTTATGCATATTTCTAGTTAATAAATAAATAAATTATGCACATGTAACTCTTAATAACTTTGCAAGCCTTCTAGTTACAACTGCTCCTTAAGAAAATTGATTAAAAGTGCAATTAGTCACTGCCCCTTTACAGCCAAGTATTTAAAATGTTTTGTCAACTAGTTATTAATTCAAAGGTTTAGGTATTGTAAAATTTTAAAACTTTAACTTCTTAAAAGACAAAAAAGAGAGAAATTGTATCTCCGTGCATACTATTTAGTGCATTCCCATGCACACTATTTAAGTCTTACCTTTATTTTCAAAATCTAATATTTTAATGTCAAAGAGTTTAATAAATGCTTTATAGTATCTTAAAGGGATCTACTTATTGGCTTATAGATTAATCCTAAAACAACTACCTTATTAAAAAAGGGAAAAACAGGTTTTCTCCACAGAACGCTGCAGAAGCATATTAGTAAATTCGTGTGACGAGCTGGTAGGTAAGTTGATTCATGTCCTGATTGAATTGACTAAAAAACTAAATTAAATTCATGTTTTAGATCCATCCTTACTTGTCATTTTTCCAGTTTAGACTAGCTTCTAGCCTTTTAACTTTATGGCAATAGTACATCAGAGACTGTATATTCAGACTTAGTAAAATTAGTCATTTAATAGAGTCATAATGATTTTTCTCCTTTCTTCAGTGTGACCAGCCATTCTAACTCAATCTCAGACTGGTCTAATATTCAGTCCAATGTTAGAGATTCCTATATTCTAAATTACCTAGCAAAGTTAATTCAGAGCACATCCCCCACTTCCCCTAGATCCCTAACCTCAGAAGGATTGCTGGCCTTACAGCTAGTAGAAAAAGCTATTAAAGAGCAATTGTTCACTTAATACATTAGTAAAATGGAAGGACCCCCTGACTAATGAATAGAAGGGTCCAGATCCAGTTCTAATTTGGGGTAGAGACTCAGTTTGTGTTTTTTCACGAGATAAAGATAGAGCGCAGTGGCTGCCAGATAAATTAATTTGTTAGATGAACACAGATTCTAAATCTTCTAAGGTATCACCTTGAGGACTAAAATTCCTCTTTTGCTTAAAAGTCGGCTTGAGGACTCAGGCTCCAAAAAAGCTACTCTCTGAGCCAGCTCCCCGACAGGAGGCCGGAGACTAGCCTCAGCTTTACAGTTTGCATTTAAATAAAGTACCTAGAGTTCCCCAAAAGAAGTTCTGCTTTCCTACTTTCTCACTGTCCGAGATTTTGTCTTTCAAGCAGGTAAATCAACATTCTCGAGGCGGACCAGCGGATGTGCATCCCCGCGCCCCTAGAGCACACAGGTGGCAGCTGTTACCCCCAGTCTCAGGACATTTCCAGCACGTGGTTTTCAGTCTGAGTTAAAAATTAGGTTTACCAAGAGGGCTAGAAAAGTAGATATTTCTATATTAATAAAGATTGGTTTTTATTTTGATAGACAGGCTTAGCCCCTTAGCTGACCTCTGGCTTTTCACCCTTGCTGTTACTGCAAGGTGTCCTTAGCTCAATAGGCTGTGGAAAAAACAGGGATGAGGAGGAACGACTTCCAGCTCCTATTTTAGCCACAAATCGTGGTGTTACTAACGACATAATTCTTGCTTAGGCTTTGCTAATTCTGAGGTTGATAATTCTCCTTTAGGAGCTGCACAGCACTCAGAACTGTGCATACTGGTTTGTGATTGTACAAATTCAGTATGGGCACCGCTTGGTGCAGAGATACTTACTGCAAGGGAAGGTCCAGCTTGACCATTTCTGAGTTTCCTGTGAGATAAACCCGGTTTAAAAGAGGTTGGTATCATATTTTGGTTAAAAATAAAAAATATTTTCCGGCTCTACCTCGCCTCCCCAAAAGATACCGAGAGCCACATGTGTGGGTTTTACCAGTACCCACGGGAGGAATCGGGTCCATGTCCACCCAAGCCAAGGTTAAAAGCCCACTCATCTACGGATGAGAAAATCATTTGATCACCTCAGTTAAGCGTTGCCTTATTTAACTTAATTAATAGGGGGGAGAGAGATTGGAGACGTACTATTGAAAGGGCAAGCCCTTCACTGCCTCCCACCCAAATAAAAAAGCCAATTGGCCTTGTACTACAAGAGCCGGTCGAACTCCTTCTCCCTGTTTCCCACCTATCATCCAAAAACTTAGTGTTATTATAGTGTATTTCACATTTGTTCAGTCAAACTTAGCCAAAGTTCCAACGCCCTACTTAAAATTCAACTAGAAAGTTACCTACCAAGTACTAATTAGCATTATAAAGTCAGAGCCTACAGCTCCAGGCTTTTCAGTTAGTTGTTCACTAAGATAAGAAAGGACAGTCTTAAGCCAGATACAGTTTACCATAAGAAAAGTTAACGAATCCCAGTGAAGCAAGTTTTTTCTTTAGCCCTAGATTCCAGGCAGAACTATTGAGCATAGATAATTTTTCCCCCCTCAGGCCAGCTTTTTCTTTTTTTTAATTTTGTTAATAAAAGGGAGGAGATGTAGTCTCCCCTCCCCCAGCCTGAAACCTGCTTGCTCGGGGTGGAGCTTCCTGCTCATTCGTTCTGCCACGCCCACTGCTGGAACCTGAGGAGCCACACACGTGCACCTTTCTACTGGACCCGAGATTATTCGGCGGGAATCGGGTCCCCTCCCCCTTCCTTCATAACTAGTGTCGCAACAATAAAATTTGAGCCTTGATCAGAGTAACTGTCTTGGCTACATTCTTTTCTCTCGCCACCTAGCCCCTCTTCTCTTCCAGGTTTCCAAAATGCCTTTCCAGGCTAGAACCCAGGTTGTGGTCTGCTGGTCGGACACAACAAGGAATCACTACCTTTTGGCAGCTACCTCCAGTTTCTTTGGTATTTGTCAGTCCCTTTATTTGACCTTTCTCTCACAGCACAGTGAACATATGGTCTGCAGGTGAAGAGGCAAGAGCTAATCACCTTTGGCCCCTAAGCTGCTTGCTAAGTGGACATTTGCAATTAAGATAATTACCCCTTTTGCAAGAAGAGAATTTATAAGAGGTTATAGGTAGGAGGCTGGCCATCAAACTTCTCCTGAGGGTCAACTTACCTTACACTGGGCTTTGTGCTTCTTGCTTTGTTTTCATTTCTCTGATGAAAAGGATTTCAAAATGTTCCAAATCTTCAGATCACTTGATTCACAGGCATCTTGGATTATATAGTATTAGCAAAGAATGCCTTGTGACAATATATATTTTGTCTTTCCAATGTATATTTATTTAAATACTTTCAATAGGTCAGTCCCTATGATGTCATTGCTCTCTAGAAGAGAAATCTCAATACTGTTGTGTCCTGTGAGCCAATTCGTATTAGGGAGGAAAAGGGCAAGGCTAGGCTAAGACTGATATGTCCAATGGTAAGGAATGAGCAGGTATTAGGTTTGCAATGTGCAGATCTATGGAGGGGATGATATCAGTTCCATTGAGGTAACTGAGGCAGAATGGAGTGGGCTTACAGTGAGACTTGGAGAAGACCTGGAGAACATGTTTTTTTTGGGGGGGGTTGTTGTTGTTGTTTGCTGTAAAACAAAGAGCTTATAGTGTCATTTCTATGTCTGATCATCTCTGACTTTATGTCACTGAATATTCTTCCTCCAATGAGAAAGCTATTTCTTCCCCATCTCTGTTACATTTCTATGCCTATTCAAAATGTACTCTACATTAATACAAGCACCTGTAGATATTATAGGGATGAGTTGAAAAAATGACTTTTTGTTTGTTTGTTTTGTTTTGTTTTGTTTTTTGAGACAGGGTTTCTCTGTGTAGCCCTGGCTATCCTGGAACTCACTCTGTAGACCAAGCTGTCCTTGAACTCAGAAATCCTCCTGCCTCTGCCTCACAAATGCTGGGATTAAAGGCATGCCGCCACCACAGCCCGGAGAAACAATGACTTTTTGTAGTTGTTAACTACCTTAGTTAGGGTTTCATTGTTGTCTTTCATAGGCTCTCTGCATGGTGCCAAGTCTCAACTTCTTTGCATGACCCCTTCAGTGCTGGGCTTTTAACTGCAACTAAGGCTGCATCTTCACCATTGTCCTTCAATGGCCTCTCACAGTTCAAATCTCAGCTGCTCTGCATGACTCCTTCAGACCTTCAAACCAGTACCACCTGGGTGATTCTTATGCTTTACCAAGTCAACAAGAAGTACAACTATTTCCGGAACACAGCTCCTTTGTACTCTCAGAAAACACTTTCCAGAATATTTCACCTCAGTGATGCTGGTCTCTTCTTAATCAGTGCTAATTTCCATGGTGGGACCTAAGCTTTTCTTACCTAGGACCTGTTCTGTCCCAGGCTGGTCTTGAACTCAGAGATCTGCTTGCCTTTGCATCTTGGAATTAAAGTCTTGTACTGAAGAGCAAAAACTTATAATTTTGGGTCTTATAGCATTGTGGTATCTAAGTTCAAGAAATTCAGGGCTGAAGAATAGACCCAGGCGGCCCTAGGCACAGCCAGACCCACCCTGTAGCTAAGAATGTCCGGACATAAAAGATAAAAAAGAGAATGCAGGAACTAGCCAGAGCTATCAGGACAGACCAATGGCCATCTGGCAGGGTGGCACCTCCCGGGCGGTGCCTCCCTATAGCCCACCATAAATCATACATTGACCAGGTGTCCTGCTGACCTCGAGAAGTCCCAAACCCTTGTGCCTCCCTACACCTTAGCCGGCACGTACTACCCTGTTAATTTGTAATCACCCCGCCAACATTTAAATAAGCCAATCATGTGTAACCGTGCAAATTCTTTCTGCTCCCCACTTTTGGTTTGTGGTTTTTGCCTTTATAAGCCTGTAAAAAGTTTGGGCTGGGGTCGAACTCCTCTGCCCCCTGCGTGGTGCATGAGTTTCGACCCAGCATGCTGGCTTGAGCACTCCTTTGTTGTTTGTGTGTTTGTGTGCCATTAAAGCCTCGTGTAGTTACAGTGAGTTCCGTCTCAGCGTCCTACTGGGTGCGCACCTTCCCGAGGAGGGACTCCCCGCGGGGGTCTTTCAGTACTACCATGCCAGAACCTAAATTAGGTGGACCTAAAGTTAGCAGGACCTAAATTTGCCTCAAGGTCAATGCTGCCTTGAATTAGCTCCAGTTAACCAGCATCAATTGTTCCAGTAGTCTCTTCTACTCTTGACTCTAAAGCCAGAGGCACATGGCCAAAGCTGCTAAGTTTTGATGCTTGCTGGTGCTGCAATGTGGCGTCCCTTATTCTATTACCAGGTTTCTGTTCTCCAACTCCCTCATTGCCTAAGCTTGAGTGTCCTGAAATTTGCTTTGTAGATTGACCTTTAACTCAGAAATCTGCATGGCTCTGTCTCCTGAATGCTGGGATTAAAGGCATGTGCCACCACAACTGGGCCTGGACCTAGCTTTTCCTCATCTAGAACCTGTCCTGTCCTAGGCTGGTCTTGAACTCAGAGATCTGCTTGCCTTTGCCTCTTGGAATTGAAGGCTTCTACTACCATGCCAGGATCTAAATTTAGCTGGATAGGATCTTTCCCCAAGGTTACCACTGCCTTAATTCAATTTAATATCCTTGAGCACAGGATTCAGCTCCATCTCACTTCCTGGTGCTCCTTTAATACTTAAACCATATATTTTATATTTTTCCTTTCTAAGCTTGCTACACTTGTTCAAAATCCTCTTCATGAGACTTAACCAGAGAACAAAGTCTCTGCTGAGCTCTTTTGAGACTTCCTTTGTCAATGCAATTAATATAAATCTCCACCTTAGCCTCAGGTAGACTCTTTAGACAAGGGCAAAAAGCAGCCACATTTTTTTCACCAAAATTCTACAAAAAACCCAGCCTCTAGGCCACATACTAAAATTCTTCTCCACTGAAACCCCTTGTGCCAGGGCTTCACAGTTCAAGTCACTCTCAGCAACAAAGTCTTCCACATTCTTACCAGGATAGCTCATTAAACCCCACTTAAAGTATTCCACTGCTTTCTAAATCCAAAATTCTTAAATCCACATTCTTCCAAACAAAAACATGTTCAGGCCTATCACAGCAATATCCCGGTACCAACTCCTGTCTTAGTTAGGACTTACTGCTGTGAACAGACACCATGACCACAGTAACTCTTACAGAGGACAAGATTCAACTGGAGCTTCCATACAGGTTCAGAGGTTCAGTCCATTATCATTATGGCAGGAAGCATGGCAGTATCTAGGTGAGTATGGCACTGGAGAAGCTGAGAGTTCTACCTGTTGTTCCAAAGGCAGCTAGGGGAAGACTGGCTTCCAGGCAGCTAGGATGAGGGTCTTTGAGCCCACGCCCACAGTGACACACCTACTCCAACAAAGCCACACCTACTTCAACAAAGCCCCATCTCCAAATAGTGCCACTTCCTAGTCCAAGCATATTCAAACCACCACTGTAACACAGCATATGGCACAGATAGGGCTATCTGATTGACAACTGCAGTGACCAATATATTAAGTCACATGAATTGTTTAGGATCTGAAAGCTCTCTTTTTAATCCATTTAAAGAAAAGTGGGTGCATGCTTATAATCCAGGAGACTGAGGCAAGGATATTATCACAGTGAGAAGCCAGCCAGGACCCTTTAAAACACTGCCTCAAAACAACAACTGTGGTGACAACAACTTATCAATAGATAGCTGCTTAACCCCTCATATAGATTTTCTTCGTTAGTAAGATTAAGATTATAGAAACATCCATATATGCTGGTTACTTTTCTACTACTGTGGTAAGACCCTATGACCAAATCAACTTCTAGAAAAGTTTATTTTGGTCTTACAGTTTCAGAGCATTAGAGTCTGTGAGCATCATGGCAGAGAGTATAGCAGGCAGGCAGGTATGGCACTGGGGCAGTTGCTGAGAGCTTACATCTTTACCCACAATCATGAAGCAAAGCGAGTGAACTGGGATGAAATCTTATCCCACAAAGCCAGACCTCATAATCCTTCCCAAGCAGTTCCACCAGCTTCAGACCAAGTGTTCTATACATGAACCCTGGGGGCCATTCTCATTTGAATCGCCACAAACAAGAACAAGAGACGAATGCTAAGTGGTTTAAGACCTGATGATCAAAAATAAGATCAAACCAATGCAGTCTTAATTTATTTCCATTTAATTCCACTTATTAATACTCACAGGAAGTCTCATTTTATTTTGTTAAAAGCAGAATATTGAGTGCTTAAGTTATCATGGGCTGGAAGGTCTAAATTTCAAAATGAATGCATTTACTTAGGCTTCCCTAAGAGCCTTAAATTTTAAAAGCCTTAAAGTTTATATATAATAGGATCAAAACCCCTTCACTATTTGTGGATAGAATGTGCATTTTGAGGTAATACCCTATTGGCTATTTGCTTGACATTTCTGCCCAAAGCTTAAGTACAAGAAAGGATAAAGAGCCGTGATCCTGGAGGATAATGTGAGCAGAGCCACTATGTATCCCAGGCTCTGCCTCCACCTCCTGTCTGCTGCTTTAAGCCGTAGGGGAGCTTCTTGGAGTTTCTTTGCCTTTTCCTGTGGGGAAGAAGGTTACATCTCCAGCCCTTCTAAAACAAAGAGGTTGGTTTGCATGAAAGAGACAAGGTTCATTTTCTCATCTTTTCTGAAACAGATTCTAATTCCCCTGGGAAGGACATCTGGTTCGTTTCCCCTTCCTTCATCTACTGTCCTGTATTTAGGACGACGGCCTCAGGCAGTTGGCAGCTCATTAGTATTTCTGTCTAGGGCAATGGATGAGGTTAACTTATTATTAGTCAATTATCCAGACTAAATCCTCCCTCAGTACAAGTTACACTGAGAAATGCAAAATGTTTCAGGCTCCTAGATCGATGCAGCAGGAGTGCACAAGAAGTTCGCTTTATTCTCCTGTTCCACCGGCAGAGTTCACAACCCAGATTTTACTTTTATGTCATGTGAGCATGTAGATGCAGATTTTGGAATACCGACTTTCAGTTTAGGGCTAATTTTAATGCCAAGTTTTAAGACAATGCAATATCCCCCACACCCCCAAAAAGGCCCAAAATTTTATTTTACCACACTTCATATTTTTTTACTATTAATCAACAGCTCTAAAGGTATAAAGATATTAAAAACTAATATATCTTGAAACTTTTATATATAATATTACTTCTGTAATTGTAATAATATATTCATTTTCATGTTTAAATTTAATATGATAATTTAAATGCATCTAATTAAATAAAATTTTACATTAATATAGATAGATTATGAAGGAATGAATTTGGTAACACTAATAACTATTATGATGATTATAATTTTGTTATTTTCAGAAGGTACTGGAACAGATGCAAATCCCCACTTAACATTTTTAGGCATGCTTTTATTGCTTTCTATGATACATTTGGGATGTGTTGGATAATACATGAAGATATTTTTTTCAGGAATTAACTGGTATTTGAATTTATTGCTATATACCAGGCAGTATATGCATTTAATGTCACTTGATCCCCAAAGGAATCCTTTTGAGGAGATCCATTGTAAAATAAAGGTTGTGCCTCATATGGTGATACCTCCACACTCTGGAGACTGAGGTAAGAAGATAATGAGTTGAGGTTAGCCTGAGCTACATAGTAAAATCCTATCTCAAGTGTCAGTGAGACAGATGGCCCAGAGATGTTAGGAAGCAATTTCTTCTGAGACAACATATTCCACATTGGAGGGAAGCTCCTTAAGATACAGGATGTTCTAAAGGAAAGTGATACATTCCTTTCTTCAGGAAAGCTCCTTAAAACACAGCAAGTAAACACCTCAAAAGTCTCAGGAAGTCCCTGAAACTGACCAGATGCAATAGAACTTTCTCTCCCTAAGGTTATATAAGTAGTATGGATTGCTGAGAGACATTCAGACCAGCCAGGCTGCCAGAAAGAGGCACAGACCAACTGAGTCACCTCCATGAGTCACCTCATCTATTGGGCTTCTTCTCCAACCCGTCAAGCTGCTTGTTAGTTGTGTAGCGAACCCTGTGTTTCCAGATTTTGTGAGTTGTTGTCCATGATGGAGTGAGTTTGCAGTAGTGCAGCTACCCTTAAGTGATTTTAACCCCTGTAATAACTCCCCACCCATATTCCTACCAGTAACCCTAAGAAGCTCAATGGTTAAGCAAGTTGGACATCGATGATGTTTTTACGTTGGTTTGTCCTCAGTTTCCTATCCAGAGTTAATGGACGTTTGCACACTTCTGTCCAGGAATCATGTTTCACAGACAGGTAAAGGCATTCCTTGCCAAGCCTGATGACCTGGCTAGATATACAGACCTCGCAAGGCGAGAAAAGGCTTTCCACTAATTGTCTTCTCACTAACAGTGTGCACACGTGTACACACACACACACACTCACACACACACACACACACACACTCACACACAGGCGCACAAAACAACAACAACAAAAGCCAAAAACAGAACAAATGTGTGAAAGAAAGTAAGGAGCACTTCATATCAATGAAAGGTGGAGCCAGTATTCCCAGGCCACACCAAACTGTGAGGTTAAAGGGTGGAATAATGGTCTCTGTCATTCAGACTTCACTCCTCAGAAATAAATGCATGAACACATAAATGATGTCAGTGTGTAAGTGTGAGAACTATTTTAAAAAAAAATAAAGACATACAAAATGTAGATACTCCTAAACAAACCAGGTAAGGGGTCACTGAAATGATACCTGAGGCAGAAAGGAAAGGAAGACAGGAGAAGAGTGGCAAGTCTAAGGGCATAATAACTAAGGGGCCACGGAAGATTGGGAGATGTTTGCCCATTATGGAAATTGTGCAGTTTGGTACTGGCAAAGAGGTGCTTGCAGCAGGAGCAATGGAATTTAATTTGGCAAGGCTCTAAATTTATCCTACTGCATAACTGAATATTAAAATAGCACATAAGGGTCAGGGAGTGTAAGTTAGGGGTTAAGTGACTAAGACAGGACTTAAGACTTGCTCAGTTTTAAGTGAGTTCTATTTCTCTAGTTATTTTAATTACTTTGTCAGCATCCTTCAGAACACGTCCTTTCTGTGGATTTTTTTGTTTCAGGTCAACAATTCTGTGTGCATTTCAGCTAATGCCTCATTATTATGCTAACTGTATTTTTTTGTTGAAACTCTATATTATCGTCTGTTACTATATATGGCAGAGTATGATTTGGCCTTGCTGAACTTTGGGCCATTACAGGGCCTTTGGATTGAACAGGGTGACTTTGAGGTCATACACTGATGCAACAAAGAGTTGAATTATTTATGACTTTAATATTCACCAGTGTTTCTAGCTCAACATCCAATAGACCACTGAATATTATCTGTCAACAAAATACTGCATTTGTTCCATTTGTTGATAACTGATGAAACAAAGCAGTTTGAATTACTGCCTTGAACCCTACATGTTTCAACAATAATGACATTATTTGCAGAGCCAACTTACAATACTTGTGATAAGTTGTAATACTTATGATTAATTAGCATGAATCATAATGCATAAGCATTTTATGTAGTTTTGGTATATTTATTTGTTATTTTTACCTTTTCATGAAAGAGTTTGATGGAGGGCACCAGGTCTAACTCAATATTAGCTACAAGATCTGGCTGCATTTACATAAAACACTATTGTCTGGCATAACTTAATAAATAACTTAAATAAATAAATAACCTAAAAGAGCAACTACCTATATCTCATTTGATCAGTTTTTCCTTCTTCCCTTCACCGATGTTTAAGAAAAATGAGATTCGTTATTATGTGGAGAACAGGTGAAAGTAATATTTTAGAATATCAGCCAAGGTTTTCTTATTAAAAGAAATATGAAAAGCACTATATTGTTAACTTTATAGAGTTAAGCCCTTAATGTAGTCTTATTTATTTTAAGTTTAGAATTTAACTGTAATTATGTTAAAAATATTTTTAGGGTTTGTGAGATGGCTCAATGGCTCAATGGCTCAATGGCTCAATGGCTCAATGGCTCAATGGCTCAATAGGTAAAGTTCTTGGCTCAGTACCCTAACAACTTGAGTTCAGTCTTCACAGCCCACAGGAAGGTTCAAGGAGAGAAGCAATTTGTCCTCTATCCTCCACACACATACTGTGGCATGTGTACATCTGCACACATTGTTCACATACACACAGACACAATAATAATAATAAATAGTTTAAAAAAATAAAATATTATATTTAAAACATTTCTCTCTAAGCAGCAGTCCTGAAATGACTCCTCATTACCTCTTTGTAGGCTTTCTTTTGTATTGATCAGGTGGTACAGGCATTTCCAGGAACAGTACAACAGTACTGGAAAGAAGAATACCCTAGAAAAATAGTTATTTTCATAAGGATCAAATATATATATATATATATGAGCTGCTGATGAAACACCTGGTATTAGGGAAAAAAAGCCAAAAGCAAAACAAAACAAAAAAACCTAATGCTATAGCTTAAAAGAAAATGTTGAGGTTTAGTGTTTGTTGTACTGGCTGGTTTTATGTGTCAACTTGACACAGGTTGAAGTTATCACAAAGAAAGAAGCCTCGGTTGAGGAAATGCCTCCATGAAACCCAGCTGTAAGGCATTTTTTCAACTAGTGATCAAGGGGGCAGGACCAAGCCCATTGTTGGTGGTGCCCTCCCTGGGCTGGTAGTCTTGGTTCTATAAGAGAGCAAGCTAAGCAAGCCAGCGGAAACAAGCCAGTAAGGAACATCCCTCCATGGCCTCTGCATCAGCTGCAGCTTCCTGACCTGCTTGAGTTCCAGTCCTGACTTCCTTTGGTGATGAACAGCAGGATGGAAGTAGAAGTTGAATAAACCCTTTCCTCCCCAACTTGCTTCTTGGTTGTGGTGTTTTGTGCAGGAATAGAAACCCTGACTGAGACAAGTGTGTAGACTAAGCAAAATGTTATAATAAGGCTGAACAATAGTGTCTTGCACATAGAAGGCAAAGGATACATGTGAGTTTTGGTTACAGTGTCACTCCCAGAGCCAAGCATATTCAAATGTTCACATCAGTAAAACAAACCAACATATAATATGATCTGCTGAGGACATTCAGTGTTTCCTGCACATATATGTTTCTAAGGCTGATCGCTCAGAATCAGACAACCAATTAAGGGCTCATGGCTGGGGAACACTATCTCTCTCTCAGCAGTTGTTAATTGCATTGTAGGTTGTCATTTAGTGTGGAGGCCCAGGGAAATTTTCCCATTGACAGTCAACTGTTGTTAGAACTGTTCAGGTCTTATTTGGGTAGTCATGCTGCAATGTCAAGGGTATAGTGTAGGGGTCCAATGAAGTCTTAAATGAGTATGTGTTGTTGAAAGCCTTAGACCCATGAAAAATGACAAAGCCTTCCCTCTGGGTCTGAGTGGGCATTGATAGTGTGTGCATAAAATGTCTATTTTAACTTTCTCTTCACCTCCATGTTTCTAGCCTGAAACCTGCCTCCTTGTTCAGCTGTACACCCTAAATTCTGTGTCTTTGTTCAGCTATATACAATAACTTTACCTCCCCGTTCAACTGTATATAAAAGACAAAAACAAACAAACAAACAAACAACAACAACAACAACAAAACCAGGCTGAGCTTCTGCAATGCTGAACTCTGCCTGAGGTTCCAGATCACATAATCCCAGTTTCTCTTGGTCTGCCTCTCTGCATCTGCCCTCCCACCCCCACCCTCATGTCATCATTCTCTTATCTGCTCCGTTAGATCAATAACTTGAGTCATTTGGTATAATTTCTCTGTCATAGCTAGAAGACACAGATCTCACAGATTTCTTGGTCTTCTGGCTCATACAATTTTTTCTCCACTCATCCTCAATATCCCCGAGCTTTGGGTGCAGGAGCTGTGATGTAGAAGTATCAACTGGGGCTAGGTATATCACACTAAATTGCTTTCTGCATTTTGACAGTTGTGGCTTTCTGTATTGGTCTCACTTACCTACAAATGAAGCTCCTTTAATGGAGGTGGCGGATAAGAACTATACTTATCTCTAGAAATAAAATAAATATGATTATTTAGAATGTAGTAATAAATTATACTGGTTTAATGAAGTTGCAGTAGTAGGTCCTCCTCTAAGTCCATGGTCTCAAGAGCCATGTGAATTTGGCTAGGTTTACAGTATTAGGCCTAATTTCTTTCCTATTAAGAGAGCTTTGAGATGAGTTTTGACAACTGTTGGTTACTACCAAGATAGCAGTGCCACTATTATGCCTCTAGGCATATCTTCCCATGCTGGTCATTGTTTGGGGTCGAGGGTGTCATATCTGGGTAGGACTATTGTTTGCTTTTCTCCATCTTAGTAGCTTGCATATCACCCTCTAGTATTGTGAAAATTTGTCCTCATGGGGAAGGCTTTGTGTCAGTTCCAGATCAAATACTCTGTGTCCTATGTGTGTGTGCAGTGCCTTCAGCAATAGGGACTTACCTTTAACTTCTAGGAGGCAACCAACACCAATAGCAAAAGTCTATGTTATGTCCATATTCTCTTGGACTCTCTTGACTAACAACTCAAAAAAGAGGTTTCTCATGTCTCTTATTGGGGTTTTTGTTTCAGAGCCTATGGCTTGTAGAGAGAATATTAATACCCCCAGTGGCGTACTTTCACTTAAATTGTACAAATTGTGCGTGTGTGTGTGTGTGTTTGTATGTGTGTGTGTGTGTGTGTTTGTGTGTGTGTATACTTGTATGCATTATAAGTAACTTGGGGTAAATTAAAAATGATCTACTATGTCTTCCCAGAATCTTTAGTGTTTTTTTCATCCCTCCTCCCTGGTCCTCCTGGGCTGTCTTTCATCCCTCCTCCCTGGTCCTCCTGGGCTCTCTTTCATCCCTCCCAGCTGAAGCCTCCTCCCTGCTTTTTCCATTTCTCCATTCATATCACCTGCATCCTGTTCTCCTCCTCCGTAGGGCTCCTGCTACAATATGTTTCCTTTTTATTTTCCTGATTTCTGCAGCTGTTGTATCTTGTTTACTCACAACTGAGGATTTGGAGTTAGGAATCCCAGGTGAGAGAGAAAAATGCAGGTTCGTCTTTGTGGGTCTAACTTACCTCCCCCAGTGTATTTTCTAGTTCCCTCTGTTTACCTGCAAGTGTCATGATTTCGTTTTTCTTTACAGCTGTGTAGCATTCCATTGTATGAATGTGTGGCAGTTTCATCATCCAGACACTAGTTGCAGGCCATGCAGGTTATTTCCTAGCTAATTTGAATAGAGTGCATATGAGCATTAGTGAGCACGAACCTGTGGAATAGGCTGTTGGGGCCTTTGGACATATGCCAAAGAGTGGCTTGGCTAGGTTATGGCTGATTAACTATTGGCCTTTTGAGAACTGGCCATACTGAAGTCAAAGTAACTGCAGCAGTCCTCAGTTCCAAGAGTGAATGAGGGTTTCTCTTTCCACATCCTTGCCAGCATTTGTTTGTGGTGGTTTTCATTGACTTAATTCATCTGAATTGAGGTGAGCCAAAAATCTTAAGGTGTTCTAGTTTGCATCGAATTTGTACTTCCCTAATTGCTAAGGATGATGACTACTTTTTGAGATTTTTGCCATTTTTATTTCTTCTTTTGTGAATGTAAGTAATGGAATCTCCTGAACAGAAAATGGAAAGCTAGAGAAGTAAGTTATCTTAGTGAGACCCTTTGGCGGGTCCTTTCAAAGGCAAGAATTGCACTTGTTTGGGGATGAGTTCAACGGGCACAGTGCTTGTCTAGCACACCTGGAGCCCTGGGTGGCATCCTCAGCACTGACTAAAGTCTTAAATCTGTAAGTGGGGGTGCACCTTTGGGATGCAGTAACAAGGGAGTCAGGGGTTCAAGATTATCGTTAGCTAAACAGCAAACTAGACCTCAGCCTGGGTTGCACGTGACCTTATTGGGGTGGGGGGAAGAGCTGAATCTAGGCTTGTCAAATTCTAGTTGATTGGTTTGTTGCTCAACTTTGTCCATTGATTAAAGATGAGAATTAAGGCATATAAAATTATCCATCACATAAAAACAATTCTTACATGTTATCATTTTGTAAGTTATTAAAGCTAACCTTAGAGGCGGATGTTTCCCAGCTGATAAAAGGCTTATATGCGACCTCCTTGACTCTGTCTGCTCCTACAAGCTAGAAGTCTAGGGGTGTTTTTCATAAAGATATTATGGTACTAGGTTCTTAGCCCTGTTCCACAACGTTTCTTGTTTGAGCTGTGGGGACACCTCCCATCCACAGCAAAAGCTTACTTCAGGAGAAACTGGTGCTGTCACAGTGAGCAGGACTACTTCAGGTCCCAGGCATAACAGAACTTGGAGAAGACCCAATTTAATCTAAAAACATGGTGGCATAAACACTTTGTGGTGTTATACACCAAGGTTGTACATCAAAGTGTACATCAAATGCAAGTCTTGATGTTGAAGTGGTCAGCCAAGTGGTCCCACTCAGACAATTTACTCCTCTGTCATTCTGTTTTCTGGTCAAAAATTCAATTTCTTAAGTTCTCAAAAGAAGAAATAAAAATTGGAAATATCACAATAGATGATCCTTTAAGCTAAGAATCAGCCCTATTCCATTACACTCATTGCTTCCTTGATGGCATGTCCAGGCTGTAGCCTTCTGGCCCACATGTGTCTAATAACAGATAATAATGCCACTCAGAATCAAATTGTAAACTTTCCTGAAAGACCACATATTATTTATTTATTTATTTGTAATTTGATTGCATAGTTATTATGAACTTTTATAGATGATAGCTGTTTCCCAACATAAAAACAAAAACAAAAACAAACCAACAAACAACAACAACAACAACAAAAAACTGGACAGGCCAGAGTAATCAATCAGTGAGTAGAAAGGAAACCAGATCAGAAGACAGTGGAGATGAGTTGTTTCCCTATGTGTTACAGAGCTCCAGAGGAATCCTTGAAAACTCATGATGGATTCCTACCTGGGCATGAGGAGTAGGAATGTGATGTTTAACTCCTGTGAAACCTCATGACGGATTCCTACGTGAGCACAAGGGGTGGGGGAATGTGATGTTTAACTCCTGTGGTTGTGTTATGAAGACTGACAATAAAACCTGAGTCTAAATGCTATTGATACTTCATACCAGTCTGTTCATGAATGAAGCTTTGGAGCATTTGGATCACATGAATAAATTATCAAAGGTTGATCGTTAGCAATAGTTTTATTTGACTTTCTAGAATTCTGAAGAGTATTTGGAAGAGTTATTTAAATAACTTTTGTCTAAGAAATCTAAATGGTTACCTACTTGTCTTCTCACCCAGAGTCAAGAAACTTTAAAATGGTCCCAAGCATCAATTCCCCACAAAAACAGTCAATGAAGCATTGATCTGAAAGCATTGTGATGGGGTTAGAGTTGCTCTTGTTAAAATTTGGAGAGCCTTAGCATCTTCAGTCTGAACACCTTGCTTACTCTCTCATCCTTTGCTTGTATTAGAATGTCAACCCTCAACTCTCAAATCTCCTCAAGCTAAAATAGAGGATGCAGTTGTGATTGCAAATGAGATGAGACTGGTTATGTGGGAAGTGGTGGATAACAGAGCATCAGCATAAGGAAGGTGTGATTCTCATCATAAAAACTAGTATCACTTGGACCATAGGAAGGTCATCAGCCAAGTTTAAAATTTTTTCCTTTCCTTAACACATAATACTAATTAGATAGAGCCATGTCCGCTTAACAGCTCCCTTAATAGACGCTCACACAAAACCCCTCTGTGTGGGTCAAATAGTCTTTCTCTAGTGCAGCAGAGAAAGCCAGGCATTGTGGCCCAGGCTTATAGTCATAACACTTGGAAGGGGAAGAAAGGAGGATCAAGAGTTCAAAACCATTCTGTGTTCCATATTAAGTTCAAGGCAGAGAAAAAAATATTTACCGCATTCAATAAACTCTCTTGTGATAATGATAATAGAATTTTACTCTAAAGAAGAGTTGCCTTGAGGTTTTATCACTGTGAAAAGACCATGACCATGGCAACGATTACAGAGGAAAACATTTATTGTGAGCTGGTTTACAGGATCAGAGATTTAGTCCATTATCATCGTGGTGGGAGCCATGGTGGCATGCAGGCAGACAAGATACTGGAGAAGGAGCTGAGAGTTCTATGTCTGAATTGGCAAGCAGAAGGAAGAGGGAGGGAGGGAGGGAGGGAGGGAGAGAGGGAGGGAGGGAGGAAGAGAGAGAGAGAGAGAGAGAGAGAGAGAGAGAGAGAGAGAGAGAGAGAGAGAGAGAGAGAGAGAGACTAGGCCTGTCTTGAGTATCTGAAGTCCCAAAGCCCACCCCCACCCACAGTGTCACACTTCCTCTAACAAAGCCACACCTACTCCAACAAGGCCACACCTCCTAATAGTGCCACTTCCTATGAGCCTATGGAATCTATTGACATTCAAACCATCACAATAGACAAGGGGGGATGATATATATCTTGATCTCCATCTTGATTTTCATCTCCATATCTATCCAGCTATCCACCTATCCATCTATATCTATCTATCTATCTATCTATCTATCTATCTATCTATCTATCTATCTATCAATCAATCTATCAATCATCTATCTATCTATCTATGTATCTATCTATCATCTATATCTTGCATGTTTGTTTTGTTAAGGTTTGCCTACAGGATTTTGAGCAAGCACATAATGTTTTTTATCTTAGTAACCAGGAAGAAGAGAGCTCTTAAAGCAGAAGTAGCCAATGGTTCTCAATGCTTGTCTCTGTCGCCCACCGTTTCTAGCTACACATTGTCTCTGGAAAGTCTCCATAAACTCCTAGAACTGTGTCATCAGCTGGAGACAATCATATGAACCTATTGGGGGCATTTCATATTCAGAACTTGCCAACAATCACACCATTCCTTTTTTATTTAGGAAGGAAGGAATGATTTTGGAGTCAGAATATTCTGTAATCTTGGATCTAGCATTATGAAATTAAAGAAAAATTACTCATCAAAAAATCATATATTACTTGTGTTTCTGGAGTTTTGATATATAAATACTATAATGCATACATCTCCAACTTCTCACCTTTTAAGGACATTGTAGATGAGAACAAACCATAGAGAAATGTAGCTAGCATACATGTAACTTTCAACTTCTACTTAATTGACCTGTCTGAGTAGTTAACATTAGTGGAAAAACACACAGTAAAGAATGAGGTGTATCTATAATTTCTTTCATGTAGTTTCTTGTGAGACACTAGTTCTAATGCTGATTCAAGTTAGTTAAAGAAGAAGGCTATCAGTTGCCTTTAAACGTGTATAAGTACCAAACAGTAAGGATACATGACAGAGGATGAATTCCACAGAAGATCTGAAGAGGAGGCTTCACACTGTGTCAGGTATCAATGACAAACTTTGAAGAGAATAAATGAGTTGTAAAATATTCAGAGTGTGATAATTTTGAGGAAGTTCAGACACTAGTAGAATCAACCTTGCAAATGTCATTAGCTATGGAAGTGCCAGCAATAATTTACAAGTTTTCTTTGAGACATTTTCTACTTCGTTTTGGAAACGACTCACCCTGTGCAACGGATCAGATCATGCCCTGATCAAACACACACACACACACACACACACACACACACACACACACACACACACACACACACACACACATGGTCTCAGTCCTACATCACTGAAAGGATAAGTTCAGTGATCAGAAGGACTTTGGCAACATGGCAAAGTTTGGCGCTTGAAATGCACAGTGTAAACACAGCTTTATCTTTCTGTAGGGAAGCAAAAGGCACCACCAGTTCCTTTTCTATACCCTCCTTATTTTTGGTTTGTTTTTGTTTTTGTTTTGTTTTTTGGAGACAGGGTTTCTCCATGTAGCCCTGGCTGTCCTGGAACTCACTCTGTAGACCAGGCTGGCCTTGAACTCAGAAATCTGCCTGCCTCTGCCTCCCAAGTGCTGGGATCAAAGGTGTGTGCCACCACCGCCTGGCTTTTTTTTTTTTTTTTTGAAAGTAGATTTTTTTTTCTCACATAATATACCTTCATTACAGTTTCCCTTCCCTCTACTCCTTCCAGTTTGTTTCCACCTCCTCTCCCATCCAGGCCAATTCTTTTTCTGTCTTTCCTTAGAAACAAACAGGTTTCTGATATGATTTGATTATGATATGATACGATATACAATAGAATGATAAAACAAAAACTAAAACATCAGAGTTGGACAAAACTAAGAAACAAAATGAAGAAAAGGGACAGCAAATATATTCACTCATCACACAGTCAGGAATCCCATATGAACACTAAACTGTGAGCCATAATATATACACACAATATGTATGTGTATACATAATACATACACAGATGACCTGGCTCTATGCATACTACCTCAGTCTCCGTGAACTCCTTTGTGCTTTGGTGATTTAGAGGTCTTCTTGGTGCTCGTCATCCCCTCTGGTTCTTTCTGCCTCCTCTTCTGCAGTGTTCCCTGAGCCCAGAGGGGAAGGATTTGATGGTGATATCCCATTTAGAGTTGAGTTTCCCAAAGTTTCTCACTCTCCATGAAATGTTTGGCTCGGAGTCTCTGTATTTGTTCCCATCTGCTTCAAAAGGAAGCTTCTCTGATAATAACTGAACAAGGTACTGATCAATGAGTATAGCAGAATACAAGTAAGACTCATCACTACTTTTTTTTTTCCTTTCCTTAGATCAATAGTATTTGGTTTTACCCTAAGTTCCTGGACTATACTCTCAGGTTCTTGGTAACCCAAGCAGTGTTGGTTATGGCTTCAATCTTGTGTAGTTGATTTTAAATAAAAGAAGATATTGGTTGAGTACTCCCAAAAGTTCTGTATTACCATTGCACTAGCATATTTTGCAGGCAGGACACTGAAAGAAAGATGAAATTTCAAGACCTGTAAGTCATATAAAGTACTCAGAAATTGCTGGTTGTTTGTGAGCCTAGAGGCTGACTGGGGCCGAGAAAAAAAGAAAAACAAACCTGGGTATGCTCCATAGTTAAAACATTCCTGGGAACAGCTTAACCTTAAAGATAAAGAGGAATGTGAGGACATAACAGGGCTATCTAAACCGAGTCAACAACTCACAGAACTCTGACACCCTGCACGTACATGTAATTTTTCTGCTGATGTTTGAATAAGCCAATAGTGTGGTGCTATGCTAAATTCCACACCCCTAAGCCCCTTACCCCATAAAACCCCCTAGCTTTCGAGACTTGTGGCCAACATCCATTATCTCCTGTGTGGGATGCATGTCGGTTTGGAGCTCCGTCATTAAACTGCCTCATGTGATTACAGCAATGGATTCTTGTGTTTCTTTGGGTGCTCTCTCACTCCTGAGACTAGAGTGGGGGTCCCTGAAAGGGGGGGTCTTACATTTTGGGGGGCTCGTCTGGGGTTTGGGAGTGGCCAGAAACCCGAGAATACCCCTTGGAGGTACGTTTGTTTGTGTGAGTCTTGTATGTTGTCCGTTGTCTAAGTATCTAAGTGTGTCACCGCTGAATTTGTGTCTTGGTTTTTCAGTTCTGAGATTGTGGGGTTGAGTCCCACCTTGTGTCTTGGTTTTTCAGTTCTGGTATTCTGTATTCTGGCAGCTACCACTGTGGACCGTGAGGACCTAGTGGCTGCGTGAAGAAGACGTTCTAAGGCCCCGCAGGCTGCAACCTTGGAAGACGTTCTAAGGGTGACCCTGGAGGAAGTGCCCAGGGTGAGGGACAGACAGAAAGGTCTGACTGTCATCTGGCAGAGTGAGAAAAATAAGGTGCTTTTTCTGCCAGAAAGGGAGTTGATGTGGTATCCAACCCCCGTCAGGAAGTCACATTTGGCTGGTTGTATAAGTCCAGGAGTGGATGAGTGTGCTTAGATATACTGGTGTTTTTCTCTGTTGTCTTGTTTTTGTTTGTGGTTTTCATCATGGGACACAGACACTGTACATTTTTAATTTTCATTGGGAGGGTGACTTCTAGGGGTTATAGGTCTGTTTAAGTGGTTTAACTTTGATACGTGTTATATTTCTAGAAAAGTGTCCACTTCGTTTTAGAATTTCCAATTTTATGGAGTATATGTTTTTAAATATATGTCCTTATGATTTTCTGGATTTCCTCAGTGTCTATTGTTATGTGTCCCTTTTCATTTCTGATTTTGCTAATTTGGATATTCTTTCTTCCTTTTACTTAATTTGGACAAAAGTTAGTTAATTTTCTTGAGTTTCTTAAAGAATAAATTCTTAGTTTCATTGATTCTTTTAGTTTTTTTTTTTTTTTGGTTTGTTTCTATTTTAGTTATTTCAACTCTGAATTTGATTATTTCTTGCCTTTTACTCTGTTGAGTGTGATTTCTTCTATTTGTTCCAGAACTTTCTGGTATGCTGTTATGCTATTAGTATGAGATGTCTCCATTTAAAAATGTAGGCACTTAGTACTATTAACTTATGTAAGTTGTGTATTCATTTTCCTTCCTTTCTTTGGAAAAGATTATCTATGTGATCTACTCTGAAGTGGACTGGAGGCTGCTGCGGATGATCTATCATGGAGCTGGGGAGAGGACTTGGAGGAGCTGAAGGAGAGGTAAAGATCTGCTGTTAACCTACCTGCTTGGCTGGCAGGAGCAGCTCCTGGGTTTCCAGGGAATGCTTGTTGGAGTTGGGGGCTGGAGTAAGATAATGAGAAGAGGAGAGGGAAGATAGGTGATAAAGAACTGTGTGATCCACTGGAGATGGGGATCCACACTTCCCCTATGCACAAGGAAGGGGATAGCTGAGCCCCTGCTGGGGCAGAATCAGGTTTGATTCTGAGCGAGTACAGAGGGCCTGAAGAAGAGAAGGCCTTCTCTAGAAGATTTAGGCAAGGCTCTTTTCGACAAAGGTCTCCCCCACCCTCACCCCCTACAGCGTTCCTTGATGAAGAAGGTCCTTGCTTGTCCAAACTGCTTTATTTTATGGTGGACATAAATGCTTACGTTCTTACTTAGGGTGAACCAGGGATTAAATACCCTCAGTGGCAGCATAGGCCAGGACTTCACCATGGCTTTAGGCGGTATTACTGGCTATTCCTATCAGGCTGTTCCTCACTTCTCTTGAGTCTCAAGTTCTGGCTCTTCTCGTTGTGCACACATCCTTCTGCTTCTCTTTCTCTTCCATATCTCCACTATTTATTTGCTCACTTTTGTGCTACTCAGTATATCTGGTTGTCTGGCGTCATCCCGGGAGTTGCCTATGGAGTTATATGCCTTGTTCATCCTGTGTGTCCCCACCCTAGCTACAGGGTGAAGAACAGGTGGTCATCTGGGGCTCACTCCCTGCCCAGACCATGTGACACCAGATGGGGGTTGTCTCTAGGTTTTTGTTTTGTTAAACTCAGTGTTCATTACATATCACAAGTTGGTCTCAAACTCACATGCTGTGCCAAGAAGTGTTTGTGAATCCCAAAAGGCCACCAAAGAGTCAATTCTGATGAAATCACATTAGGGTCTCTTTATTCAAGCTCCAACTTGGGCCACACCACCGTTTCTAATGCAGCAGGACGGGAGGATGTGGCCCTGAGCCCAGTTCCAGCAAGCATTTATAGAGGAAGGAGAGGCTGTCTAGCCTGGCACACATTTGATTGGTGGGTTGGGAGGGGAGCATGATGGCCTTTAATATAATTGGCTGGTGCTGGGAACCTAACCATAAACTTCTGTTTTCCTCCGATTGCTCGCTGTTAGGAAGTGAAGTGCAGGGGCACCTGGAGGTGCAGATTGGTGGGGAATAACCTGGAAACTGGTGCTCGGTACTGGCCTGTTAGTTAACTTGAGTTCAACCTTAGGTCGGGTTCTCTAAGATGTGAGCCTGAACCCATAAGATCTGGTTTGCCACACACAGTCCTCTTACTCAGCATCCTAAATGCTGATATTACCCATGTGTAACACCTTGCCACCATGCCTGTTTGGTTTCAGTTCTTCTTAAATGTCAACCACCTTTTCAGTTTTGGGGCTCTATCGAACTATCACCTTTCTTATACATTTTAAAAATTATGTTTGGCATGATTGGAAACAAAAGAATCTAGACAATTTTTATTCATTGTATTTAATTTTTTTTTAATTTATAAATTTATTTATTTACTTTATATCCCAGCATCAGCCCTCCTTCTCCCAATTTTATTCCCCTCATGCAGCTCCTCCCCCATTCCACCTTCTCCTTCTCTTTGGAGAACGAGGAACCTCTTCCTTAAGTGTCATTACCCAGTTAATCCTCCCCCCTTCCCGCACATCAAATCACTGTGGGGCTAGGCACATCTTCTCCCACTGAGGCCAGCCAAGGCGGTCCATTTAGGGGAGCAGGATTAACAAACCGGCAGGCAGAACAGACCATTTTTATGTTAAGCGGAAATTATCTTCATTTTATTCCCAGTACCATATCCTGGGGCTGAGGACCACACAAGTGTACATTTCTTGTATGTGAGAGCTTTACATGTTTGAAGGTCACTATTGTAGCACTTTTATTCTCTTCTGTTTAAACTGTTCACTTTCTTGTCCCTATATTGATCATGAGCTCAATAAACCAGCCCTGTTTAGCTGAGATCGATGTCTGTGTAAACCTCTCAGACTCAGTGGGGCAATTTCCAGACCTTATCTGGACTCAAGCTGTGTGAACACGTGGCTTGGTATGAGTGTAGAGCATTTCTTTCTCTGTACTAACTCTCCCTAGGCCTAGGTCTGGAAGCTTTTATCATCTGTACAATTTAATATTTCAAACTGACTGATTCAATCTGTCTTCTCTTGACTTGTGACTGACTTGCTCTATTTGCTTGCCCTCATACTAACTTGGGCAATATGTTCTAATTTTCTGTTTCCTTCTCATTGTCTGGCCTGTTCAATCTTCACCTGTATCTAGTGTGTTCTCTGCAACCTGTCTCTGTAAAACTGCCCTGACCAAACTGCCATAAACACCTGCCCCTCTTGTTGCTCTTAAGTGTTTTCTCTTTCCTATCTGTTCTCATTAGGCTTATCTCATTTTGTCATGTCACTTTGTTTTCCTCTCTATTAGACATCACTTTCAAACATGGCTGCTTCTTTCTACAAACTAACCTTTATCTTCACTGGTAGAGATTAAAAATGTGTGCTAAGGGCACGTCTGTGTTCCAGCCAGATCCAACTGTAATCCAAGGTGTGTCTGCATTCTAGATCATAGGTAGATCATAGTTTTAGCGTTCATCCCTGTTCAGCTATGTTCTTCTGCCCTTTTCAGTATGAGAATTTTTTTCCTTCACTGAAATTACAGGGGAATCCAAGTGATTTTGTTCACTTCTTTTTGGATGTCAATTTATTTCTTTATTTATTCCCAACAGATTTAATATCCTCTGCTTTTTTTTTAATCTACCAAAAACCTCTTTTTTTTTAATTCTTAGGATTTTTCCTTTCAAATTCAGCTCATTGAGGACTTTGTATTTACAGTAAATTAATGATTTATCTGATACAAGATAAAATTTATCTACTCAGCTGTTATCATTTTCCATGGTATCAGATTATCTTTACAGAACAGTATTTCAATGAAAAATTTTGGGATTGTTAGTATAATTCATTTTGGCTTTTTTAAAAGTTGGAAATATTTAAAATCTAGGGGAAAGTTAAAAAAAAACAAAAACTATGCACCAGGACCCTTGGATGGATTTGTTTTTAATATCTTGCCATATTTTCTCCTCTATCTCATATATACACATACATACATGGATATAAAGTATGTGCAAATACATTATAGTATAATTCATCATAAATAAATACACCGGCATAGGATTTCCAAGATTTCATTATAGTATCTAATGATAACTCCATTAACACACTGAAATTCAATATTTGGTCTATTTTCAAATTTCTGTATTTGCTATGAAATTTTATAAAATTTCTCTAGATTTAGGACTTTTGTTTTATCTCTTCGTGTTTGTATGTGACAATGGGTCTGAGTATGTCGCTCTGGCTGGCCTGAAAATATCGATGGAGACCAGGCTGGCCTTGAACATCAGATTCTCCTGACTCTGCCTCTCAAGTGCTGGGATTAAAGGTGTGTGCCACCACTGCCTGGTCCTGATATTGCACTATTGATATTTTACACCAGCAAATTTTTGAGGGTTCCACAAGTGTCCTGCGCATTGCAGGTTGTTTGTCTCCAACCCTGGCTTCTACCCACCAAATCCGATTGACCTCATGCACTCTCCGAGGCTGTAGCATCGAAGTGTCCCTACACATTGTTAAATGTGCCCACGAGCTTCTGACCCAGCACCTGACTGAGAACCATCACCTAGAAGCTAAAGTTAAAAGAACACTGGTAAGTGTATTTCTTAAGAGACGTTAATGTCTAGTGGAAGGGAGCACACATCAGGCTGAGCGACTGATTCCAGGACTCGTTTAAGGCATTCTTTGTTGTAAGGATAAAGGCATTTCCCCCTCTGCTGTACACTATCATTTTAATACACTGCTATGCGAAGATTTTGTATTCCTATGGACTTTTATCCAGTTTATTTCAAAAATTCAATGTGCCATTAATGTCATGATTTTAGTTTTTGATGCTCTTATTATAACAAATTCCTCCAGTAGGAATCACACTCTTGAAGTGGGTTTGGTATTTTGTGCAATGTTTAACTTTAGTCATAAGCACCTGCAATGGTAAATTCTTATTGTATCACACTGAATGTGAGAACCAGTTTAAAGGCTTATTTATTCAATAGTTCTGGTTACTGGGACATTATAACTTTCACTTAATTTACACGAATAAAAAGTTATGTTTGGGGCTGGTGAGATGGCTCAGTGGGTAAGAGCACCCGACTGCTCTTCTGAAGGTCTGAAGTTCAAATCCCAGCAACCATATGGTGGCTCACAACCACCCGTAATGAGATCTGATGCCCTCTTCTGGTGTATCTGAAGACAACTACAGTGTACTTACATATAATAAATAAATAAATCTTAAAAAAAAAAGTTATGTTTGCTATGGTCTATTTAATAACAAAGTTGGCAATTAACCTGAGCTGTCCATTTACTTTTATTTATTTTTTTCCCCCTCTGTGTTCAGGTCAGCTTGTACATATAAACACACTTGCTGCTCATGGATGATTTAAAACATTTTCTACCACTGCAAATACTAGGAAAGAAATTTATTCCAGTTTCTGAACATGCTGTACACATTTAATTATACGTAGGAGCAAATGTGTGTTCAGAAAGACATCATAGCATATTTCCCAAGGAAGGCATAGTGACTTTAGAACTGTGAACAGCTAAAGTGAGAAAATGGAGATTTCAGTTAACTTCTGGATGCTTAATACCCTTCTTTCTCTAATAAGTTGCTTTTAAGTCTCAGGAGCAGCTGCCAATTTTGCAGTCTCTCCGAAGTCTGGCTCAGTGACGGTGACAGTAAAGGTGAAGCAGCCACCGCGACGGGTTGCAGACCGAATATAAGTTATTTTTTTATTATTAGATGTTTTCTTTATTTACACTGCAAATTTTATCGACTATAAGTTCTTAAATAGCCTGTAAGTCTGCAGAATCACTGGGAAATAACTTGCCCCCGACTCTCCTCCTCCGCGCCACCGTCCCAGGAGGAGAAGGACCCAGATTCTGGAGTAAACTTTTTAGGAGCACCAACAGGCCCGCCCCGACCCAGAAACCTCTTCTCTGATTGGGCTGTGTGACTCCTGATTGCCCAATCACGATAGGAGCGTTCCGGCGCAGCTCGGTGGCGTCGCTGCGCGTGCCCAGTCGGGGACACGCCGTGCACCCCGGTCCTCCCGCGTGCGGCAAAGGGCACGGCGTAGGGCGGTGCTAGCCCGGTTAGGTGCCGGTGCCAAGGTCGCTGGGCCACGCTGGGTTAGGGCTACGCCCAGCAGGAGGGTGACAAGAAAAAAAAGTCTTGTCCCTGTTGCCCAGTTTCAAAGCCAACTCCCTTAAGTGCAGGGTTAGGGTGTCGCGCTCACCCAACTGCCTGCGGGGACCCAGAGTGGGGTGCGAGCCGCAGTCTCTGAGCCTCGGCCGACCGCAAGGCCGGGCGAATGGAGCGGGCCCTGGTGACAACAGCCAGCTCGGGTGCAGAATGGGCTGGGCTGCACCGCCCCAAACGTGGCCGTGGTAGCATCATCCCCGATGCGCCGCCGCCCGGGCCGCGGGGGTCCGTGTCCCGCCCCGTGAGGCAGCCTAGTCCCTGGGATGCGCGGCTCCCGCATGTGTGTGCAACTTAGAAAGTGACCAAGCAGCCCGGTCCCCGGCAGCAGGAGCGGCGCCAACCAGCCTAGCCTAGCGCCGTCCCCCGCGGCGCCGTGTCCGATCCCCGGCCCAGGCCGCGTTTGGCGGCTCGCCGCTCCCAGCCCGGGCCGGCCCCTGCGGCCGCTCACAAAACGCGGCGAGCGGAACCCGCACGCGGAAGCGCCCGTCTCACTGAGCATGCCCAGTGGCACAGTCGAACAGAGGAGTTTTTTTTTCTTTTTCTTTTCTTTCTTCTTTTTTTCCCCCTCTTTCTTCTTTTTCTTTTTTCTGGGTCTCCAGTAGGAGGCCCGTCCCCCACCCTCAGTTCAGACCCCCGCCGTCCCCGAGCCTGAACAGCTAACCATGGCCGAGGTGTCCGGCGCCGCGTTGTCCCAGGCGGGTTGGTAAGTGCCGCGTCGCGCCGGCCGCCCGGCCCCGGGCTCGGGTCCGGCCCCGGGGAAGGTCGGGAGAGGGGCGCCGGGGATGCGGCGAGGAAGGCGGCCACGGCCACCCGCCCCCGTCCTCTCGGGGGCCCTCGGGGCCGGCTCCGCCCCCGGCGCCACGCGGAGCTGGGCGAGCGTCCCCGCTCCCCTAGGGGCGGCGGCCTGCGACCGGGAGCGGCGCGCCGGCGGCAGCGGCGGCGGCGGCCCGCGGGGAGAGAGCGAGGCCTCGGGGCCGGGGAGCGGGCGGCGGCCAGGCCCCGAGCCGCGCCGCTCAGGAGCACCCGCGGGGCCGAGCACGGCGCGCCGCCGCCCCTGGAGGGTGTCGCTGCGGCGGACGCGGGAGGCGGCGGCCTGCGGGAAGTTGGCGGGAGCACGGAGCCCAGCCCCGCGCGGCGGCCGGAGCCGGCCCGCTGCCCTCGTTTCAAACTACCGCGCTGACCGGAGCGCCGCTGCCCTTGCTGCACGCTCAACTCGCGAAGCAGAGAATGACCGTCCCGGCTACTCGTGCCGGGGCTGCCCCGTGGAACTTTTCTGGAAAGGATGGTGTTGGTCTGATCTTTTTTTAAAAAATACTTTTCCAGCCGTGACTTTTGGGGATCTGAAAGCAATGACAAATTACTTGACATTAAGCAGTTTCTGGAATTGCAGCCACACCAGTTGTAAACATCCAGTTTAATTCAGCGTCGCTTTCCCCAGCCTGGCGTAGGTACCTTCTGGGCTGATGGGTAGGGGTGAGGATGAAATACAGATTACTCGTCCCAGCTTTCTGAAACTACACTTTAGTGAGAAGGGAGATCAAGAAAACTATCGCAGTGTTAGCAAAGCGTGAAGGACAGACCGAGCACTTGATGACTGAAGGAGAGAAGTGGGTTCTGGCAGATGGTGAAGAAAGACTTTGCAGATGTAGAGTTAGGAATGTGTTCATTTTGGAGAAAGGACACTAGATCCTAGAGGTAACTGGAAGTAGGGAGGTATTTGAGGATTAAAGCCAAGAAGGAGGAAGCCAGTGCTTAAAGGGTTGGAATTTTACTTTGATCTTAAAGTTTTGACCAATAGGGCAGAGACAAAGCAACCCTGCTGTGAATGCTTTGCTAATTGACTTGACAGGCCTTTTTTTTTTCCTGCCCTACTCACAGGTGTAAAGATGAAGGCAAAGAATTAAGTAACTTTCTCCCATGACCTGGCTAGAAAGTGGTTGAAATAAATGTTGATGTAACTAGGCTGGTTCAGTCCTGTGTACTTAGTATTTGTTTATAAAGTACAGACCTCCTCACCCCCCGCCCCCCCCCCCATTTACTGCAAATTGTAAGTTAAAAATTTCACTTTATTCAGTTTTATTTTCCTCTTTCAATGGGATGCCTCCTTTCATTTTCTTGATTTTTTTTTTTTAACAAGGCTGTCCAGAATAAGCTTAAGTCTGTCTTCATTTTAGTTTATGTAGCCCAGGCTGGCCTCGAACTCATGATGGGATTGCAGGTTTGGATCACACCAGACTTAGCATCTATTTGAGTTCTACATTACACTGAGTCTTACTCTTATAAACTAGTGATACCCCTTTATTTACACATATGGCCTTTTGCGTAAATTCTGAAACATGGCTGCATCCTATAAGAAGGTTTGTTAGTTTATTAGGATCCCAGAAGATTCTAAATTTGTTTTATCCGGACTTTTATAACTAACTCCTTAAGGGCAGAGAAGTCTATATTATTTTTCTGTGGTATCTTAGATACTTAGAAATATATTGCATCATAGGGTCTTATTCATTTGGAAGAGTTGACCTTGGAATGGCCCGGTCAGTCACAAATGCCCAGGCAGAGTCCGGTTCCTCCTTTAGTAAGATTGTTACAAATCTCCAGCAATGTTACATTTTATCATTTGCCACTTTGTACTACAAGTTAGGTTTACATATTCCTTTCTACCAATCTGTTTTGCTTCTGAAGAGTCCAGATAAAGGCTGGGATCGCTAAAGTTCTTACATCTCTAAGGTGGGTAGGAGTTTTCTAGAATCCTGACCCATGTTCACCAAAGTTTGTGCCAAGGAATGAAGGCATGGGCTCTCCTCAGTGATGTGGCTTGTACTAGGCCTTTAATTAGAGACTTAAGCATGCTCCATGAATTTCAAAGGTTTAAACAGATAAGAGTGCTGTGAAGAAAAGTTTAGACTAGAGAACAGCTTTGAATAACTCCATAGTGTTCTGACATCCAGATTTCCCCTCTGGGGTGGTTGTTGACTCTAAACAAAATATTCTTTGGACTCTAGTGTGCTATGTACTAAAGTAGTTGTAGGTTCTAAAATGACATGCTAAAACATCTACACAGTTACTAATCTGTTTTATCTCCTGTATGGAAAATAGGGAAAGAATAGTGAGTGGCTTATGCTGATAATTTGATGCAGAAGACCAATTTATTATTGAAATTTATTGGATTTATGAGTATTTTAAGTCTCAGATGTTCAGTAATATTCCGGCCAAACTCAGGGCTTTAAAATATAAATTAAGTAATACTATCCTTTCAACAGCCTCACACCTCTGACTTGTGGCACAGAGGATTAGGGGTCATGGGCTTCACTTGAAAATGTTTTAGGGATTTTTGTAGTAATTTGGTTTGTTAAAATATCTAAAATGGCACCTCAATCCTTTGTAATGCTTAATTCTATGCATAAAACAACATCATAAAAAGGATTTGGCTTTATATTTGTGTAGACATGTCGTGTGTCTTGTTTTCCTCAATTATCTGTGGAGGGAATTGTCTGTTTCTACTTACTGTACACATCCATCTTTTATTTTTAACAATATTTTAAATATTTTGCATGTGAGGTGAATGTGTCTAGCATGTATGCATACGTGTGTGTTCGTGCATGTGTGCTTGTGCATGTGTGTGCACATTTGGAAGCCAGAGAGGAGACTGGAAGTCCTCCATCATTCTCTCTTGTATTCTTTAGAGATAGAGTTCCTCACAGAATCTGGAGCTGGCTCCTTGGTTTGGGACTGACTGACACCCAGCATGCTCCTGCTGTCATCCTGTCTCACTAGGGCTTGCGTTACAGGTTCCTGAGCCACACCTAGCATTTGGTAGGGATCCAAACCCAAGTTTCTTATCTGAGCCATTTGCCCTCCTTCCCCTTCCTCCCTCCTTGCCCTGCCCTTCTTCCTTCCTTCTCTTCTTCCTCCTTTTAAATATGTTAGGAAGAATGTAATCATTGAATTTATGTTTGTGAGACCACATTGTCTATAGAATTAATGTGTAGTTTAACCAAATCACAAGAGAGTGATAGTTTTCCCAATTCTAAGTGGTGGAACCAAGACTATGCTCAAATATTCAGAATAACATTTCAGTACTTAGCCTTTAATCCCAGCACTTGGGAGGTAGAGGCAGGAGGATTTCTGAGTTCGAGGCCAGGTTGGTCTACAAAGTGAGTTCCAGGACAGCCAGAGCTACACAGAGAAACCCTCCTGTCTCAAAACAAAACAAAACAAAACAAAACAAAATTCAGTACTTATTTGTAGTGCATTGTGGTGACCAATTCTCATTTAAATGGTTGATTCAGAATAACCCATTGCCCTATGTCTTTGTAATCATAGCCTAGGCTTCATACTGAGACTGTCTGAAAAACCCAAGTCAACAAAGACAGAATTAAGTCCTACCTTTAGAAGTGGAATTGTTTGCTGTTTTGTGTTTGGGACAGAAGCTTAGTCTGAGAGGTGGTTAGTGTCACAATGAAAGAACTTGTCATTTTAATTGGATCACCTAAACCTATGTTTTGAAGTCTTAAGAATTTCTGAAAAAAGCAAAACACTATATTGTGTATTTTGTTTTCTTAAGCAGTTTCGAGTTGAAGATCTATAAAGCAGTTATGGAGCTTTTTTAGGCGGGGCATGGTGACTCACAGATGTCCCTGGATGAAGCTAGAGGATTGCTCTAAATTCCAGGCCAGTCTGGGTTGTAGAGAGACGCCTTGTCTGAAGCAAAGCAAACAAAACAATTTTTTTTTTAATTTAAAAAATATATTTTTGAAACACAGAATACTGATGGCTTAACCACGGAACACTCCAGGTAACTGATTTTTTTTTTTTTAATAGACTGGAGGAGATAGAGTATGATGTTAAAGATCTCCTTCCCCCTGCCCCCCCAGAGTCTCTCTCACCTCTCCTTTGGGTCATCTCATTTTGGCTACTGCTGCCACACTAGCATCTTCTGTCCCAAGTACATCTGTGTTACTTTTCTACAACTAAGAAACTGCAGCTTATACAGTGCAACAGCCCTGGTGCTGGAGAGCAGCCATAGGCTCACAGTGCACATGGAATGTAGAGTACCAAGGGACTCTACTCTTCTGTACATCTAGGTCTAGGGTCATTGCTGGGGTTTAAAATTCTTCCTTCATAGCCCACCAGTAGAAGCTTAGTTATCACAATAAAGAGTGCTTGTCATTCTTCAGCTGACCCTCTGTGCTCTTCTTGTTTGGTTGGTTTCTGTTTTCTTAGAGGCCCACTGTTCCCCAGGAGACTGCTGGTGAATGAGAGCTTTCAATCTTAGGTGAAAAACAACCTGTCACAACAGCACAGGTAGAACCAACCTTTGGTGGCTAGTAGCATCAATATAACTGCTTATATTAGTGCTAGTAGTTGCATAATACATTTATGAAAAGGATATTAGGAATTTTTATTCATCCATGTTACTCTGTAGCAACTCTTACACATAGGTGAACACAGTACTGGACCTCCTCTCCCACGTGGCCTCACTGTGTATTCCAAGCTGACCTTGAACTGGGAATTCCGCTTCAGCTTTCCTAGTGCTGGTATTATAGCCAGTTACAGATGTGTACCATTTTACAAAGTTTATTATAGTTACTGGTTACATATTACGTGCATACTAGTTTTTTATTTCTGAAATAAATGTGAGAAATGAATTTTCCTTCTGTTTCCCTTTTCTCTACCTTCCCTCCTACTTCATTTTTCTTTGAGACAGTCTCACTGTAGCTATGGCTGTCTTGGAACTCAGTATGCCCATCAGCAGGCTGAACTTGAACTCCCAGAGCTCCACCTGCATAAGCCTCCTTAGTGCTGGGATTAAAGGTGTTGGCCACCACATCTGGCTTATAAAGTACATTTTCTTTTTACCACTGCCATAAAAATGTTCTTGTGTGCTCTCTTGGGAAGGATCAAAATCATAATATCTTTTAGAGGCTGAAGAACACTGTAAGAAATCAGTTACTTCTACTTGGTTTTCAGGGAGGCTTATTGGAAACCTCCTTTATTCATTACCATTATTATTTTTAGACAGGTTCTCACTCTGTAGCTCTGGCTGCCAGCCTGGATCTTGCTGTGTAGATCAGGTTTGCTTTGAACTCATAGACGTCTGCCTACCTCTGCCTCCATCTTCCAAGTGCTGGGAAAAAAGGCACGGACCACAATACTCAGCTCGACAGTCCCTTCTGTTTTAAGATATTTCCCACTGTAGTGCACATTGGTCATCTCTCTCTAGTTTATATTATTTGCAAAGTTAAAATGTTGAAAGGTGGTATGCCTTTGTTAATGTTTTGCCTTAGAATATGTTACACATCCCTCGCTGCTTCTATTGATGGTGTAAACTGGGTATTTTGTCAGCCTGTATGATTTTAAGGTGCTGTTTGCAGTCATTTTTGGTGACTCACCTATAAATCTAGTTTCAGCTGCCTGTAGGCTTGACTGCCTCAAGCTTGAGGTCTATAAAGAAACTTGCTGCCTCAGCAGGTTGGAAATAAATTTCTTCTTTCACACAGCAGCATTTGCTAAATCAACTAAAACCACATAGTAACAGTTCAAGAATCATAAAAATAGCACACCAGCTTACTTTAGCGTATGTTTTCTCATTCTGACAAAAGGAGGAGAATATTAGCATTTTGATGATTTATATTACACATAAGTCCTGCAGTCGAAAACTTCTTAAGGTCTACAATGTTATAGGTAGGTGAGTGTCATTTGCACAATAAGTAGACTATTCTAACAATAACAGAAAAATGTGGCAAATGCTTGTGGAACCATAGTACAACAAAGAAAAGCAGAAAGAGGGGAAAAGAAATGTGTGATAATGTGACACATTAAGAGGTTGTCAAGTCAAAGATGAAGAGAACAGAAAAGAAAGTCATGATGATGGGAAGGGAAGGACTCGGCCTAGTATGTACTGTAACCTCAGTAGGGTGCATCTGTGCTGTGTGTGTGTGTGCGTGTGCACGTTCCTGTGTGTATAGGCCCTCATTACATGCCTTGCAGCTTTGTAGTTTTTAAGGTAGACACAAATAGATCCTCTTACTATTGTGGTATTAGAGGTATAGTGTCTACATTAATAAGTTAATATAAAGAAACATAGCCCCAGCAATTCTGTATGTACTGAAGTACTCTTTTTTTAATTGGTTAAATGATTTTTTAAAATTTGATATTTTCTATATTTACATTTTAAATGTTATCCCCTTTCCTGGTTTCCCCTCCGAAAACCTCCTCTGCTCTCTCCCCTCCCTCTGCTCACCAACCCACCCACTCTCAATTCCAGGCCCTGACATTCCTCTATACTGGGGCATAGAACCTTCACAGGACCAAGGGCCTCTGTTCCCATTGATGACCGACAAGGCAGCTAGAGCCATGAGTCCCACCATGTGTTTTCTTTGGTTGGTGGTTTAGTCCCAGGGAGCTCTGGGGATACTGGTTAGTTCATATTTTTATCCCTCCTATGGGGCTGCAAACCCCTTCAGCTCCTTGGGTCCTTTCTCTAGCTCCTTCATTGGGGACCCTGTGCTCTGACCAAGGGTGGCTGTGAGCATCCACTTCTGTATTTGTCAGGCACTGGCAGAGCCTTTCAGGATACAGCTATATCAGGCTCCTGTCAGCAAGCTCTTGTTGGCATCCACAATAGTGTCTGGGTTTGGTGGTTATTTATGGAATGGATCCCCAAGTTGGCCAGTCTCTGGATAGTCATTCCTTCAGTCTCTGCTTCACATTTTGTCTCTGTAACTCCTTCCGTGGGTATTTTGTTCCCCCTTCTAAGAAGGAGTGAAGTATCCACACTTTGGTCTTCCTTCTTTTTGGGTTTCATGTGTTTTGAGAGTTCTGAAGTACTCTTAGAAAATATTTCTACTTCCTGTGTGCAAGATTCTGTGATTGTGTTGGAGTTTAGTGATGTATGACAGGTAGAATTTAAACATATTCTGCACTATTGTTTTTCTTGCCAAGTGGTGTTGAAAAACATCTGAAAGCAATTAACCCAGAGTTGGGAGCCTGGAGAACTTTCCAGTGTAATAATATATATGTATTGCTTGTTGTACAACCTGTCTTAACGCTGTGTCTGATTTTTGTCTAGGGAGAAGCAGGTAGATCCATCAATTTGTCTATTCAACAAATAATTACTGAACATTGTGTTGTGGCAGGCACTTATAATCAGTACATTTAACTTTGATTTTGTAGTTAATAGGAGTTGGGGAGTTTTAGTCAGGGGATGGGGGTTTAAGGTAGAGGTGACCTCACTCACTCTTTGGGTTGTAAAGTCCCTGCCCTGCAGTAGTTGGAGCTGGGCAGGAGTAGGTGGTGATAGTTGAGATAGTGATCAATAGATTGGCTTCAGGGATATTTGTGAATCTCTTCTCAAGGTGTAAAGAGTTTATAAAAAGGGTATTAGAAGTTTTATGTTATCTCATAACTGTGACAAAAGCTGACAATGGGAGTGGTAAGGAATTGATTCTAGTTTTCAGGCTTACACACATGAATCAGTTATAATTTAGTTTTTATGGAGATTATTAGAAAATTATCATATTTTTCAGATGGTTGGGTCATAAACCAAAGAAAAATATTATTTCTTCAAAGACCTCATCTTAAACATGGCTGCTTTGAGTTCTAAGCCTTCAATGTAAAAGCCTTTGGGGACATTTTAGTACTGTAATGGCCATATGTGGCTACTGAACACTTCAGATGTGTTAGGTCCAAGTTCAGGTATGCTAAAACATGTAGTGATTTTGGAAAATTTAGGGTAAAAATGTAAAGTTTGCAATATTTTATTTATATATTGAAATAAAAATTTCAATATAGTGTAGTGTATTAAAATTATAAAGTGAGTTTTTCTATTTCTATTTACTTTCACATGTGTCAGAGGGCTGGAGGGCAGCCGAGAGTGTTAAGAACACCCCCTGCTGAGTTCAGTTTCAAGGACTTGTTATAAGTACCTCCCTGCTTGCACACTGTCTTACCCAGCTCCAGAGGACGCAGTGAGTCTGGAGCGCCTGCTCCCGGGTGCATGCTCCCACCTACAGTCTCAGATGCGCACACTTACTTCTTTAAAATATTCCATCTCTGTTGGACGCCATCGACCTGAGAGCCAATCTCTGAGTGAGAAGCTGTGTTCAGGTACTGAAAAGTCCTAGCATTTTTAGAGGATGTTCTCTAAGCACTGACAGGTAGGGAAAATGCTTTACAGTGTATTATAAAGCCATTCATTCTAGCAGAAAATGGACGTTGCTTTTAAGAGTTCTTGGATCATATGATTTGGTCAGTATTTTATTGACTTACTAACAATAGAGATAGAGCAGTTTTGAGTCATAAATAATCTAAAAGTTCCTTAAAAATGTGTCCATACCCCACATGATCTAGATCTAAAAGTACAAGTGGAAAAGTCCAAGTGTAGATTTTCAGAAGACTGCCATGAAGACTCAGGTGAAGGCATTTGCAGGCAAGCCTGATGACTTGAGTTGGGTCCCTGGGACTCCCGTGTTGGAAGGAAAGAGCCAACTCCTGAAAATTGTTCTTTCATCTTCAAAAGTGTCCTCTGACCTATGTGCCCTACTGTGGGGCTGAGGAGCTGCCCCAGAGCAAGAGTGGGGTTGAGGCGCGTACAAGCCCTGAACATCTCCTCCTGAGATTGGCAGGAGTTGGATTGCTTGCCTCTTGTCCTCAGTTCCCCCAACCCCAGGAGGTCATGTAGCCTGATAGCCAGGTTACCTCGCCTCTTATAAGACCGTGTGTGGCAGCACCTGTGAGCTATGTGAGGGGGTTCCCTCCTCACATAGCTGGGATATGCCGAAAGGCCCTACCACCCCAACAGTTTAACATACCCCCCAGCCCCCAATTAAATGACTCTTCTCGCTGAAGCTGTGTCCTAGGGTCTGTTCTCATGTGCTCCCAGCCACCTGAGGTCTCTTCCAGGCCAATCCTGTCTCATCCCCCCAATTAGGATCCTCTTGTCTACCTCCATAAGTAAACAAAAATAAATAAAATTTTTTTACTAAATTCTTGGGATTGACTTAGCAGAGCTTGGAAGTTAATTTGGCAAATTTTGTAAAATACCTAATATAAAACATTAAATATTGAATATTGGTGGAAAAATTTTCTAAGTAGAGTCATACTTGATGGCTTATGAGTTTATAAACTTCGGAAAGGAAAGGATCAAGTGTAAGGTTGCTCTTTTGTTAAACAACTTCGAGTTGAGCCACGGAAACCAGCTTTTCTGTGCTGCTGCCTAGGGCAGGGAGCTTCTGCTTCTCTTTCTGTCTCCACTCAGTGCCCAAGTCCAATAGAGGACAGGTGGTGCCTCTGCTCATGGCAGGCCTGAGGTGATGGAGGCTGTCATAGGCAACAGCAGGCAGCCACGGCCTGAGTGTGTTCATGTCCCTTTCTTAGAAAGCAGCTGGTAATCATGGAGGTTTCAGATAACCTTATCTACTCTAGTCCCTTCCACAGGTCCTTTTCCTAAACTCCGTGCCCACCCTCTACTACTCCAGAATGGAGATTAAACTCCAACAGGAGTTTTGAAGGGGAAAAGCATATGCTAAGCATAGCAATTGAGATTCCTGCGGCTTGTGTAGATTTGGCTACGTGTCCTGTGTTTGACCTGGGGTGGGAGGGGTAGAGTGAGCACCCAGGATGGCTGAGTCGTCTTTAGTTGCAGTATTTGCAGGTGAGCAAGATGGGGATACACCTTTTCCCTTGTTTTGGTTGCTGTTGGCAGTTTTTCTACTGACCTTTTCTGCTTGTTTTTCTTGTTTTGTTTTTGTTTTTAAACCATTTTTGTCCTAGTTTATTTAATCAATTACACATTCATCAGAAAGTCTTTATTGTTTCTTTGATAATTAAAAGTTGATTCACATTGAAGGTTTTCAAATACAAATGTTAAACACATTATAGCTACATGGATACAGTGAAATTTTAGTAGTTGTCTTTCTGTTCATGTCTACATATTTGTTGGTGCAAAGTAGCCACCTAAAATAGTTTTTGACTTTGTGGGCTTTTGTTATTGTTTATTTTTCAAGATTGGGTTTCTCTGTTTAGCCCTGGCTATCCTGGAACGCCCTCTGTAGGCCAGGCTGGCCTCTAACGCAGAGATCCGGACTGCCTCTGCCTTCTGAGTGCTGGGATTAAGGGTGTGCGCCACCCCTGCCTGGCTTATATTTGATATGTTGATGAACACCTTCTTATCTGTTTTCTGCTGCCTCAGTTACCAGTATTGTACTCCTTAAATATTCTAGCAGTTGTGAAGATTTTGCAGAGTTGGTTTAAAGAAAGATGTTATTTTTATATAAGTATGTGTATCTTCTTTAAAAATTGAGAGTTTAAGGTGGGATTTATTTGCTGTAATGGAAGAATACAGTGTTGAATATATGTTAACAAGTATGGGATAACGAGATATACTTAATATGCAAATGATCATGACACAAATCAATCGGTACACTGAAGTCTGGCTCTCTGAAAAGCACAACAGAGCTTTGAGTTTTGTTTATCCTTAAATGAGTACGGTTAGCCTTACATGAATATACAGACTGGACTGAGTGAGGCACACACCACTAAATGGCCTACTTTAGTTAGTTAGGGTTAGACTTTGGGCTCAGCAGCGGTCTCATAGTAAAGAGGTCTAAGTTCCAGCCATTTTCCTCTCTGTCATAAAACAGCTCAGTGTTCTGGGACAGTTCTGCTTTATGTTTTGGTCACCTTTCTGGTCCCACATGTGAACCACACAGTAGTGTCTGGTATCACTTGGCACCTGTCAGTATGGTGGACTCCAGACACCTGCTCAGTTGTCTTCTGTATTTTAACTGGTCTCCCTTGGCGATTCTTTGGCACATTAGAGTCAAGGAAGACCATTCCAGAATATTGTAATTGCTTGCATGGGCAATCCTGAGCAGCTGTCATATCTCAGTTTCAAAGAGAAGTGTGCTCAGGAAAGGGGAGGACAGAGGAAAGCCACAGAGTCCATTTTTTGATGGTGAGATGATATGCGTCATATCCTTTGTTTCTAAGAATTTTAATCTCATGTCCACCTGAAAGACATTCTGAGAACTGTGGCCTAGCTCAGTGATTCTCGAGTTATCTGTCAACTTAACATATTTCCAGTGTGTCAGATAAATGTCTTGCAAGTTGTACAATAGTGTTAGGTTGTTTTACAGTTCGGTGCTCACCCCAGTTTCTGTACCTGTTCTGTCACCCAGCAGTAAGAGAGTTTGTGGGTTGGCATTGATTTGGTCTGTGGCTCACACATGAAGCAGTTCTACTCTATCTGGAAACAGAAATTTTGAAACAGTGATACTCTTTGAATTATGTTAAATTTGAGCAAATTGGTAGGAATAGACAAAGCCTGACTTTAGGGGAGCCTTTTACACTTTTGATTTAATTTATTTGATATTTATAAAAAGTAAAGTGATAACTCATGCTTAACTTATTTGCTTATAAAAGGGGATTATAAATATTAGTGATGGTACATATATGCAATCTCAGTACTTGGGAGGCTAGTCCTATATATGACCATTTCAAAACTGACAATGAATAAGTAAGTATATATATTATATATATTTTATATAACACCTATATCATATATTACACACCTCACTGTAGATGTCTAGTATGATACATTACATAGAAGGTTTATGAGATCTCTTCAATATTTCATAAGTTCTCTTACATTTAGCTATGAATTAATACTAGGCCACATTATATTGGCTACATTTTACCTTTTGAATTAGTTCTGTTTCATGTTTTCATGAAAAATAAGTCTGAACTGGATTGCTGGTAGTCTTTAACATGCTTTCCTTATTACAATAGTTTTCTTGTATAAATTGAATTGTTAATAGTTATTGGTAACATTTTAAGCAAAAGTATATGGAAAATATATGTAGGTACAGGTTTCTGTGTATCTAGGATGTTCTTCTTATTTTTTTTTATTGAAAATAGATTTTCTCACATATTATATCCTGATTTTGGTTTCCCTTCTCTGTACTCCTCCCATCTGATCTCCACTTCTCCTCTCATTCAGATCCTGCCACTTTCTTTCTCTTATTAGAAAGGAGCAGGCTTCTAAGAGATACTACTGAAATATAATATAATAAAATAAAATATAGTAAGATAACACAAAAGCTATCTCATTGAAGTTGGACAGGACAAACCAAGAGAAGGCACAAGAATCAGAGATCCATTTGCTCTAACACTCAGAAGTCCCATAAACTCTAAACTGGAAGCTATAATATATACAGGACCTGGTGCAGACCTGTGCAGGTCCTGTGCATGTGTCACTCTGTGAATTCATATCATACATGATTTGCTCATGCTAATCTTATTTTCGTGGTGTCCTGTATCCCATCAGTCTCTTAAATTCTTTTCTCCTCCTCTTCCACTGAGCTCCAAGGGACGATGGGATTGGATGGAGATATTCCATGTAGGGCTGAGAGTCTCAGGGTGTCTCATTCATTCTTTGTGGAGTATCTGGAGTTTCTATGTTAGTTTCTATCTGCTATAGGAGGAAGCTTCTCTGATGACGACTGAACAAGGCCATCTTATTGATTTGAGTATGGCAGAGTATTATTAGGAGTCATTTTATCACTACATTTTGTTTTAAGAGAAGCATTATTTTGTTTTTGCCCAAGATCTCTGGGCTGTCTACCTTGTCTCAGGCATTGCTGGGTATGGGTTCCATCTCGTGGAATGGGTCTTCAGTTAAATCAGACATTGGTTGGTTACTTGCATAAAACTTGTACTACCATTGCCCTAGCATATCTTTTAGGCAAGAGTGTTGCAGATAAAGGATTTCTACAATGACTGGCTTGATGTTGAAATTTCTCTTTTGGAATTGTGTAAAATACAGCCTGAAGAATACTTTTCTGTAAGACATATTTTCAAAGTTCAAGATAGGCTAGTGTTTGGCAGAATATTTTTGCTATATTTACCTTGCTTGTTGCTATGATAGTCTGCCTTGTATCCTCTCTATAGACACTTCCTTATCTCTCTCTCAACAGTATTATTTATTTATTTATTATTCCTAAACTACCAATATAAACTAACAGGCCATCAAGAAATCGGTACTATAAAAGTGTTCCCAGCTTTGGGAAATTAAATCAGTATTTGTATGAAACAGATTAATAAATTACTTTGAATAAATGTTTATAAGAATTTGTTGATTATAATAATTACAAGTCTATAACAAAACTAGATTATCATGAGAGATTGTTGAACAAAAGAATAATAACAAAAATGTCACTGTTTAGTGTTGATTTTCAATTACATTTCATCTACTTTCCTCTTCCTTTTTTATTCTTTGAGAATTTTGTACAATGCATTTGGATCATCTTTACTTCTCCCCAGCTTCTCCCACATCCATCCCCTCTTTCCTACCCACCCAACTTTATACTGCTTATTTTTAATTTTAATTATTATTTATATATCTTTAAACCCATAAAGTAGTTTATGCTGCCCATATACTTTTGAACGTGTGCCTTTCACTGGTGAGTGGTCTACCCCCCAGAGCCTTACAACCAACTCTCTTTTTCCTAACTACAATCACTTGCCAATAGCTCCTTTGCTAAGGGTAGGAATTACTATCCACCCCCTGTCTTTATGCTAGAATTTTGTCTTTTCTGGTTCTGTACAGGTCTTGTGCATCTGAACTCTGAATTCATATGTGCTGCCCTGCAGTATCCAGGCAACACTTTCCTGGTAGTTATCTACCACCTGTGGCTTTTATAGTCTTTCTGCCCTCTTTGCCATCATACCAACCAGGGCTTGGGAGTAGAGTTGAGATATAGATGTTCTGTTTAAGGCTCAGCTGTCTGTATCGTCTCTTATTCTCTGTACATTGATTGTTGTGGGTCTCAGTGCTAATTGCAATCTACTGAACTCCAAGCTTCTCTGATGGGAGTTGAGAAATTCATTAATCTCTGTGATGCTAAGCCATCAAGACTTGGTTTAATTCTGTGTCCATTTATCAGAGTAATAGTACTGGGTTCTTCCCTAGAGCCTCTGTCCTGTCTAGTCACTGGTTCTTGGCCCTGATAATAATGCCAGGTATGGGTTTCAAGTTTTGGATTGGGCCTTAAACCCAAGCAGAAAGCGTTTGGTTACTATGATGGTATTTGTGCTACAAGTGTGTCAGTGAGCTTGCCTTCTCAGGCACCTTATTGTTGTAGCTGTCAGGTTTCACAGCTGGGTAAGATTGGTAATTCCTTCTCTCCTCTGGTACATTCATGATACTTTCCAGCATTATAAAAGAAAACCTTGAGGGATGATGCTTCTAGGTCAGTACTGGTTTGATTTCTAAATGTTCTGTGACTCAAAAGAATCTTCAGTAATAGGGTCTTACTGTCAAGTTCTGGAGGGTAACCAATAGCATTGGAAATACCTGTAATATTTGGGGGGTATGAGGGTTGATTTGTCAACAACTCTGAAGAAGGTAACCCATTACTGATACTGAGCTTTTAAGTTGTTATTCTATAGTATCCTGTAGGGTCACTTTTGCCCTGCTATAGAATAACTTCATTTAAACTCATGTATATATTTTATGAAAGTTGTACAGTAGAAAGTTTATGATTTTTTTCAAAATGGCTTTAGTGTTATCCCTCTTCATAGTGGCTCATGTACCCTGCTCTTCTATCCTCTCCCCATTAAATCTTTCCTGCACCACTTTGTACCACTATGCTCTATCTCGACACTCTTGACAGCCAAGTTTGCTGGCTGCAAGGTCCCAGGTATCGAGTGAAGCCAGAATCCTATGAGTCCAAAAGGGAAGGAGATGGGCTGAGAGGAGGATTCTGTCTCTGGCACACACACAGTCTTGGGGCTTGGGCAAGCGGAATGGAAGTGGGAAGGGGGGGATGCAAGTAGTCTACCTACCTGGGTCTGCACCACATGTGTCAGCTATGGGGTTCCTGGTGGCAAGCAGGTATGTCTACTTTTGAACTATGTAGTTAAGAGTATGGGATCAGAAGCGCAATTCTCCTAAGCTGATGTCAATCCTGGTTCAACTTGTAACTAGCTATAACTTTGGATGTATTTCTTTAGTACCCACTTTTCTCTGTTTGCTGATCCATATAATGGCATCAATGGTGGTAGGTCTCATGTGGTGTAATTAGGAAGACTAGGAGTGAGTTCAGATCTTGCTTGGATCACTGCTTGGCATTTGATGAGCACATGGTAGAGCCTCAATGTTTTGTGTTTCAAGATTGTCCCCACTTAAGTAACTTCAGATGACTTGCACATACATGGATTTCTATGCATATATCAGTTTTTCCCTTTATTTTGTAAATTTTTTTGGAGAGGACTATTTTAAGGATTTGAAATTTTCTAACTTACAGTACTGTTTGGTAATCTCTCAAAGATGAAATGGCCAGGAAGACAGAACATTTGATATTTTATTTGTACATTGGAAACAGAAGTTTGATAGGAATTTGTGAGTATCCAATCCCTTACTGTATGAATAGTAAATCTCAGAACGTGAAGGAAGGTGATTTCATATTTTCATTGAAATGTTGCATTAATAAGTATTTTTATTTTATTTTTGTAAGCTTTGGTTTCCTCTGAGTAATGGGATTCTGTTCCCCCAAAATGAACTGTGTGGAACCAGTTATGTGACATGAAAATTTATGGAACAGGGTTAATTTTTTAAAAGAAAACTTTTTGAATGAGAAAGACTATCTTTATAGGAAAAGGAGATTATATAATTGTACCTGAAATATGGAATCAGAAAACATGGTCAAAGTTCCAAATCTAGCTTGCTGCCTAGTTTTGTCAATAAAGTTTTATTTAGACACATCCATAAGAATTAACGTACCCATGTCCATGTCTCATTTTATGCTACAGAGGAAGAGTTAAGTATTCGTAACAAATAAGATGGCTTATAAAGTCCATAGTTTGTACTTTGTAGCTCTTTACCGTAAAGTTTGCTGGTGTCTTCTGTGACTAATTTGTAATTAGTGGCATAGATGCATTACTCCATTGTGAGAAAATACAGAGATGGGACCAGGTAGTGCATGCCCCTTATTCCAGAATTAGTCAGACACAGTATGGGGAAACCATCACGACCATTGTTCTTAGCTTAGTGACAGGAGGGGTGAGGACAAATTAGTCAACCTCTAGTATTTGATTGGAAAATGCAAGTACTTTGTCAGATGCAGATTTGTCAGTGGCCTTTGTGAAATGGTCTACTGATTTCAATAGAGCTTTTCCATTGTGCCCTGGGGCAGATATAAATCTTGCATTGCCTTTACTTTTAGATTTCAAAGGAACAACTTCACATGGTTTAGAATGCCTAAAATAGAGGGGATTTTGTTTTGCTGAAATACATGCTTTTTTTTTTAAGAGAAAAATTTAAAATTAAATCTGTTTTTTGACAATTTTATACATGTACGTAATGCATTCTGATTACTCATTCCCCACGTCTCCTTCCCTACATTCCTCCAGTGCACCTCCTTCCCTGTGCATTCCTTTTTGAGATTAATGGCTTTTGGATTGCTTGTGTTCCATTTAGTTTAACTAGGGCCGTCAATGTGACCATTGAATTAGAGCTTTTTAATACAGGAAAAAGTGTGTGTGAGAGCTTGGAAAAAAAATTAAAACAGCAGTCCTCGCCAGGTACAATAGCCTGTGCCTTTAGTACTAGCACTCAGGATGTAGAGGCAGAGGTAAACTGGTCACTGCCAGTTCCAGACCAGCTTGGTCTACATAGAAAGTTCCAGGTCATCCAGGAATAAAACAAAATTAAAAACAATTAAGAGAACTCCCAATCACTAATCCCGAATAAAATTTGTTGGAACAGTTAAACATATTTGGTAATCTATCATATTTAAGTTTACCTTACTTGAGATCATCAAAATGCTTATTTGAAATTGAATCCAAGGAAAATTAATGTTTTTGATCTGTTAAAGGTTGATGATGTTTTGTAGTAGGGTTTAAGGACCAGCTTACTTGTAACATCCTTGTTTTTTTTTTAAGATATGACTCTCAAATTTCCAGAATCACTAGTTTTAACTTGTAGAGATCTAGTCACTGGAATTCATTACACAATTTGAATTTTTAATATCATTCTGATTATAGAAATTATAGTACTGCTTCTTAAATGTTTACAGTAAAGGCAGTTCATGTATTGAGGCTGAAAATAACCCAGTGATAAAAAGCATACTTATCCCTTTAATAAATGGAATCAGTAGTAGGCAGATACTATTACTGGGAAGCTAGGTCCTGAATGTACTAACTTAAGCAGCCTGTGGGTGGTTTGAATCGCTTCCATAGCGTCATATACTTGAATGCTTGGTCATTAGAGAGTGAGCCTACTTCACAGGGATTAGGAGGTGTGGCCTTGTTAGAGTAGGTGTGGCTTTATTGGAGGAAGTGTGTCGCTGGGGTGGGCTTTCAGGTTTCAAATACTGAAGCCAGGCCCAGTGCTTTATTCTGCCTGTTACCTTTTACTTTGGATGTAGGACTGTAACCTACATGCCAGCAGCATGTCTGCCTGAATGCCATCATGCTTCAAACAGGATGACAATAGACTAAACCTCTTACCGTAAGCAAGCCCAGTTAAATGCTTTCCTTTATAAGAGTTGCTGTGGTCATGGTGTTTTGTAGTAGGAGACCATTGACTAGACAGAGATTGGTACCAAGAGTAGGTTATTGCTGTGACAGGCCTGACCATGCTTCTTGTTGGTGGAATATGTGCTCTTTGGAACTGGTTTTGGATTATGGAAACAGTTAAATGCTTTAAGTGGGGCTTAATTGGCCATACTAGCAGAAGCAGGGTAGTCAGTGGTACTAAGAGCAATGTGTATCATGATGGCCTGGCTTAAGGTGTTTCAGAGGAGAAGAATTTTATTTTGTGGCGTAGAGACTGTTCTTGTGATGTTTGGCAAATAATGTGACTGCTTTTTGCCCTTGTCCAAAAAAAAAAAAAAAAAAAAAAAAGAAAGAAAGAAAGAAAGAAAGAAAGAAAGAAAAGACTGCCTGAGGCTCAATTGAAGAGTTTTGGTTTAACAGTGTTAGTAGAGGAGATTTCAAATAGCCTAGTAGTGTCTGTGCCAACTGGTTATTAGTAGCAAGTCTTTGCAGATCTTTAAATGAAAAGTTGCAAGTGGAGCAAGGAAAAGTAGAAAATGTACAGTTTGAGGAGAAAAGAGCCACCAAGAAGTGTAATGATGCTAAGTCCTGTATTCATGGAGATGAACAGACTAAAAAGCCTGACACTAACCCTAGGGCAAGACCCCACACAGCAAAGCTTCCAATTCATGAAAAGGACTTAAAGAAAACTTAGGGCCAGGTGTGGTGCCACAGACCTTTAATCCCAGCACTTGGGAGGCTGTTCAAGAGTAGCCTGTTCTACAAAGCATGTTTCAGGACAACCGAGCTTAGGCAGTGAAGGAAACCCTTGAAAAAGAAAGCTGGTGAAAATGTATTTGAATAAGGGCCATGTTCCATCCCCAGCAAAGCTACAGAACTTGGCAGCCGCATGGTTCTGGCTCGTGAATCAAGGATCAAGGATATAAGAAGTGGATTATGGAATCTCCTTCTGTGATTAAGGAAAGCCACTAGGGCCAGGCATGTATCAGGGGTGTCCTAGAGAGGCCTTTAAGTGAAGCTAAAACCCGGATTGCCTTGGAGTTCCAAAGATGTTGGAGATGCCAGAGCCCTGGAATACCTGCTGAGGGAAGCTTCTAACAAGAAGTTGTAGACTTAGACTTTTCTAAACCTATTTTATTTTAGGTTCTAGAACACTTGTACCTCTCTTTTTGCTCACTGAGCAGAGGTAGGGAAGAAGAAGGTTCATAGGAAAAAAAGGGGTGGGAACCTGTTCAGAAGTAATTCTTTGGGGTGATTTTACTCTTCATCGTCAGTTTACCAGAAGTCCAGTCTAATAACAAACTCCAAACGTGAAACAGTAGCACCTGCTCCATCCAGCAGAAACCACAAGGCTCAGCCAAATCCTCGTGAGCCCCAGTGGAAGCAACAAGAATCATCCAGAATTCAACGGGAAGTTCTTCGGGGCATTTCTCTATATGAAGACCAGCAAAGCATTGCAAGGTGTAGCAATGAAGAGTGTCCTGTCACTGTCTGCCAGATTCTACTTATATTCTATCCAAACATCATGCACCCTCTCAAGCATCGCTCCAGCAAAATATCACATGCCTTCTCAAAATATCACATGCCTTCTCAAAATATCACATGCCTTCTCACGTCTGCTTCAGCAGAACATCCGCTCACTAGACAGCTTCCAGCAAAATATCATGTGATACAACTGAGTTTCTAAAGAAACCAGAAATTTCTACTTCAGGGAGTCGAACCAGCCCAGGGGAAGAAGTGTGTTGTTGCAGGAGTAGAAGGTCTGACGAGCCCTCTGGTGACATCAGACGTGGAAATACAGAGTTTGCTGTTGGCTGGGTTTGGGCCTTGCTTTGGTTTAGTATTTCCTCACTAGGCTCCCATCCCTATGCACCCTCTGCCATTGTATGTTGGAAGGATGTAATCTGCTTCAGTTTGATTTTTACAAGGGTTAGAGGTAAGAGATTGCCTTGAGTCTTAGAAGAGACTTTGAACTTTGGACTTTTAAACAGTGTTGAGAGTGTGATAGGCTGTTGGGATTTTTTGAAGTTGGACTGATGCGATTCTGCATTATGATATGACTTCAGGCCTTTAGGGGCAGGGAGGGAAATGCGGTTTGACTAATGGACCCCATAGGCTCATATATTTAAATACTTCATTCTTAGGCAGTGGTGTTACTTGATAGGGATTAGGAGGTGTGGCCTTGCTGGAGTAGGTGTGGCCTTGCTGGAGGAAGTGTGCCACTGGGGGTGGGCTCTGGGGTTTCAAATGTACAAGATAGACCCAGTGTTTTTCTCTGTCTGTTGCCTTCCAATTTGGATGTAGAACTCTCAGCTACATTTCAAGTACCATGTCTGCCTCCATGCCCCCATGTTGACAATGGACTAAACCCCTGAATGAAACCCCTAAATGCTTTCTATATGGACTGAAGACACAGACCAATGCAATGAATATGAGACATTTGTAGAATAATTTTATAAGAATTATAATTATGTATAAAATTGTGAAATATCAGAAAAATATAAAATTATTTTCTTTCCTCAAATGTCCGGACTTTGAATGAATACTTTATGGATTCAGTGGCAACCAGTCTGGTTTAGTGACCCTCTGAAAGTGTTAAATAGTTCCCATAAGAAGGTCAGATCAGTTGTTCTTATAAATATCACTTTGGCTTTTATTTCAGAGTTTAAGAGATACATTGTAAATTAAGGATAATTTAAATAAAACCTTTTTATTTTTGAGATAAATTTGATTGAGGTTTTCTTAAGGAAAATGAATTCTGCGAGACATTCCATGTTTTTGACTCCTATTCAAAAATAAAATTAATGGATAATGCCTTTGCTTTTGGTAGCAGTGCTATTTCTTCATGTGTTTTGCTTAACAATTAACTTTATTGGATGCCTCAAAAGTGGCCCATTAAGATTTAGCGTGGCCTCATTTTAAGTTAGAAGCAACCCATTTTAGGACTTCATTATGACTCAGCAATAGATACCTTAAAGTGTAAAGGCTTTCAAGAAAATGGGGGTGGAGATAGCCCAGTAAATGAAGTGACTTAAATTCAGATTCCTAGGATCCATATAAAAAGGTACATATGCAGGTACAGGTATATATGTACCCTCACAGCTGAGCCATCTCTCCAGCCCAGCCAAACAGCTGCCAAAAAGGCAAAGTCACTCTTAGAGAAAAAATATTTTATAATTATTGCTGAAGCATGTTTTAATTACAGCTTCATTCACGTGTTACTTAAGAAATATCACTAAAGTTAGAGAGCAGCTAGCATTGACTCTCTTATGTGTGAGTCTTCACAGAGCGTGTGCTGTGGTTTTTCTTTTTTTTAGTCTGACTTTTTCTTAGCTCTAATATATAAAGAATCTTTCAAAAGGAAGGGACGGATGAACAAAAGCTTAGCAAGAAATCAGGAAAACATGTAAGGACAGTTCACACACAAAGAAAGAAAAATGATTCTAAACTGAATAAAATAAGAAGTAGGAGTTGAGGGAGTGATGGGATGTACTTTCTCAGAAATCAGAAAAGGGGGCTAACTGGGTGAGGGGGAATCACCTGGGCGCGTCTGCAAGCTGCCAGCTACTTGGAATTCTTGCCGAAAGGTTTTATGTGACAAATTTTCTTTCTCACAAGTGTGGCAAAGGATTCTGGTTAAACACACACACACACACACACACACACATTGTTACAGAGTTTATAATAGAAAATTCATTATACTAGAGAGCTTGAGTAATAGAAATTTATTTCTCAAATTTCTGGAGTCTGGGACCTACAAGAGCCATGTGGTGGAGTTAGTGCCCGGTGGGGAGCCTCTTCCTGGGTTGCAAGTGGACTCCTTAATGTACCCTTACATATCAGAGGACAGGGAGAAGAGAACACGTGCAGTGTGTCTAATGGCATCAGTCGCATCAGGAGGGTTCCACCCCCATGAGCTAAGTAACTTCCAAAAGCCCTGTGTACAAATGCCAGCACACCAGGAGTAGAGTTTCAACACAGGAGCGGGAGGCAGACAAGCTGCTGGTTTCCCTGGCTGCCGCAAAGCTTGGCCTCACTCCTAGTGTGCTCCTTTCAGTTTGCCTGAGACCCTTAATGCATTGGTAGCTGAAAAACTGGAGTATGAGGAACTTTTCTCAGTTCTTTTGCCCGACTTCTTGTGTTTAGTAGGTGGAAACCTAGAATGTATAAATCATTATTTAGGAAAATTACCTGTGTCTGATTGTCATCTCGCTAAATATCATGGCTAATTCTGTTAGCGTAATCTCTTACTATTTTGTTTTTGTGGTTCTCTTTATCATCTCATGCTTTCTACCTTGCTTTTCCTTGTCTTTTCTGACCTGTCTTTTTAAGTCGTTGCTCCTTTACCTTGTATATCACGGTTTTAAGTCGTCAAGGTCTGTTTAAAGTAATGACACTTCATGAACAGTGTAAGGACTTTTCAATATAATGTTATTTATCTATTTCTGTCCATTGTCCTGCCATTGTTTAACAATATTTCTCATATCTAGTAGATATATAAGACCTTTATAATATTTTGACTTTGCCTGAAATATTCTAAAGTCTTAAATTTGTGTGTAATGTATGATGTAATGGTAGTTTAAAATTCTCTTATATATTTCTAAGTGAAAAGTTTTCTATCTCTGCATTTCCTTTTTCAAGTGCTTTTAATTCTTTCCTTCGTGTCTGAGCTCATCATGTAATTTGCTGAGCTGAATAAGTTCTTTCATTCTTTGTACTGAGTCTGCTACTAGTAAATCTCCTATCATTTACCTAGGAATCTCTCACTGATTGTATTTTCATACCTAAAAATACATTCCTTATTGTGGTCCTCTACAGATTGTAGATGGACTCTTTGCAGTATCTTATTGATATGATTTTACTTTCTCCTGAAATGAATTCTTTCTAATGGGAAGTTAGGGATTGCTTATTTCTTATCTCTTGGTCATGCTCATTTGTGCTGTCAGCACTGTAAGTCTTGGTCCTTGTCGTTTGTTTTCTGCAGAGGTGTGACAGTGATGTGTTTTGTTATAAAGGGCTTTGTATTTATTTACTGTTTGTTCAGCTCCTTTGTATTAGCTGGAGCCAAATCATTACTGGTTGCAGATGCGTTGAGTTTGGAGCCTTAACTCCCCCCCCCACCCCCCATGAGACCTGTGCTAAGCCTGAAACCATCAGAGGGAGGCTTTGTCTTGAGAGCTCAGCTGCCAGCTTTGAAAATGTGGGTGATCCTTATCTCTGAGTTTTCCTCCCCTGCTGCTTGAGAATTAGGCTTTTTTTGTGCCTAGGGATCTCTTTCAACCCTGTCATGTGCTTCTTAGGTTTCTTGTGGGTTTCCTAAGGGCCACTCCACCGATGACTGCTCAAGTTCTTGAGTGCCTAGAAGGACTTTTTAGTTCCCCTAACTTGTTTTTGGTATTTGAAGGTTTGGAGTGTCTAGAAATGTATGAAGAATGGGAGAGACAGGGTCTTTTACACTCATTTGCAACCAGAGTCTGAAGTGGTAAAAGGATTTCTCTTCCAACTATTGCGGATTTTTTTTTTAAAAGAGCTTTCTCTCTTATAGTGGCAAAAACATCATCTTTAAAAATTAGTGACTGGTCATCACTAATCTAGTAGTCATCTTCTACTAGAATTTAATTGTTCTTGAAATTTCCTTACATTCTATAATTTTTTACATTTAAAGTAGAATATTGATGTGGCTGCTTTTACTTGAGTGGTAAACCTAGCTTAAAGTCTTTGAATGTTCACCTTGTTCATTGTGTCACAGAGCTGGTGAGAAGGGACCCATGTGGTCTTGTAGCCAGCACTCTTATTTTTCTGATGGAAAATTATTGTGCTCTAGCTAGCAAGCCATATAAAAATTAGCATCTTCTTAGTTATCTGCAGTTCTTCACATTTTTATTTGGCATTTAGCATAGTATTTTTTATATTTTAGGTTTTTTTCTAAATAATTTTTACTCTAAGGTAGTTATCTTATTGTTCAGACTTTGAACTTTAAAAATACTTAGAAAAGACAAATTCTTCTTGTGGGTGTTAGTTATTTTATTTGTTTTTTTCCAGACACATAAATTATATGTAGGTATAAAGAATTTAATATGTTATATTCTCAATGTGAATATAGTAATTTATATAAAATGTAGATTAGTACTTATGAATAATGTTTCTGTTTAAATTGTTTTAAGTGGCCAAATATAGTGTTTCATAAACTTTGTGCCTTGATCATAGAAATAAGCTAATCTTCATCAGGGCTTTGTAGTAAGTAGTTAGAAATTACTAGCCATTCATTCATTTGAAAGAACATAAAGATATTAGGAGTAGTCTCCCAGGGACAGGTGCTAGCATATGTGTGTTTTAATATTTTTATAAATGATTAAAAAGTCAAAGGGTATAGAAAAATTTTATGTAAACTTTCTACCTTGTAAAATGCTAAATTCTGTTGCCAAATAAATTTATTAAATAAAATATAGAATAGTACTGGTTTATTTAAATGAAATACAGGCCAGGGCTCCGTCCCAGGCTGCTTCATGGGTTCTCCATGGGCTGGTGGGGCCAGTACGGGTACTTCTTCTTGTCCAGCTTGGCTTCTGGGAAGATCTCATTCCAGTCATCACTGGTCAGCTGGTCAAAGGGAATTGTGTTCCTCGTTTTCTCCAGCTGCTTCTCACACTCCTGGGTCCTGAGCTGAGGTCCAGACACAAACTCAGCACAGCTCTCCACATCCTCCTCTTCCTCCTGTCCACCAGGGCTGTGTGTTTATCCTCAGGCACAGGGATCTTCAGGGCATTATACTGCTTTCAAAATCATCCACCAAGCCAGGCTTGGCCACATTGGCCCTGTAGAAAGCCCAGTCAATCGCAGGTGGTTTCTCAGACAGACTAGCCGACCTGGGGTGGAAGGTCTCATTCCAGGACTTCAGGGCATTTCCAGTTGCCTTCTGGTTTGGGGGTGTGATCTACACAAAAGATCCCAATCAATGGTTTTTAGAGCAAGTTTATGCCCAGCCATCTTGGGATACTTCACCGACCCCCGGCGGAGTGCTCAAATACAATTCAAGTGTTTTTTTCCAGTCTTTTCTAAGAAGTGATCCAGCTAAAATTACCTTAGGCAACTCTGGTTTCTTGTGTTTTATTACGAGGAATTTTGCACTACTGTATGATTTGTCTGATAGTTTTTGTATCTGTCATGAATGTATAGAGTTGTAGGATTTACCATTTCCTTGCAGTTTCCTCCTGCCTCCCGCTGTACTTCCCTCTGACCCCTTCCTTTATGAGATGACAAGAGGGGTGTGACTGAGTCTGTACTGGAGCTCTGTCTTGGACCCAAGGCAGGACAACGCCATGCGATTCCCAGCCTTTTTTTCTATTGAGTAGTTTTTGCTGCTTGTAGAATTTTCTCTGTGTTCTGAAAATCCAGCTAGGAGCCTAAGTACCCCTCCTCTCTTTCCCTTTATTGTGCTGAGAACTTGCCTTTCACTGGGTTCTTGCAATACCACTAGTAACTGCTTAAAGCCCTGGGAGGTACTGTTACTCTCTACTCTGCCCATCTCCTCTCTATAACTTCCCTCTTCCCTTCCTGGGATTGTTATGTGAGTGTAGGACTCGGGGTTGTTCAGGTTCTCATACATGCTTTTGGTCATCTCATTTAGAGTTTGGTCAATGGCAGACTGTATAATTGATGGTGTCCTTGTGAAAGGTTCCTGTTGATTTATGATATCAAGGCTATTGTGAAAGTCATGCTGCTTTGCAGTACATTTGTCTGTTGTCATCAAACCTGCTATGTTGCTAAGTTACAAGTTTGTGGCCCATACAGTTATATATACTGCTAAATAATGGATAGTTGGTAATGATACATGGTTTTGTTTTTGTGTATTTACTATTTATTATTTTATGGTATCCTATTATTGTAAGACAGTTATTGTGTTGAAGAGTCATCCTCCTCCTCTATCTCATATATCTCATATATCTTGCCTACCATTTACACTACTTTTTCGTTGCTTAATTTAATCTTTTGTCTTGTTCCTAATGTGCCCTAGGACTTTCTAATAGAGAGATATGTCACGTGGATTGCACTAGAGCAGAATTAAACATTTTGAAATTCAACCTGTAGCAATCGACTTTTCAGTGCCTCATCCACCTCTGTGGGCGAGTGCGTGCGCACACACACACACACACACACACACACACACACACACGATTTTATACACACACTAAATATAACCACATACTGAATAACATAGTTGTGTAGTAGGTATATAACCCAGGTCTCTACAAATGCATTTTATGATGTTTTTACAGTAATAGCATTGTTTAACAAGTCCAAGTAGTTTGCAGCCTCAGAAACTGTTTATAGCTAACCCTGAAGGAGTTAATTTTTAATTTTGAAGTTATATTAGCTCACTGTATCCACTTAAAGTGTAATATATTGAAGTAAAATTTGCTAACAAAATGAAACATTGTAAGAATAAAGATTTTAATGGTTCTATATTTCCCTTCCCTCTCCCCCATTCAGCTTCCTGAAATACATCTTTGTTTTCCAACGCCACCCTCCTCCCACTTTAAAAAATTTATAGGGATTCATTTTATTTTATTTTTAAATTTCATTTATCCATTTAATTTTTTACAGGTATACTTGGTAAACATTCCTGCCACTGCCCTGTTCCTTCTCCTCCTGTCCCCTTTAGCCTTTCCTGTCTACTATTTGCCTTCTGTATTATCTGTCTTCATTAGGGTTTCTATTTCTGTGACAAAAACCATGCCTGAAAAAAAGCTGGGGAGGAATGAGTTTATTTAGCTCACATTTCCACATTGCTAGTCATCACTGAAGGAAGTCAGGACAGGAGCTGCAGCAGGGCAGGAACCTGGAGGCAGGAGCTGATGCAGAGGCCATGGAGGGGTGCTGCTTATTGGCTGGCTTCTCCTGGCCTGCTCGCCTGCCACCTTATAGAACCCAGGGATGGCACCACCCATCACGAGCTGACCACTTCCCTATTGATCACTAATTGAGAAAGTGTCCTACAGCTGGATCTCATGGAGGCCTTACATCAACCGAAGCGCCTTCCTCTGATGACTTGTGCTGAGGTGACACACAAAACCAGCAAGTGCAACTGACCGTTTGTCAACTTGACACAGAAGCACATCACAGTTAAGCTGCAATCTTTCCTTTCTTATTTATCCCCAAGATCTCATGTTAAAAACTTAAATAACTTTTAAAGTCCGACAGTCTTTACAAATTCAAATACATTAAAATTTCAGGTCCTTTAAAATAGCCAATTTCTTTTAAAATCCAAAGACTTTTAAACTTTAAAGTCTCTCAATTGTACATTCCAGTAAAATAAAAATTAAATTATTTATATGCTTACACCTACCAGCCAAGTTTATTGAACACTTGAAGCAATAAGGCATTTTACACTGAATAGAAAATAGCCCTAATAAATCCTAAGGGGTGATCTTGATTCTATTTATTTATTTATTTATTTATTTATTTATTTATTTATTTATTTATTTATTTATTTATTTATTTATTTATTATATGTAAGTACATTGTAGCTGTCTTAAGACACTCCAGAAGAGGGAGTCAGATCTCGTTATGGATGGTTGTGAGCCACCATGTGGTTTCTGGGATTTGAACTCTGGACCTTCGGAAGAGCAGTCGGGTGCTCTTACCCACTGAGCCATCTCACCAGCCTGATCTTGATTCTTAAAATTTAATTGAATCAGTACTTTCCCCACAGTTAAATTTATATGGACATATTAAATCATGTAGTCTACTGGTTTGTGACTATCTATTGCAACAGTAATTTTGTACCAGTTCTGGTGGCCACATGTCTGAGATGAAGGGTCTCCAGAGCTGCTCTGGAGCTCTGGAGCTCTGGAGCTCTGGAGCTCTGGAGCTGCTCAGAGATGACAGGAAGGGGGCGCGGTGGGTGGCGAGGCCTCCCAGCTCTGGGCACTTGCTGTGGTGCTGTGTGATTGGCTGTTTGTTCTTCTGTGTCTTGTTCCTGTGTCCGAGGACCCTCTGCTTCTCTGCCTTTTTTCTTAGTTAGAGTTAGAGAGCCCCTGGACAATCTGGGGTGAATGGATGGTTTCTTTTCTCCTCTTCCTGGTATCTTTTTGAGACAGGGTTTCACCCTGTGAGTCGGGCTAGACTCCAGTGCATAGAGCCCCAGGGCGGTAGTGTGGATTCATCGTGTGTGCCACCAGGCCCTGCTGGTTTCATGGTTCTTGCTACCATCAGTGAAAGCTTTTGTGTTTTCAAGTAAATTAAGACACATTTTCCAAAGACTACATAGAACATGCTTGTCTATTTTTGTGGACCACTGTTCATTTATTTCTACAAAAAGATAAATGGAGATTGTCAAATTCTATTTTAAAATAAATTTTGAAACATTAAATTATTTGTAGCATTTTGACTTTAGAAATTTAGTCAACATGAATATTTTATATTAAGGTACATTTTAAAGAAATTAAATTTGAAAATAGTTATACATGTATTTCACATATTGTACTTAAGTAAGTTCCCTTTTTGAATTTAATCTTGTGCTTCTTTCTTTTTTTTTTTTTACATAAGTCTTCTATGGGGGAATTGCTATGTTATTAGATAGATTATATGAATGTCTGTGGTAAATTTAAATAGATGTTTAGAATTGCCCATAATGATTTGAGTAGCAGATTTTCAGTTCTAAAATGTTTGATGAATAGTATGAATCTAAATAAATTGTAAATGTAAACTGTGCAATACCCAGTTTTCCTTTACTATAAAATTTTAGACATTGCTTACTATCTATATCTTGCCATAATTACTGCCATAAATGATAGACTGAGCAGAATTATGATTCATGTACTTTATATAGGAAATTAGGGCAGAAATAGTTGTTTCTAGCAGACTAAGTGGTTTTCTAGTTATTAGCTTGAGAGGCTGAACCAGGCTGGTTGTGAGTTTGAGGCCGACCTGGTGTACATAGTGAGTTGAGAGTCAGATTGTGGGAGTAAGAAAACCAACAGAGATACAACCCCCACGCACCCCTCCATATCTAAGAAGTTGAAAGAGGCACTGAAGGATGCGTTGGTAAGGAGGACTTGCTGTTCTCCAGAAAACTGGGATTGGGTTTCCAGCACCCACATGGTAGCTCAAAACTGTATGCCAGGTCTAGGGCATGACACCTTCTTCTGGCATTTCTAGACTCTGCACACCTGTTTTGCACAGACATATGTGGAGGCAAAAGCACTGTACATATAATATAGGAAAATAATAAATACGTTGAAAGACTTACACAAATACCTAATAACTTCCATGTAGCTGACATTTCTTCAGTTCTCAGTGGCCTGAATGTGAGAAGAATCTAAGCAAGTTGTCGCTCAGACATGTACAGAGAAAGGTGTACACTTTTTAGTTTTTAGTAGTAACCTTTGAAGAAATTCCCTTCACTGTTTGGCATTTTTTTCCTCATTAAAAATAATCCTTATGTGTCAAATTTTGAAAATATTTTCCAAAATAAAGAGTGGTATTGGACTTGGAAGAGTGCGGTCCTGCTGTCTTTGTGCAACTTCACTGGGTTTTTATATCCATCACCCTTTCAACCCCAATTCCTTCTGTCTTAGGTGTTTTTGTTTTGTTTTGTTGTGAAGTTAAACCATGACCAAAGCAACTCTTATAAAAGAAAATATTTAATTGGGGCTGGCTTACATTTTCAGAATTTCATAGTTTATCATCACGACAGGAAACATGGCAGTGTGCAGGCTAACATGGTGTGGTGTTGGAGGAGTAGAGAGTTCTCCATCTTGATCTGAAAGAAGCCAGAAGGAGACTGTTTCTGGAAGACAGCTAAGAGGAGGTTCTCTTCTGCACTGGGCGGAGCTTAAGCACTAGGAGACCTCAAAACCTGCCTACACAGTGACACACTTCCTCCAACAAGGCCACACCTCCTAACAGTACACTTCCCATGGGCCAAGCGTGTTCACGACACACCTTCCAACCCCCAACCCAAGGTATGAGAGAAAGAAGGTAAGAGGGGAGGTAACTTTCTGTAGAGGTCCTTCAGGTAAGCCCAGGCTTCCTTGTCAGGATATCCAGTTTCTTCCTCTCTCATGACCACGAAACAAACCACAGCAGGAGCAGCAGCCTCCTCAGAATGCCCAGGTCCCCCTCAGGGCTCTGGCAACTATGCCCTCTCAAACGTTCCCAGAATTCCAAATGTCACACACGTACAAAACCGAGCCCCCCCCCCCCCCCCCCAGCACGAGGTACATCGTAATCAGCTGCTGTGAAGCAGCCTCATATCCCTCACCAGGGCTTAAAACAAAAATACACTCACCAACCCGGCTCTTTAAGAAACCACGCTTCTCAGTACAGAGCAGAATTAGTATTTGCTTAGCCTGTTTTCTTCCAGCAATGTACTGAGTATTTCTTGTTTCATTTATTATTAGAACAACTTTACGGATCAGTATTTCTAGTATTTCTGTGTTTTGTAGGAGATAAATTGAAGCATGAAATGATGAAACCGACGGATCCTGCTTGTTAAAGTGTGGAGTGCAGACAGCCCTGCTTCACTAAAGTGCAGACAGGTGACTTGTCATGCTGCCTCCAGAGATGCAAACGGGCCCTGAACCTGTGGTCCCCTTGAGCTTAATCCCAGGCAGGCAGGCTTGCTTTCCTGAGGCCCTGGCAGGGCCTCTGCAGTCATGGGTGCTGGAAGACAGAAGTCAATTTCAAGTACAGGGTAGTAAGCTCCAGCCGAGCCTTGGACAGTGTATGGTTTTGGAGCCATATCACATTTGTGTCAAGAAAGGAGACAGAACTATGCAACCATTTCATATATTAAAAGATGGGTTATTGAAACTAGCTACACTCTTCCTCTAAATTAAAGTATGAAAATATTGAGTTAGGTCATAAAATATAACCTTGATGAAAGAAATAATACCCAGCATACACTTTGAATTTTATGAAAGTTTACTAAATGAAGAACATTGTTAAGTTACCTTGACTACTGTGGTTTTTGTGATACACCAAATATGAAATCTTATAGGAAATATTTTTTTATTAGGTATTTATTTCATTTACATTTCCAATGCTATCCCAAAAGTCCCCCCAACACTCCCCCACCTACTTTCCTCCCACCCACTCCCACTTCTTGGCCCTGGTGTTCCCCTGTACTGAGGCAGATAAAGTTTGCACAACCAATTGGCCTCTCTTTCCACTGATGGCCAACTAGGCCATCTTCTGATTCATATGCAGCTAGAGACAGGAGCTCTGGGGAGTACTGGGTAGTTCATATTGTTGTTCTACCTATAGGGTTGCAGATCCCCCCAGCTCCTTGGGTACTTTCTCTAGTTCCTCCATTGGGGGCCCTGTGATCCATCCAATAACTGCCTGTGAGCATCCACTTCTGTGTTTCCTAGGCCCCGGCATAGTCTCACAAGAGACAGCTATATCTGGGTCCTTTCAGCAAAATCTTGCTAGTGTACGCAATGGTGTCAGCGTTTGGAAGCTGATTATGGGATGGATCCCCGGATATGGCAGTCTCTAGATGGTCCATCCTTTCGTCACAGCTCCAAACTTTGTCTCTGTAACTCCTTCCATGGGTGTTTTGTTCCCACTTCTAAGAAGGGGCAAAGTGTCCACACTTTGGTCTTTGTTCTTCAGTTTCATGTGTTTAGCAAATTGTATCTTATATCTTGGGTATTCTAATTTTCTGGGCTAATATCCACTTATCAGTGAGTACATATTGTGAGAGTTCCTTTGTGATTGGGTTACCTCACTCAGGATGATGCCCTCTAGGGCCATCCATTTGGCTAGGAATTTCATAAATTCATTGTTTTTAATAGCTGAGTAGTACTCCATTGTGTAGATGTACCACATTTTCTGTATCCATTCCTCTGTTGAGGGGCATTTGGGTTCTTTCCAGCTTCTGGCTATTATAAATAAGGCTGCTATGAACATAGTGGAGCATGTGTCCTTCTTACCAGTTGGGGCATCTTCTGGATATATGCCTAGGAGAGGTATTGCGGGATCCTCCGGTAGTACTATGTCCAATTTTCTGAGGAACCACCAGACTGATTTCCAGAGTGGTTGTACAAGCTTGCAATCCCACCAACAATGGAGAAGTGTTCCCCTTTCTCCACATCCTCGCCAGCATCTGCTGTCACCTGAATTTTTCATCTTAGCCATTCTGACTGGTGTGAGGTGGAATCTCAGGGTTGTTTTGATTTGCATTTCCCTGATGATTAAGGATGTTGAACATTTTTTCAGGTGCTTCTCTGCCATTCGGTATTCCTCAGGTGAGAATTCTTTGTTTAGCTCTGAGCCCCATTTTTTAATGGGGTTATTTGATTTTCTGGAGTCTACCTTCTTGAGTTCATTATATATATTGAATATTAGTCCCCTATCTGATTTAGGATAGGTAAAGATCCTTTCCCAATCTGTTGGTGGCCTTTTTGTCTTATTGACGGTGTCTTTTGCCTTGCAGAAGCTTTGCAATCTTATGATTGGTCGATTCTCGATCTTACAGCACAAGCCATTGCTGTTCTATTCAGGAATTTTTCCCCTGTACCCTTATCTTCGAGGCTTTTCCCTACTTTCTCCTCAATAAGTTTCAGTGTCTTTGGTTTTATGTGGAGATCCTTAATCCACTTAGATTTGACCTTAGTACAAGGAGATAGGAATGGATCAGTTTGTATTCTTCTATAGGATATATTTTAAAATTATTATTTGCTCAGCTGTTCTAATAAACCTTCCAGGCTTAGAATCTTCATGGGTTGGTTCGGTATGGAAAGCATTTTAATATTTTAAATAGGGAAATGATTTTATGATGTATTGTTACCTATCTTTTATAGTTAGTCTTCAAATGTCATTTTTATTTTGGTATCAGAGAGAAACAATTATTGAAACAATATTGAAAGCATTGTTGTTAATATCTACTTGTCAGTGAGTATATACCATGTGTGTTCTTTTTTCACTGGGTTACCTCACTCAGGATATTTTCTAGTTCTATCCATTTCCCTAGGAATTTCATAAATTCATTCTTTTTAATAGCTGAGTAGTACTCCATTGTATAATGTACCACATTTTCTGTATCCATTCCTCTGTTGAGGGGAATCTGGGTTTTTTCCAGCTTCTGGCTATTATAAATAAGGCTGCTATGAACATAGTGGAGCATGTGTCCTTCTTACCGGTTGGAGCATCTTCTGGGTAAATGCCCAGGAGTGGTATAGCTGAGTCCTCAGGAAGTACTCTGTCCAATTTTCTGAAAAACCGCTAAACTGATTTCCAGAGTGGTTGTACCAGCTTTCAATCCCACCAGCAATGGAGGAGTGTTCCAGTATCTGCAGCATGTGCTGTCACCTGAGTTTTTGATCTTAGCCATTCTGACCTGTGTGAGGTAGAATCTCAGGGTTGTTTTGATTTGAATCTCCTTGGTGACTAAGGATGTTGAACATTTCTTTAGGTACTTCTCAACCACTCAGTATTCCTCAGTTGAGAATTCTTTGTTTACCTCTGTACCCATTTTTTAATAGGGTTATTTGGTTCTCTGGAGTCTTAACTTCTTGAGTTCTTTGTATATATATTGGATATTAGCCCTCTATCGGATGTAGGGTTGTTAAAGATCTTTCCCCAGTCTGTTGCCGTTTTGTCTTATTGACAGTATTCTTTGCTTTACGGAAGCTTTGCCATTTTATGAGATCCCATTTGTCTATTTTTGATCTTAGAGCATAAGTCATTGGTGTTCTGTTCAGGAAAATTTCCCCTGTGCCCATGTGTTTGAGGCTTTTCCCCAATTTCTCTTCTATTAGTTTCAGTGCCTCTGGTTTTATGTGGAGGTCCTTGATCCACTTGGACTTGATCAAGCTTTGTATATGGAGATAAGAATAGATCAACTTGCATTTTTCTACATGTTGACTGCCCGTTGAACCAGCACCATTTGTTGCTGTCTGTTTTCTACTTGATGCTTCAAGCTCCTTTGTCAAGATCAAGTGACTGCAGGTGTGTGGGCTCATATCTGGGTCTTCAGTTCTACTCTATTGATCTACCTGCCTGTCTTTGTCCCAATACCATACAGGTTTTTTTTAATCACTATTGCTCTTTAATACAGCTTGAGGTCAGGGATGGTGATTCCCCCAAATTTCTTTTGTTGTTGAGAATAGTTTTCACTATCCTGGGTTTTTTGTTACTCCAAATGAATTTACAAATTGCTCTTTCTAAGTCTATGAAGAATTGAGTTGGAATTTGATGGTGATTGCATTGAATACTCAAAATGCAATTCACAAACCGAATGACGCTCAAGAAGGAAGACCAAATTGTGGATACTTTGATCCTTCTTAGAAGGAGAACAAAATCATCTTGGGAGGAAATATGTAGAAAAAGTGTGGAGTAGAGACTGAAGGTATGACCAGTTTAGAGACTGCCCCACCAGTCATCAAACCCAGACATTATTGTAGATGTCAAGAAGTGCTTGCTGACAGGAGCCTGATACAGCTAGCTGTATCAGAGAGGCTCTACCAGAGCCTGATAAATACAGAGGTCGATGCTCACAGCCAACCATTGGACTGAGCACAGGGTCCACAATGGAGGAGCTAGAGAAAGGAGGACTGAAGGAGCTTGCAGCCCCATAGGAAGAACAATATCAAACAACCAGACCCCCAGAGCTCCCAGGGACTAAACCACCAACCAAAGAGTATACATAGTGGGACCCATGACTTCAGTTGTCTATGTAGGAGGGGATGGCCTTGTTGGATATCAGTGGGAGGAGAGGTCCTTGGTCCTATGAAGGCTTGATGCCCCATTGTATGGGAATGCCAGGGCGGGGAGGTGGGAGTGAGTGGGTGAGTGGGGGAGCACGCTCATAGAAGCAGGGGGAGGGGGAATAGCATAGGGGGTTTCTGGGGGCGGTGGGGAGGACCGGAAAAGGGATAACATTTGAAATGTCAATAAAGAAAATATGCCCCCCCCCAAAAAAGAAAGAAAGAAAGAAAGAAAGAAAGAAAGAAAGAAAGAAAGAAAGAGAAAGAAAGCATCTTTGTAGCTACTACACATCAGAACACAATTAGGTGCTCACTGTACAGATCTGAGCACCGGAGCTGGGCTTCCTCAGACAGACATAAGCAGTGCAGATGTGACTGCCTGCCTGTGACCCTGGCATTCAGACATGCTAGCACCAGAGCAGCTGCCTCCAGGCTCAGCACAGTACCTGTCTATTATGGTGGGCTTTGAGGACAGTGTGCCCATGCCAACCTTGGAACCCCACGTGCACTTATGCAACACACTCACACACACACAGTCACACACTCACACTGTATTCATAAATTTCTGCATTTCCAAAGGATAAGTGTAGAAACAAAGTAAACAAATGTATCTTTTCATGGACTGTTTTTTGTTTTATCAGTTGTACCTTTGAATGTCTACTAAAGGAGTTTCTTCTAAACTTGATTTTTATATCAAACAAAAATTCGGAAATTCCAACAGTTCATTTTATTTTCTCTTTATTTCCTGGCAGCAACAACAGCGACAACAACAATGAAATGTCCTAGCCTGCTTTAGTACGTTTATTTGAGGCTTTGCTTTCCAGCAGCAATGCAGTATTTTACTAGTGAATCGATGCTGCCATCTTGTGGTCTTTTCCGGTAGTGCAGTCTTCATAATTATCCCTGTTAGGTCAGCTCTTCAAAGACAGTCCTTAACAACAACAACTTTTGATTTTTAGTTTCCAAATTTTAAATGCTTTAAAATGTTACCTTAGATATAGTTTTGTAAAAGATTTCCCCTAGAACTTTTACTCTGGCCATTGAAATTCTTAAAGTTGACCAGCAGGTTGTTAATTTTAAGTATCCATATTGTTTTGTATTTCCTTAACTAGCTTTTCAGGATAATAGATACTCTGTAGTGTTTAGTTAGTTGTAAATAAGTTTTTGCACATTTGTCTTATTTCTGCTACAGACTATTTTTCTGAAGTTAGGCCTTTTGTGTACTATGACTTTCATGATGATTTCTTTGACTTTAAGTGTGTCTATTTTTATAACAAACTAAAATTTGATGTAAAAGACACTAATGTTTAATGTGTTGTGAATGTATGTGTATGCAGGAAAATTATTATAACAGATTAATATAGCAGCAAAAATATCTTCGATTTGTACATAAATCATAAAAAGTTAACACTGAGAAAAGCAATTCTAAAGATAGTTTATTATTAAATGAAATATATGTTGTATTGAGAGAAGTTTACTAAATTAAGACTACCACCAAGGACTTATACTCAGAGGGACTTTAAACACACACACACACACTCTCTTTTTATATATATATATATATATATATATGTATATATATATATACATATGTATACACACACACACACACACACACACACACACACACACATATATATATATATATATATATAGCTAGCTTTGGGCCATCTATATGTAAACCATAGAAACCATAGAACCATAGAAAAAGTTGTATTTCCAGCTTGATTTCTGTGTCCTGCAACTGAAGTGTATTATGTCCTTAGGAAAAGCTCTTATCTCGGTATAATAGGCAACTAAAAGCAGCAACTGTGTTGTTGTGAGGTTGCTGGGACCTCCCTTGCTCTGAGATTTTTATCTTATAACCAATGCTTCCCTTGGGAAGAAAAATTCTCATCCATGCAGGATACCTGTGCTCATCCTTTTGTTGTTGTTAAGTCTTTTCATTCACTTTTATGTACATTTCGTTCAATTACACACACTCATCCCCCTCTGGTGTGTGTGTGTGTGTGTGTGTGTGTGTGTGACTGAGAGAGAGAGAGAGAGAGAGAGAGAGAGAGCGCTCATGTGAGCGTGCTCATGTATCCGCCCTCCTGCCTGTCTCTCACCTCCCCGTCTGCACTTGACCCTCTAACCCACAGACTTCCCTGTCTACTTTTGTCATGTGTTCTGCTTTGTTCAGCCACCTTAAGTCCTTGCACCCTTCCCGCTATCATGGACCGTCTACTTTTCAGGCCTCTATGAACACTCCAAATTCAGCACACAAATTGAAAATCTTGAAGATCCGTGTATAAGACAGAGCAAGTGTTTTTAGGTTACCTCACTTTGTATACTAATTCCTGTCCCGTCCATTTTCCTTGTCATTTCACTTTCTTTAGACATGAATGAAGTTCCATTATGTAGAGGTACCACAATTCCATTGTATGGTCATCAGGTACTGGACATCTACACAGCTCAATTGTTCTAGTGTGGCTTGTTCTTTCTTGTGTACTTATGGATGGATTTGCCAAACGATTCTTTCAACTCTATCTTGATCACACTGCTGTTGCTGTGAAGAGACACCGTGACCATGGCAACTGTTCTGAAAGAAAGCATTTAATTGGGGCTTGTTTCAGAGGATGAGAGGTTTAGTCCGTTATCATCGTGACAGGGAACCTGCTATCACACAGACAGACACTGTGCTGGAGAAGGAGCTGAGAGTTCTCCGTTCTGTTCGCATGCATCAGGAATAGAGAGTGATGCCGGGTCTGCCTGGCTTGTGGTTTCTAAGCCCCCAGTGACACTTCCTCCAATCAGGCCACACCTCTTCAGCCTTCTCAAGTAGTGCCACTCCCTGATGAGCCTGTGGGGGTCATTCTTAGTTCAAACCACCACAGAGTATCTTCTGTAGCGCTTGCTAAGTGGTCATAGAAACCCTTAGTCAATTTTTATCATGCAAAGTATTTTCTTTTCAGTTATGTCACATAATTTTGCTGATAACAGTAATATGGTTTGGCAATAGGGAATCCTTCAATGCCCTTCTGGTCTTAAAAGTTTTGGTTGAATAATCTGTTATTCTTATGGGCCTGCCTTTTTATATGTTTGTTTTGTTTTTATTTGTATATTGTTTGAATTTTTAAGATGTTTTTAAGCAAGACACAGTAAAGCCTGTAAAGTAGACTGTTCCGTGGGCAGAACAAAGGTTTATTGGAGACCATATTGTCAAGGCCGCGCTGTCTGCAGTGGAGGGAAGGTGGAAACTTGCTCTCTGCAGTCTCCATGTATTGAGTGGTTCTAGTGTGAGCATAAGTGATTTTTTTTTTTTTTTTACATTTCATATGTTTGCTGTGCCCACAGTAGCTTGAGTTATTGGAATTTAGTTACTTTATCTTCATGTTCCATCAGGAATTACATATTAAATTTTCAATCTGATGTCTACATATCATATAGGAGCTAGTGACTCAGTGTGGCAGCAAATAAAAAATATAGTTCAGAGACACACCCCTGCCAACCGTCTTCCCCCATCCCTCAAGAAACCAAAACACAAAGCTGCAGTAAAAGTCCCACGAAGACATTTAATTCAGAGACAAGGCTATTGCTTCATTGTCACATGGCTCCTGTGTCTAGGTTGATAGAGCCCCTGTTAATTCAGAGGATGGTTTTCTCATTGACATTTTAAAGCCGACGTGCTGTCTGTATGTACTAATAGACTACGTGCTGTCTGTATGTACTAATAGACTACGTGCTGTCTGTATGTACTAATAGACTACGTGCTGTCTGTATGTACTAATAGACTCTGTCCTGTTATTTTCGAAGTTTGAGTTTCAGTTCACACATAAGTGGACATTGATCATCTCAGTGAGTGGAGATATACATGTATATGTACATAAACACGCATATATACCTATTCATATATACCTATTCAATTCAATTCAATATATATGTTTATATATGTGAATATCTATATAAAGTGTGTGTGTGTATATATATATATATATATATATATATGATTAGTGAACTCTTGACAAAACAGGAGCATAAGTGATTGACACCTTCAGCTGACAGCCGCTGGTAAGGACATTAGTTGCGGGTCTGATTGTGTTCTTCCCTTTCCCGTGCTGTATGAAATGGCATAAAAGACCCCTTCTACTTTCACCTGAAACGGTTAGCTGTGACTGTTCACTATTAGAGAAATAGCCACAGTGTCACACCGCATCTCTGCACGAGTGAGCATGTGCTGCTCTGTGGATGACCCAACAAGCTCCTACGTATCGGAGTGCATGTGCCCGTGTGAGCCGAAGCCTGCTTTGTTTGGCTTAATAAAAGCACAAGGGCCGGAAATGAGATGAGACAGTAACTGCCTCCCTGGTCCCCATGCTGAAGCTGGGTCATGGCTGCCTGGTGGTAGGGCCTTGTGCAGTGTGCAGGGCTGCTGGCCAGGAGGCCTATGGATTGTCCCAGACTCAGAGATAGATCAGGGCAAGCTGGCTTTGTTTTGGCCATCCTGGTTATAGTGGGTGTTCCTGAGCCCTGACATCTGGATGTAGCAAGTAAGGTTGAAACAATAGCCTGTCTTTTACCCTGGCTTTCTGCCTTCCAGATGTTTTCAGGGTTTGGGTGTGTCTGTCTCTTAACCTGAGGTGAAGGTGTTGGTAGTGACCTTCAGCTCTGCTGCTCTGCAATTTTCCATCTAGTTGGAGCTGACTGCTGATTTGAAATGGTTGTTTTTGAAGTTGAATGAAATGCTTTTGAATGGTAATTAAGTGACACCAATAATTTTATTATTTTGTGTGTGTGTGTGTACTCTTGTACGATAGTGCAAGCATGGTAGTCAGGACAGCTTGTGGGAGCTGGCTCTCTTCTTAAACCTCATAGGTGACAGGGATCAAACTAGAGTTATCTGGACACTCTGTAAGTGCATTGTCTAACTGAGCCTTCTTGCTAACTCAGGCAGCATTTAAAACCAATGCATGTTTTCTTTTTGAGATTAAAGTATAATGGTCTCATTCCCTCTCTCCTCCCTCTAATCCTTCCCATACACCCCTCCTTGCTCTCTTGCAAATAAATGGTCTTTATTTTCATTAATTATTGTTACATACATATGTGTATATGCGTATGTATTCTTAAATGCATAAATAAACTGCTCAGCCTGCATAACGTTACTTGTATGCATGTTTTCAGGACTGACTGACTGGTATTTGGTACTGGTATGATCAATTACTGGATGATCAATTACTGGATGATCAATTACTGGATGATCAATTACTGGATGATCAATTACTGTGCTCTTCCCTGGGGAAGACAATTCCAAGGAAGCTTTTGTTCATTTTTTAAAAATCATTTTGGAAATTTTGTAAGCAGATTAAACTTATATAACGTGTCATTTCTACTGAAACTAAGATAGCGCATCACAGGCAGACTTAGAACTCAGTGGCTTTTCCCACAAATCATATGGATAATTTTATTTTTATATATTATCCCATTAAGGGTATAGAAAAATATGTATGTATTCTTAGGATAGCATATAGACTAGGATGTTTTGCTCTTAGTATTAAATAGAAAATAAAACTGGATATTATAAAATTTTGCTTACTATTAAATGTAGGTACTATTATGCTGTTTATTTTATTTAACAGGTACCTTTCAGATGAAGGCGTTGAAGCCTGCACAAGCTCTCCTGGGAAAGGCAGCATAAATGACATCATCCTGATTGCTCTCAATGTAGGTTACGTTTATTAACTTTATTTAGACATTTTTAAAATTTAAGCTATACCAATGAAAAATTCATCATAAACTGTGTTTTATGATAAGTAAATGACTTAGAGGAGATCTTTAATTTTTGTCTCTTAAGTTACAGAGATACAAAGGGGGAGTGGGTGGGTAGGGGAGTGGGGGTGGCTGGGTATGGGGGACTTTTGGTATAGCATTGGAAATGTAAATGAGCTAAATACCTAATAAAAATGGAAAAAAAAAGTTACAGAGATACTTGTTAAGTTTAGTGACCTAATATTAGCTAGTTGTAAATATCATATACAATGCAATGAAAAGGAAAAAGTCCACTTTCCAACTTTTTGTAGAATCCATACTTTGAGTAGCTTCATAATAGTAAGAACTGACAATTCTTTAAAACAGTTTTCCATTTGGTTTGCGTTAGATTAGCTGTAGCCTTAATTTATTTGAAAACATCATTTCCTTTCCTTCTGTGTACTCGTGGTTGGCTTGCCTGTATAAATGAGTACCTGGCGGCCTGGGAAGTCAGTTGAGGTTGCTGCAGCGCAGATGCTTGTGACCCGCCATATGGGTGCTGGTAACCAAAGCCAAGTCCTCTGCAAGAGCAACAAGTGCTGGTGACCACTGAGCCTCTGCCCACCCTCTGTATCTCAGGGTTAGATGTTTTCTTTATGCTCAGATTTTTGTGTTGAAAAAGACAAGTATTATTGTTTTCATTTGTAAGTAGGAAAATATAAATATTAAGAAATAGCATTAAAATCTTCCATGCAATTTAGGTTCAAATATTTGAATTATTCAGAAACAATTAAGTGCAGTCTTAATTTGTTGCACACTATTCAGTGCTTAGTAAGTATAAAAGACAGTCTTATTATCTCTCTTGAGATCCATATTCCATAGAATGACCTTCCACATAATCTTAGGTTTTCATTTTGAAGACAGCCCCTCCCATAGTCCTGAAGAGCCCCACGTTGTATATGGACTTGTCACAGGTCAGGATGCTCCTGTCACCTCTGTGAGCAGCCGCTATGCTTTAGTTTCTGTGTGTGATGGTGTGCTGAATTACACATACCTACCTACCGTTTCCTCACCGTTTGCCCTCACCGCTGTAGGTTACATAGCAAGCAGGGAGACAGAGAGCCTTAGGGCAGGCGCTGCCGCTCCACTGCCCAGCGGCTCCCTTCCCTGTCACTGCCTTTGCTTGCTGCACTAGGGGTGTTAGGCTGGTGCAGTGATAGGTTTTCATGGCTCTGGATGTTAAGAATATATGGGATTTGGTTATTAAAACATACACAGCTTTATTGTAGTCCAGAGCTATCATTTGATATTTGGATACGGCATTAGCTTTCAGTAGGACATAGTGATGTACTGTTGGGGATTTCAGTGGAGAAGAATGACTAAGGTAGAAGAGTAACAAAGAAATGTGCTGCTTCGGCCTCTCACTGTTTGTTTCCTGGAGCAATGCACAGATGCCAGTACATTATTTGAAAATAGCAACTATAGTTTATTACTAGTTAAAGATGTTTGCTTAGTTTTTGTTCCACAAACCTGAAGTAATTTCTTTTGATCCTAAGCCTGAATTTAGTTTTAATTTTCTATAATTCTATTTTAATGATAAAATATTTATTTTAGACAGATTTGAGAACAATTGGCAAGAAGTTCCTTCCCAGTGACATCAACGGTGGAAAGGTAGAGAAGGTAAAGAGGAGGCTGCCTCTCGCTCCGCTGGCGGCCATTACACATTGGGGTGTGCACTCTGACCTGACAGACAGGCTGCACGGCCTCACACTTAGGCTGCTGTTTCCCTTCCCTGCTGTTGTTGAACGTTATTAAAAGTAAAATTCTGGTGAATTTTAAATGTTAAAAACTCCATTTAGAAATTATGAATATGGTGTATTAGCTTGGCATGTGACTCTTGTCGCATTACCAACGTGCCCGACAAGTCCTCTTTTCTGTTTGTGTTGTAGGTTCCTTTGTAAACTGCTCCTAAGCTTGCTCAGTCCTTTATGAGTATAAAAGCATATGGCTGTGAGGTTATTCGTTTGGAAAAGATGTATGTTTGGGTCTGTTTCATTGTGTGCTTATAGACAGGTGTTCATATGGATTTTCTCAGGGGCCTCAGTTTTAAATGCAGGAATACCTTTTAAAAATAATCAGTGAGGGATGAAATTTCCTGCACATTTCTGTTGAGTTATTTTTTAATTTGAAAATAAATGTATAATATTTTAGTAAAGAATTTAAGCTATGCTGTTGGTCCTATATCGATGTTAGTCGAGTTTCTTGGCTGTGTTATAGTCTCAGTGTCATGTTTACGTTCCCCAGAGGGAGTGGAGAGCAGGGGTCACTCTCCTCACCATCATTCTTTGTACACTCGTCACTACCACAGATTCTTTCCCCATTTACCTTGGATCTTTTGTTTATTGTTAATTTCAAGTATTCTTTTCTGATTATTAGTGTGTTTTTACAAAGTTCTCTCCAATTTGTTTTCTTTTTTGACTTTTTGTTACAGAAATATTTGTTCTCAGATGTAGTTTTCTGCTGAATTTGACTTGGTCTCTGAACTATCCCTACCCCTGCTTGAGTTTCCAGTCCGTAGCATGAAGATGAAACCTGATAATTTGCATTTTAATCCTTATTAGGAGATGTTGGCCTTGGGTGGGAGCATCCTTAGGAAAACCCCCACATTCTAACTGCAGGTTGGGTGGCCGCTGTGGATGGCTGTGGTGGACAGTAATCACACCATAGTCCATGCCATCTCTATCTAGTTGAGTTAAGACAATGAGAGCTCACTGTAGCAGTGTTTACTGTCTGCCTGTTGTCTCTGTGTCCATAGACTCAGAGCTCACCTTGCTGCTGCCTTGAGCTCACCAGCAGATGGAGACCTTCTTTGTCTTGGTCACTTTCTGAGCACAGTTTTGCTTCTAAAGTTGTGTGCAGTATTTTTTAAAGGTTTCTTTTGAAGGCAGTTGATAACAATAAACAAAACTTTATAATGTAGAATATTCTGTGATACATATTATCACTTAAAACATGCTTAAATGTGATGCTAATTTATACATAGAATGAATAGATTAAAGATTCCCTTTTATATGAAATAGGAATTTCTAGGTATTTCTTTTTCTGTTCTTCCTCATTGATTATATTTTCCCTTTGACTAGCTGCTGCTGAGACCAAATACAATTCCACTCACAGCAGGAATGAAAAGGTTTTGAAAACAGGTTTAATAGAAAATTTAAAAGCTGATACATAGATTGTACTCATTTTGTTGGCCATTAGAACTCTACATACTCTATTTAAATGCAGCTGTATTTAGGCTAAATATTCAAGAGATAAACTTCTAGTGCACACTGAAGATTAATGCCACTCACTATACTTTGTAACTTTATTACAAAGATTTACTGCCTAGCATTTCATCATGGTAATAGTATCTGTTTGTTATAAGGATATAGTCTAACACTAAATTACATATGTTACAGTTCTAGTTTAAAATAAGCTTTATCTTAATCTGTAAATAAGCTATAGGGCTATATTAGTAAGTATGTTTTTTAAATTAAACATTAGCTGTTTACTTTGCAGTGTAAATTATTATGTAAAGCATACTTAAATATGATGTTAATTTATATATAGAATGAATAGAAATTGCTAGATCGTTCTTTTTATGTTCTGTTATTGATTATATTTTTCTTTCACTAGCAGCTTCTGACATGAAGCGTAGTTGCTGGATTTTAGTATGGAATAATACTCTTTAGTTTACCTTTTATATTAAGAAAGGAAGAAAGATTGGTAAGGGAGAAGCTGAGAGGGAAAGAGAGCAAGCTAGATTACGTTAACTCTCAAACAGAGCAGATGTGGGAAGCAACTTTACAATATTTCAGCCAATGTCAAAACGTCAAAAGGATGTTTACAGTATACGTCTTTAGAGGGGGGAGCTGGGCATGGTGGCGTACGCCTTTAATCCCAGCACTCGGGAGGCAGAGGCAGGTAGATCTTTGAGTTTGAGGCCAGCCTGGTCTACAGAGTGAGTTCCAGGACAGCCAGGGCTACACAGAGAAACCCTGTCTCGTAAAACCAAAAAAAAAAAAAAAAAAAAAAAAAGAGGCGGGGAAGCCATGAGTCAGATCAGGTGTGGAGAATATGATGGGACCAATAACAAACCAGGAAGACACAAGTACAGCCATTGCCTCATCCAGAGGTGTCTCTAATTGTTAAATTTAGTGATTCTTGACAAGTTACTTAATCTTTCTAGAGGTTAATATCTATATTATTAAAGTATTATTCCTTTATGCCATTGAAATATTAAATGATCCTGAACTTGAAATGTTCAATGGCGTGTAGTCCACATGGTGACTTTGTTATGTTCAGAATGGTTTGTTTTTCTCTGACATCTAAAAGCGCCCAAATGTTAATTAATGACCTCGGCTGGGTTGCTCGTTACTGAGCTCTCCAGAAGAATTCAGGGAAGGACTCAAGCACAGGGACCGATCTTCATTGTCTGCATTTAGTCCTGACCGTCCTGGAGCCAGACTGGTGTTTGTGGTAGGACCAGCGATGGCCTTAGCCCTGGTGTGACTAATTCTGCCGAGTCCCAGTCTGTCTGTGACACTCCCATCGCAGAGGAGACGAAGACAGATGCTTGAGGACTGGGAACATTTCCCAAGTAGTTAGAAGCAAGGAGAAGAGGGAACCGGCATCTTGTAGGAATTTCCTCCGTTTGTTGTGTGGGATTTATTTTGAAAAAGCCTCCCGAAAGTGTCTTCCGCAGCTCCTTTCTGGGCCTCAGATACTTCACAGTGTTCTGGAGCGTTTCCAGAGAGATCAGCCACTCTCTTCAGAGGTGGATGGGAGGAGGCTACATTTCATCTCCCAAAAGGCCAACGCTTGTGTTGTTGCTGTTACGATTAGTAAGACTAAGATAACACTATTTTCATGATTTGGTAATTTCAGATTAGAAAGAGAATGGAAAGCTAGTAGATTTTTGATCCGGTCTGTAGTCTACTATGTATTTAATCTCATTTCAAGATGTCTTGGCCTTCAGAAAAATACTTCATTTGGATTTTGCAGCTGAAGTCTTAGTCATTGCTATTATCATTAATTATTTTGAGAGAATATAGAATTGCAAAAGGTAAAATTACTTTATTAGTAATTATGATATTTTCCCTGAGGGCTTTCTGTTGTGATTGTAAAAAGATAAATATTAAGACATGTTCTATGGGCGTGTGGTGAGGTGTGGGGGAATGGTGCCTTGGCAGGCCCCTGCTAAGTAAGGATTCCTTCCCTCTGAGGACCAGCCTCATGATGGTGTAGTATAGAATAGAGTTTATTTATGCCATGGGGAGGGGAAGAGTAGTAGAGGCAGAGAGAGGCAGAGAGGGGAGAGGAGAGAAGTAGAGGCTGGCCATGGCCATGTAGAGAGAGGGAGCAGGGGAGTGCAGAGAGAGAGGGGAGCAAGAGGGCAAGAGGCAAGAGAGTAAGAGGACGGGCAAGCAACCCCTTGTATAGTAGGTCAGGCCTACCTGGCTGTTGCCAGGTAACCGTGGGGGTGGACTCCAGGCAGAATATTAACGCTTTCCCCTTCTCATTCCATCTGTGGCATTATTTTGAAGTTTTTATGTACCATGTGTTTGACCATAGTTTCATAGATTTCAAGTAGAGACTTGGAAAGTGGTTGAAAAGGTAGACAGAGGTTTTCTTCCAGGTTTCCCACTCCAGGCTATGTGTTCCATAGGCTCCCCATAGGCACTGCAGGCTACATGTTCCATAGGCTCCCCATAGGCACTGCAGGCTACATGTTCCATAGGCTCCCCATAGGCACTCCAGGCTACATGTTCCATAGGCTCCCCATAGGCACTGCAGGCTACATGTTCCATAGGCTCCCCATAGGCACTGCAGGCTACATGTTCCATAGGCTCCCCATAGGCACTCCAGGCTACATGTTCCATAGGCTCCCCATAGGCACTCCAGGCTACATGTTCCATAGGCTCCCCATAGGCACTGCAGGCTACATGTTCCATAGGCTCCCCATAGGCACTGCAGGCTATGTGTTCCATAGGCTCCCCATAGGCACTCCAGGCTACATGTTCCATAGGCTCCCCATAGGCACTGCAGGCTACATGTTCCATAGGCTCCCCATAGGCACTCCAGGCTACATGTTCCATAGGCTCCCCATAGGCACTCCAGGCTACATGTTCCATAGGTCCCCCCCAACCAGGCCCTAAATGTTGGAGACTGAGTGAGTGAATGTGTGTGTGTGTGGTGTATGTTGTGTTGTGTTGTGTGTGTTGTGTGTGAGAGAGACCCAGAGAGGTAGGCAGGCAGGCAGGCAGTGAGGCAAACTGACAGAGACAGAGACACGTGTGTGTGTGTGTGTGTGTGTGTGTGTGTGTGTGTGTGTGTGTGTGTGTTATATCTCATGAAATCTCTTAGGTTTTTAAGGACAGGATGTTCTGAAGTCTTGGGACAGCTGGTAGTACACAAGCTGGAGACCATGGGAAGTAGTCATAATGTAAGTGCAGTATAGTTAATATTTTTCTCTGTTCAATTTTAATTTTTTGTTATTTTCATAGATGTTTAAAACAAAGTAGGCTTGGTAATTATAAGAGATAGTGTAGTTTGAATGCTTTGTGTTCAGTGCAGTTACTGGAGGGTTTTGCACATTGTGGAAGAAGCCTAACAGGAAGTGTCAGATAGCTTAGGGAGACTGTCCTGAGAGAGGGATACCAATGTCTCATTTGGTTGTTTCTGGTTCCCTATAAACCACCAACCAATCAAGTAACAATTACTGAGCAATAATGTCCAGTTAGGTAAACCAAGGAGTTTGTTGTGGTTCCTTGCAGAACTATCTGAGCCAGTTGCCTATGGAGCAAGTGTTGGCTCAAAGGCAATGGCTTCACGGAAGTGTCACCCTGGGCCGGTGAGCATGCTGTCTGAATGCCCTGCAGGTGGCTCGGCAGGTTGGAGAATCTTCTCCAAGCGCCTGGACTCATTGTCATTCAGAGAAGTGAGGACTCTGAGCAGCCTCTCCCAGGCAGTTTCCTGTCCCCTCAGCTTAGGGAGGGCCTCATTAAGCTCTCTCAGCTCTGCAGGGCTTGGTCTACCCGCAGTCTCCTGAGCCGCCCTCCAGGAGGCAAGGTTTCAACCTGAAAGAAATTGATACACAGCACGCACGTTCCAGAGTTATTTCTTTTTAAATTGTAAGTCCTCATCCTGACAGTTGCATACGACTTTTTAAAATGTGAAGCTGATTTAATGCTTCATTTTTGCAAGCTGAAGTGACTGGTCAGAGCTTCAGCAATACCACGGTGAGCCACAAGATGGCGGCCTAGCCTTAAATTTCAGAAGGAACTGTCCTCTTTCTCAAGTTTAGACAGTGAATAGTTTTAAGAAAAAACAGAACAGAACAGAACAGGTAAAAGGTTCAGGTTTTAATGGAAAGCTCTTTTCTTTCTTCTTGGTTAATGTAGTCTGTTGTAAATATCAGCTTATTAGTGTTCCATTTAGTGAGTGAGTTATTAAAATTAAGCTTGTTCTTATATTTTTTAGAAAAAAAGAATAAAATTAGGAATTTGTGTTTTATTTACTAGGGTTTAGTAATGCAGTCCTTCTAAGTGTAGTCAGATACATTCTGCAAACTAAAACAACAATAACAACAATGGCACTTAAAAAAATAAGTTCTGCAGCCCAAGGGGGCTGGCCCAAAGCTTTGTCTGTAGTGGGATGTGTTCTTCCACTAGCTAGGCTGCCCTGTCTGGGCTCAGTGGGAGAGGAAGTGCCAGGGTGGGATACCCAGGGTCTCACCTGCTCAAAGGAGAAGGGGAGGAGGGTTGGGGAAGGCTTGTGGGAAGGGTGACCAGGAGGAGAGCAGTGAGCAGGATGTCAAGTGAATAGGCAAAAATAAATAAATAAATAAATAAAAGTAAGTTCTGTCAGGAGCAATAAAGGTCAGAGTGGGAAGTGGGGCCTCTGCGTGCAATCTTCACCTGCTCCCGTCCTGTCCTGGGTCCATTGCTGAAACTACTCAAAGCAGTGAGGGCCATTTGGTTGCAACTGTTGCTTTTGTTGTTCGGGAATTTCAAGGTTGGGAGATTATTCAAGATATTTTTTGTTTGTTTGTTTTTAAGTTTTGGAGACAGGGTTTCTCTGTGTATTCCTGACTCAGAGATTCACCTGCCTCTGCCTCCCCAGTACTGGGATTAAAGTCGTGCACCATCCTGCCTGGCCTCAAGATAGGTTTTTGAAGGCTTTAACATTTCTAAAGGGCAAACACTTTATAGTCACTTAGTAAATATACTACCACATTATACTTTTCTTTGTATTAATACATTACCATCGTTATTGTCTTCACGTAAGCAGTCTTGTCTGTCTGTCCGTGTATTCTGTATGGTCACTTTCTGTATGCTCTGTGTGCCTGCTCTTTCTGTATCACTTGAGAATCAGACATTCTTGGCCTCTGCTTCTCCATCTTTGGAACATCAAGTCTTGTTTAGAGCTGTTTTCAGCAAAACCTTCTTTTGTTCTCTTTTTGAGGCTTTGAGGATCTCCGGTGACTAACGTTAAATGATTGGTCTTTATTATTGGTACATACAGTCTGTGGAGCCCCACTAACAGAAACTACCACGGTGAGCTCAGCCTTTGTAGCTGCAGCACCCAATGTCCTTCAGCTGTCGGCAACCTGCCACATTGTCTGCAGTTTCCAACTCAAGTGCAGCCTCTCTCCTCATTTCCAGTTAGGCCTCAAAGAATGATATTCTCATTGCTCTGGATGTCACTTCTGCTTTCAGTGTTAGCTGTAGAAGTTGCAGTAGAAGGTCAGCGTGCTTGAGGGAGGCAGCTCCACGATTGCATCTATTTCTGTGTCACAGTTGCTGATGACCTCTGGCAAACTATTTCTTTCCCTGGGCTGTCAGGTTTTTTTTTTTTGTTTTTTGGTTTTTTGAGACAGGGTTTCTCTGTGTAGCCCTGGCTGTCCTGGAACTCACTTTGTAGACCAGGCTGGCCTTGAACTCAGAAATCCACCTGCCTCTGCCTCCCAAGTGCCAGGATTAAAGGCGTGCACCACCACCGCCTGGCTTGCTGTCATGTATATTTACATGAAGATAGAGAGCAATCTTAATGGGCTGTGTAATTCCACAGGTGAATTCAACAATGTCTATAAAGCGCCTGCCTTGGCTCCTGGTACAATTTTTGCATGTTAATTATAGTATAGCATTAGAAAATCATTCTTGTTTATTTTATTCTTACTGTTGTTTGAGAGAGGTTTGCCATATATACGAGAACAGCTTGAAACTGGCTGTGCGGCCAAGGGTGCCTCATCTTGGTTGATCCTCTGGGCCTTAGCCTCGCAGGTGCTAGGCTTACAGATGTGTTATCTGTCAAGTGGTAGTTATCTGATTATTTGTTTCATATGTGTGGGTGTTTTGCCTGCATGGATGTGTGTGTACCCCATGTGTACCTGGGGCCAATAGAGGGCAGAAGAGAGGGGTAGCTCTTCTGAAATGGAGGTTACAGATGGTTGTTAGCCCCTATGTGGGTGTGGGTGCTAGAAATTCAACTAGGTCCCCCAAAAGAGCAGTCAGAGCTCTTAACAACTGAGCCATCTTCCTAACTTCCAGAAATATTTTTTTATTCAAGTAGGTAAAAAATTACTCTATTTATTCACTTATTTACTTAATGCGCGTGCACGTGTGTGTGTGTGTGTGTGTGTGTGTGTGTGTGTGTGTGTGTGTGTGTAGTTAGGTCAGAGGACAGCTTTTACGAGTTGGTTCTTTCCTCTTACCGTGTGGGCCTTAGGACTTCATGCTTCATGGCGAGTGCCTTACTCACCTAGCCATTTCAGTGGCCCTGGAGCAGTTTCGAGTGTACATTTGTGCAGAGAGAAAGAGACAAAGAACTTGTAAGTGAGATTTTATGTCAGATGTCCATATAAAAGGGAGGGCTATTCATAGTCGTAGCTTTTCTCTCTAGACTGTTGGCTTTCAAACTATGGGATGAGTTGTGATTGGACTTAGAGAACATTTGCATGGCTGGAGCGATGGCTCAACAGTTAATGCTGCTTTTGCAGAGGACTGGAGTTTGGTTCCCAGCACCCATGTGAGGTGACTGACAGCCACCGCTACCTTCAGCTCCCTGATATGATACCCTCTGTTGGCCTCTGAGCACCTGGATATGTGTGAAGTTGCATGTAGACAAAACATGTACACATAAATAAAAGTAAATCCTTGGGGAAAAAACCTTACAGTACACATACTCTGTATACACATCTTTCTGTGGCAAGGTATTAAAATATATATGTATATTACACATGTGTATATAGTATATGTGTATATATTTAGTAGATATACATAAAACAATATACATCTCATATTCAATATTATTTTTATTTTAAAATAGAATATGCTGTTTTATAATATGAATTATGAGAAATTGAGCCTAATCAAACTTTTTGACTGATAATTGTGCATGGAAGGTACATGTGGCTGTTGTCTGTGAGCACTGGAACCTAAACTCTCTGAGTTTGGGGACTTTTTATTCTAAGATACTTGGAGAGGGTGAGAAAGCAGACAAGCGTCCTAGCGTTTCCTCGGTGTGCAGCTGCAGCATGCCGCCATCGTCTCAGCCTGGTTAGTGCAGAGAAGAGTCACGGAGGGGGGAGCAGGAAGATTGGATTTCTGCTGGAGCAGCTGCGGCAGAACGAGGCTGTGTTCAGAGCAGTGAGGTGATGCGCACAAAGCCCAGAACAAGGTACTTGCTGTGCGCTGGACCAGTGTGCTCAGACGCTCATGGTCTTGGCGGCTGCACATCTCTTCTTGGTTCAGGCTGTAGCTAGATCTAATTGGTTGTTGATATTGGCAAGGGAAATTGCCAAATAGTTTTAAGGGTAGCTTTTCCATTATTGTCCCTCTTAGAAATGATTTTACTAACACTTATGGCATCAAACTTGCTCTGTGAGATGGCTTTGAGTGTATTCGTTCTGTGTAGTTTATAGATTTAGCTTTTCAATTAAGAAATTTCACTGAACAGAATATTAATCTTAAAGCATAAATGATTTAAAATATTGATGTGTGTACATTTAGGGATCTTTGAGGTTTAGTATTAAAGTGGGTCCCCCTGAAGCTTCTTCTGAGGTAAACACTAGAATATCTGAATGGCTCTGCTCGGGTGTTCTGTCCCCACCCCTTCCTACACTAAGAAACAATTGCATGAATTCTGAGTTTGTTCATTGACTTTAAGTACATTTTGGTTTGTGTATGCAATTTAGTAAATATGTATCAATTCCTTGGATGGCTACTTTATTATTTATACTAGTTTTGAAAATATACACTACTTCTAAGAAGCAGCACACAGTAAGAGATGAACTCAGGGACTGAGTTAGTGCATGGTAGGGCTAACACTTTCCTTTCATAAGATGATGCCAAATTACATTACAAAGAGTTGCATCATTTATATTGCGTTCAGTAGAGTATACAGGATCTATTTGAAAGGTACCTTTATGACACTTGAAATTACCAATTTTTTCTTGAAATTGTGGTTGTAAAATATGTTCTTCCTTAGGTTATTATTTTTCTCCCAATAAATTTTAGAATCAAATTACTAAATCTCTTAAAGTGTGCGAGAATTTTTACTGAAGCTGCACATAAGCTCACTGACAGTTGACATCTTTATAGGGTATGATGTGATGGAACCAATCAAATGCTGCAAACTGCCCATCTGAAGAGAGAGAGAAAGAGCCTCAGTGTGGACAATTCACCACACTCTGTAGTGTAGTCAGTCTGTGCTAAGCGACAGCATGCAACCACTGAGCCTAGAATTTGGAAGAAACAGACAGAGTAAATTCTTATGGATTAGCCCAAGATGGCTAGTCCCATGACCTCCAGCCAAACATGTAAATAGACACAATCTTACACAGGTGTAGTTTTACATTTAGGTTCTGTATTTGAGAGAAAATGTTGTGTCTTTCTTTGAGAGCCTGGCTTGCTTTGTTGAACATAATGATGTCCAGTTGCATCAGTTTTTCTGTGAACACCATGATTGCACTTCCTTTACAGCTGCATACAATCCCATTGTGATGTGTTGTTCTGCATTTTCTTTATCTGTTCAGTGTTGATGGATAAGTAGGCTGGTTGAATGTTCTACCTGTGGTAAATACTGCAGCTGTTCACCCGCTTATGCAAGCCGCCTGTGCTGTGCTGACTTAGGGTATATTCGGAGTGCAGTGGCAGTGTCCCCTGCTAGGTGGATCTATTTTCAGGTGTTTGAGGAACCTCCATACTGATTTCCACAGTGGTTGCACAGCTTACATTCCCACCAGTGCTGAGTGCGTTTCTTTCTCCTCTATCCTCACCTGCATGTGCTGTATTTGATTTCTTGATAATAAATAAAAACCTTGAGATTCTTGACATGAACCTCAAAGTAGTTATGAGTTGCTTTTCCCTGGTGACTAAGTCCATCAGAATATTTAAAAAAATAGTTAATGAATACTTTTAACAATACTTATTGGCCATTCGTGTTTCCTTGTTTCCTGGATGGCTAATGATGTTGAACATTTTTTCAGGTATTGATTGGCCATTTGGATTTTTCCTTTGAGAACTGTCTATTTAGTTCATTGGCCCATTTATTTATGATGATTTTTTTTTGGTGTTTAATTTTGGCATTTTATATACATGTGTGCATATGTATGTAATTACATGTCGGACACTCAGGTGACAGTCTTGTTTCCCTTTGTTGGTTATCTCTTCACTCTAGGGATTATTGGTTTGTTTTACAGCAGCTCCTGGAGGTCACACTTGTCAGCTCTTGGGATTATTTCCTGTGCTATTGGAGTTCTCTTCAGAAAAGCCTTGTCTAGTTCTGCGCTTCAAGTTGCTTCAGCTATGTTTCTTTAGTGGTTTCCGAGTTTATATTTCATGTTAAAGTCTTTGATCTATTTCCATTGATTTCTTTTAAACAGAGAGATGGATTCAGAGATGGATTTAGTCTTATTCTTTTACATGTGAAAAACCAGCTTTTCCATCAACTTTTGTTTTAGAGCTTATCATTTCTCTAGTATCTTATTTGAACAATTTGTAGCAATAAGTAGGTATCTGTATCTGTCGCTGAGTGGGCATATCTCTGGGTCCTGTATCTGCCACTGAGTGGGCGTATCTCTGGGTCCTGTGGTTCAGTCCATAGGTGTGTGTGTCTGTATCTGTGCCACTTCATTGTCCTACTGCTGTTTTGTATTGCTGAGGCTATGTAATATAATTTGTGATTAAACATTGGACTATCTCTAGTGTATTGTAGAGTTTATGGGTCTATGCATAATTTGAATTCTATATGTCTCTTGTATTGAATGTCTATTTCTTCCCCTAAATTTTAGGGAAATGCCTTTTATAATTTCATGGAATAGATTCTTTATATTTTTAGTGTTTATCTTAGCTCTATCTATGGATTCTTAGGTTTGGTTTCTTGATCATATCGAGTAACTGACCTTTATAATCTCTAATACTACCAGTGAGGACCAGACCTCTTTACATTTATTATTATGTATATAACAATTTTAAAATAATTTAAATATTTTATAAAAACATTAAAAATAATTTGAAAAAAATAGTGTATGTTTGTATTGTGTATGTGTGCGTATACCATGGCATGTGTGTGGAAGTCAGAAGACAACGTTTGGGAGATCTCTTCTTGTACCATGTGGGGGGTTTCCCAGGGTGGAACTCAGGTCTTTAGGCTTGGCAGCAAGCACCTTTACCCACCGAGCCATCTCCCTGACTGGAAGCTGTCTTTGTAAGCTGCTTCTGTTGCCTTGTTCTGCAGTGAAGTGCAGACTGCTGCTCTCCCTGTGCGCTCTGAGTAACTGTCCTTACCGTTCCTCCTTCCCAGGATCCTGTCACTGCCTTGGTGGACTTCTGAGGCATTTCTTCCCTTGTGTAATAACTCCTATTTCCCTTTATTTTAACTCTTCTTTTACTGGCTCTCTTGGCAGCTGCCTCTAGTCTACCATCTTTCCCAGAAACAGAATTTTCCTTTCATAGCTGGAGCTTAGATGAATGATTAGACGAGATAAAACTGAACGTGTGACATTGGTTAGTGCTGAGCAGTAGGTGTCTGGTTTAGAGACTTACTTACTTGAGGAAATAATGTGTAACTGTTTGCCAACTGTTCTTTGTTTTCTGAAAGTGTGTCTTAATTTTTTTTATGTACAGAAATATTTATTTGAAAACCTGTAATTTTAAAATAGCCCTTTTATAATCCCTAAACTATGATGCTAACTTAAAGATCTATTTTGTTATGTGGAAATGTTCATTTCTGTTAAATCTGTTTTTTTAGATGTAAGCAAATTAAACTGTATTTCCCCAGTTTTGCTATCAGCATATTATTATATAAAACTTTTAGCTTTATAGCTAATTACACCATTGATTTATTTTGTACTTTGACTGAAAGTTGGCAAGAGAGAACATTTTTTTTCTCTCCTTGTCATATATCATTGGATTTAATATCATTTTCAAAGGGAAGTGTAGAAATAAGTGAAACACACTCCTTGAACTTTATGCATCTTACACTTTGGAGCATTGTAAAGTTGCTGTTTGAACAGGAAGCATTCCTTTGAATTACTGCCATAAGTTGATGTCCTTAACATATTGTCATGTAGTCTGTCTCCTGAACTTCTTCCTGTTCCTGTGAAAGGGGAGGGAATAGGGTTTATGTGGACTGTTTCAGACACATAAGACTAAAGTGTGACCTCTGACCTTTTATTCAAAACCAGAGCTGCTTTCTTAGTGCTTTCGTGCATTGGAATTATCTGAAAGTGGAAATTTTACCTCTGTGAATTAATAAAGTGAGTTCAGTCTTGACTTCAATTGAAGCTATCTCTATAAATAATAATAAATAACAATTAAAGATAGGAAAATTGTGTCATTGAAAGTAGAACAGCGGTTAACAAATGACTTTTGTTCTCTTGTGTGTGACAGCTTGAAGGTCCATGTGTCTTACAAATTCAGAAGGTCCGCAATGTTGCTGCGCCAAAGGATAACGAGGAATCGCAAGCTGCGCCAAGGATGCTCCGCGTGCAGATGACGGATGGGCATACAAGTTGTACGGCAGTAGAATTCAGTTATATTTCAAAAATAAGGTGACTCATATAACTTGTTAAGAGGACCTGAGGGTGCTTTTCAAACCTGATTTCATTGTCAGAACTTGAAAAAGCAGGAATGGAGTCTTAAGTGAATGCTGTACTTTTCCATAACAGATTCTGGGGTGTTCATGTCTGTTTTGTCTGACAGACAGTTAGGGACGAAGGTAGTTATCCTTCATTCTGTCGTAACTATAAAACAAATTTAAGATATATATGCATGATTTCTTTTTCCAGAAAATCTTTGGAAATTCACTGTTTAGAAAACAGTAGCATATCTTTAAATATGTTTTTTTTTCCCCAACAGATTAGCAGCTGTACTTATGTGGTGTGTTAGTACACTGTTTAAGATTCTAGTCAAGTTTGTAGGCTAATATACTTTCTGAGGAGATAATTAAGGCTAAAGAGGTTTGTGGCTTCCTATTTTGTAAGAAAGAATTATTTAATGCGCAACCTTCCAAATTCTTATTTTGTTTAAGAATATGTTTTTTTGTTAAACAAATTTTTTTGTTAAAAAAATGTTTAGAAGATATTTTTATTAAATCCTTGAGCATTTAATATAATGTATTTTGATAATTTTCTCCCCTTCCCAACTCCTCCTAAATCCACTACCACTCCTTACCCATGCTGATTGCCTGGAATTAGCAGAGATGTGTTAGTGTAATTGTGTTGCTGATAGTTACTGCTGATCTCGGGGATGGGACACTGTACTCAGCAACTGCCCTTTGACTCCCGAGCTCTGTAAGGCAAGGTTAGGCAAGGCAAGGCTCTCTGTGACTCTTCCTTTCATCAGCTTTGAGTTATGACTAGGAATGTTAAGCTTGTGAGGCTCAGGACAATTTTAATGGCTTTATTGAGATAGGACTGATAATATGCAATGATACACATATCAGACCTACCTGATACACAGAACAATGTCTAATCTGTCTTACTGTGTATGGCTTCTTTGAAGTTTGAGAATGAGGCACATTCTAACTTCTTTTCCCTAATGATTTTTAGTAGCCATCTTTGAAAAGGCTGTGGTATTAATACTCACTGATTTGATGTTGCATGTATCAGCATGTGATGAATTTCATGAGCCTGAGAAATGTGAATAATGAAGCCATTGTGGAATAATTTTCTAATTCATCCCAAGTGTTTCACGGCAGACTATTTTAGGAGTCCTATTTGGAGAGCCTTTCCTCTTGCTGGATGTGGGAAGAGATGGAGTGGGATTTATATCTGTGCTTTTACTTTAGAACAGACCTACATGATGAGGTGAATTTTATCCTGAGTTTCCTTTAGCCAAGTTTCCTCTGGTTTTTGTGCAAGATTTTGTGATGCAAGGTTTACCAAGCATCTGATTAACACTGGCCTTTAGTAGATCAGTCTCGTTACACTTAATGCTCATGATTTCTGAGTCAGTGTGAAAGAGTCTTTTTATTTTTTATTTTTTTTCACTCTTTGTGTAATTTATATAGGCTGCACAGAAATATAAATTGGGGATTAAAATCTGGGGGTTTTGAGAGAAGAGTAAGTCATTAATAGGAAGCGTGGTATAGGTTCTCAGGCATCCTCTTGGCGGTAAACGGGCAGAAACTTGATGGCCCCAGCCTTCTCCCCGTTTTGTCAGTTTCAATACACACCCTGCCTTTGGCTTCTTCTCATGTCCTTTAAATAACTGGTTGAGGTCCCAGACCATCCGGCCCAACACCCCAGCCAGATCATAGATTTGAAAGAGTCTTTTTAAAGTTATTGAATAACTAATTCTCGTGTTCAGATGGCTAACATGGCTAGATGACTAACAAAAGGATTTTTATAGATTACCATGGCTCATATAGGTGATACATTTCTGTGTTTATTACTGGTTAAATATATTTTTCTATATTAAAATTTAATTTAATAATGATATATATTTGTCCTGTAGAGCAAAACCTTATAGGAAAGAAAGGGGGGCATTGTATTCATATGCTACAGTTGGAAGTACTTTACTGGCTGGGGAGGGGGCTCAGTGATGAAAAGTGCTCTTACATTTCAGTTCCCAGCACTCTCATGGCGGCTCACAACCATCTGTAACTCCAGGGTCCATGGTCCTGACTCCATACATCCATACATATACACAGAAGACCCACAGACAGAAAATACATTTTTAAAAAGAAAAGTTTTCCCTTGTCTTTCCTTTTTTTTTTTAACCACAGCTTTGTGGAGTGAGATTATTTCTTGTCCACATTTGTTGTAACTTGTGGAAACTGAACCTTGCTTATGTATGTATGTATGTATGTATGTATGTATGTATGTATGAATGGACTGATTGATTGCTTGGTCTTCATTTATGGTGATGCACTTTTACTTCATAGCTAGTCCTCTTGGAATTAGTTTAGATGTTAGTATATTGTGACTAAGTCATACGGCTCCTTTTCAGTTGTGGAGGAGTTTCAGTGCAGCTCTAATTACTAACTCCTTTGGTTTTTCTTTTGCATCAGCCTGAACACACCACCTGGCACAAAAGTGAAGCTCTCTGGCACTGTGGACATAAAGAACGGATTCCTGCTCTTAAGTGACTCTAACACCACAGTTCTTGGTGGTGAAGTGGAACACCTAATTGACAAGTGGGCTTTACAGAGAGTAAGTGTGCAATACAAACTATTAGAACATAGGCGCTCTTCCCACAGCAAGTGGCAGCAGTGGTCTTTTGTGTCAGAGTTACTAAGATAGCACATGATCCTCAGTAGAGAAACTATCTGCTGTGCTCTGACACCATTCTTCCTCAAAAGGAAGTGACAGTTTTCAGTACTTATTACATTTTACTCATGTTTTAAATGTTAATATTACAGTATCTTGACAGGTTTGAAATTTGTTAGTTAAGAAAAGGACATATTAGATATCCTTTATATTAGAAATGTCAGATCAGTGCTTATATAATTTTCCAACATCCCAGCAAGAATCTTTCCACTTAAAACCATTAAGTCAGGTAGGAACTTACTCAGCTTCCAACAAAGACACACAGACAAGCGTGCATACACTCTTGTCCGCCATTCTACTTTCTGTCTCTATGGTCTTGACTATTGGAGTATCTCTTAGACATGTTATGATAATAGTATTTGTTCTTTTGTGTCCAGCTTATTCTGAGTAAGATAATATCTATATTGTAGGATGTCAGAGTTTCCCTCCTTTTATTGGCTCAATAGTATTCCATTGTTTATGAACACTACATTTTGTTTATTCATCTGTCAGTGGGCATTAGTGTTGCTCCTATCTTTTGGTCACTATGGCTAAAGCTGCTGTGAATGTGGGTGCACAAATAGTAGCTCCTTTTAGTTATTTTGCATGCATACTTGTAGAATTGCTGGATTTTATGGTAGTTTTGTTTTATTCGTTTAATAAGGTTCTGACTTCTACAGTGGTCATCTTCTCATAGTACCTATTTTCTCTCTCTCTCTCTCTCTCTCTCTCTCTCTCTCTCTCTCTCTCTCTCTCTCTGTGTGTGTGTGTGTGTGTGTATGTGAAATAGAACTACTCCTCGTTTCCATGTGCATTATCCATGGCACAGTGATGCGAGTGTCTTGTTGTGAGGTTGTTATTCTCTACTGAATCCTCCATGCTATGCTATGCTTTCTGCATTGTACACCCAGGTTGGATTTACTTCTTCCCTTAGGAATAGCGATCCTATGCTATGTCGGGCTGGGTTGTGTTTATATACTGGCCAGGTCACTCATTGTGTGTAAAGGGAGCTTAGGTCTGGCTTTTGTACCTTCAGCAGTGCAAGAAATAGGAGTCTGAGTTGTTTTTAAATTTTCATGTTAACAAGAAATGTTAATTTATGTTAGCCTTTAAAGGATGTTTAAGTGCAAACTGAATTGATTTATAGCTGTTTACATAATCCTTTCCTTGTAACTGAATCGAAACTGAGCTCAGGGCCCTGGACAATCACGTGTGTGTGCCTGGCTTCTTCTGTTTTAAAGGAAAGAGGTTGATAACGTGCATGTAGATTGTGAAGATATGCGGCATCCCTGTCCCAGTTCATTCCCCTTTGCTCATCAGGCTGACGTTAAGTTGCCATTGGGCTTATTATTCACTCTGTAGTTTACATGAAATGTATGCACGTTTACAGAATGCAGGAGCTCTGGAATATGTTAAACAGTACAGTACGTGGTGAATTTTTAAGAATACTTTGTGACTCTTTTACATTGTATTTTCATCATAACATCTGTAATATTAATTAGCACAAGGTTCAAGTTCGGAAGGTATATTTAATAATTGACAGATGCATGTTAACACCGCCAGTGGGAAGGGTAAGAGGGAATGCTGTTGAGCTGCCTTTGGCCCTATGGAGGGCATCAGAATGGGAGGAAGTGCTTTGTTGTTTTTCTGATTCTCATTAGCCAAGCTTAAAAAAACCCGGAACTCATAGAGTTTGGAAGCTTTCCTCTGTTAAATACTCATCAGAGGCTCAGCAGGGAAAGGTGTTTGCTCAGACCTCATGGTTTGAATTTGATTCCTGGGATCCACAAGGGCGTGGGGAGAATTGACTCACACAAGTTGTCCTCTTCCCTTTACACACTTGTGCTTGTTGTGTGATAGTGTGTTCGTGTACATACACATATGCATGCAAAGTACAGCAAAACTTTTAAAAACTCAGTTGCTTGAATAGTTCTTCATAGTATGAATGAGTATAAGATAATTTGAAAAATGTTATTGTGTGACTTTACATATTATGAACCATAGGATCCTAGTATTTAAAGTACTAGAAATCACCCTTATCAGTAATAGCTTTTTTTCTAGTAGTATTAACTCTAAAAATGTTATTTTTGTAGAGAAATTTCAGATATTATTCATCTATTGGTTATGTGCTTCAAAGTAAAATTGTTCTTGTCAGAGCATATTTTTTATGAATTGATGTTATTTGAGGAGGTCTGCTTTCTCCAAAGAACACCAGCTTGACAAATATTTCTAAAAATTAAACTTGAATGTATTTTGGTCAGGAGAGATGAGGAAAGAACTTTCCCAGCTTACAGAAATAAAGAATAAAGTATTTCTTGTCTTGTAGTTAGAAATGCTTTAAAGGAGGCTGTTGTGTCTCAAGATTCTACTGTAAGCTCTGCACTTCTGGTATGCGGGGCTAGTGTGTTTATATATGTGCTTTATGCTTTATGACTGATTTTGTTTTTAAACAGAGCTTATTAAAGCATAACAGAAGCAATATTGGAGCTGAAGGTGGCCCACCTCCTTTTCTACCTTTTGGGCAGGTAAGGACTTTGCTCCTGGCAGGTGGATTCAGTCAAGAGAGAATGTTCTTCATTGTGCTTAAGCTGGGTATGGCTATGTGACAAACTAGCTCCTCAGATGCCGTAGAATTATATTGAAACATGAAGGTCAAGGAATTTAATAATATTGCCCTAATCCCAGAGATTGAAGCAATTAAGAATTATGTATGTAGAACAAATTACAGCTAAGATAAGTTAATGGAAAACAGTATTTAAATGACAATTTTAAAAGTAAAGAGATGAAAAAATATATGCCAGAACTTTCCCCCAAATTTTGTTCTTCAGCTTAGCCTCCATTCAATTGTTCATCTTAGACACCTAATTTTGTTTTATATTGATGTTTTCAACTACAGCAGCTTGGATTATTCTTCTATAAAAAAAATAAGTAATTAGATGTGTAGTCCTTAATTTTTAACCCTTAGTCTTAATTTTCTATTACTGTAACAAAACACTGTGACCAAGGCAACATTTAAAAGGAATTATTTAATAGAGGCTTAAAGTTTCAGAGAGTGCAAGACTATCATGTCAGGAAATAGTGGCAGGCAGACAAGCGTGATGCTGGCCAGTAGCTGAGTGATTACATGTTTATCTGGTGGGGGATGGGGGAAGAGAGAGAGAGAGAGAGAGAGAGAGAGAGAGAGAGAGAGAGAGAGAGAGAGAGAGAGAGAGAGAGAGAGAGAGAGAGACAAGCGTGATTCTGGCCAGTAGCTGAGTGATTACATGTTTATCTGGTAGGGGGATGGGGGAAGAGAGAGAGAGAGAGAGAGAGAGAGAGAAGCGTGATTCTGGCCAGTAGCTGAGTGATTACATGTTTATCTGGTAGGGGATGAGAGAGAGAGAGAGAGAGAGAGAGAGAGAGAGAGAGAGAGAGAGAGAGAGAGAGAGAGAGAGAGAGAGAGAGATGCGTGATGCTGGCCAGTAGCTGAGTGATTACATGTTTATCTGGTAGGGGATGGGGGAAGAGAGAGAGAGAGAGGGAGAGGGAGAGGGAGAGGGAGAGGGAGAGGGAGAGGTGTGATTCTGGGCAGTAACTGAGTGATTACATGTTTATCTGGTGGGGGGTGGGGGGGAGAGAGAGAAAGAGAAAGAGAAAGAGAAAGAGAAAGAGAAAGAAAGAAAAGACGGAGGGAGGGAGGGAGGGAGGGAGGGAGGGAGGGAGGGAGAAAGCTAACTGGGAATAGCCTGGGCTTTAGAAACCTGATGCTCAGTGACACAGGCCCTCCACCAGGCTCACACCTCCTAATCTTTCCCAAACAGTTCTACCAGCTGGGGTCTGGGCATTCAGACATGGTGGCATGGGAGCAGTTCTCATTTCCACCACCACGTATCCTACTGTAAAGGAGATTGGAGGAAGGTCTGAGCTGCCTCTGTCTTGTTTTCCTTTCTGTACTTAACTTGGACTTGTCTCCTCCACAGTGTCCTGCCCTTCTCTTGCTTCACCCTAGATGAGGCTGAGAGCACTCCCTGTGGCCTTGGCTTTGCCTTGTTGGCCACCACTACAGTTTTAAACTGTTTTACTCTGTACTTTTCTTACAGAATGCTGGCTAAAGTGAAGGCAAATTGGGACATAAAAATTTGAAATTGAAACACAACATTTTATTGTGTATGTTATTTGAATTTTGTTTGAAACTTTGGTACTAAAAAGACACCTAGTTGATATGAAGATATGGGATATGACCAGTTGATTGGCATCTTTAAAATAATTGTTATGAACTATACTTAGAATTAAATTAGAGTCATTTCTGCATCATGGGCATGTCCCCTCTCCCCTTTTAAAGATAAAGGTTGATAGAAAGTCCAGTGTTAGGGCTGGTGAGATGGCTCAGTGGGTTAGAGCACCCGACTGCTCTTCCGAAGGTCCAGAGTTCAAATCCCAGCAACCACATGGTTGCTCACAACCATCCGTAACAAGATCTGACTCCCTCTTCTGGAGTGTCTGAAGACAGCTACAATGTACTTACATATAATAAATAAATAAATCTAAAAAAAAAAAAAAAGAGAGAGAGACTGGACAGGCAGTATCAGTTTCTTGTTCTTACCAGAGATCCAAAGACATCTCTTTAGCATTGGAAATGTAAATGAGCTAAATACCTAATAAAAAAATGGAAGAAAAAAAAAAAAAAAGAAAGTCCAGTGTTGTGGCCCATGCTAGTAACATTCTGTTTGTAATAAAAGATCCCAGAGTGAAAATATTATAGTAATTTAAACTTGAAAATCATAACTAATATACTTGTACAATTTTACTTTTTCCTGAGACATTTGTAAACTCTTTTCTTAAATTGCTTAAGATATAAAAGTGACTTTTTTCTAGAGACAGTTAATGATTTCGTTACTGTACAGCATTGAAATGTGTATTATTATAAATGGAGGACTGTATAACAGAAGATTTGGTTTCAGTGATGGTATTTACTGTTCTTCACTGTGACGTGCTTGCGCGGCATATTGCAGTAGTTGGTAGGCTACAATCATCGTGCTAGCCCTCTCTGCGTTGCTGTAAATGGCATGTTTATCTTGGAGGAAAAATACTGTATTTGTGTAACACACTTGAGAATATCTTCTCTTCTCCCTTTCATATAGGCAATAAGCTGAGGAAAACCTGTCACTTTAGAGGATTGAACTCGCGTGGAGCTGAGAATTCAGGGGTTGTTTGCAAATAGAGACACCTGTTTTAAATTATGATATTAAAAGCATAAACCTTAAATAAAACAACAAGGAAACTTTGTATCTTAATTGGGCATGTTTTCAGTCTTTGACTTACAAGTTCCAACACATTTTGTTACATGTTATTAAGTGTTTTGCCTGACTCAAGATACTGTGGTGTGATGTGAAAATTGAACTCTAATTACAAATCAAATTTACCTGGTCTTAATTAATGTAGATAGCTTGAAATCTACAACAGTTTTTAAGTTATTACCCTAGAATGAAACTTGGGTCTTGCAGTCCAGTTTGTTTTGTAAATGTGTGGCCTCATTTAGGTGATGTATGCATGTATGTGTGTATGTATGTATGTATGTACATACACAGATACAATCTTTAACTTAGATTTATTTAAAGTAACATTGTAATCAGCTTCATAGTTTTTGTGTGTGTGTGGTTTTTTATCTGTTTTAAGTCTGTTGGATAGAGTGGTAGTTTTGCCTTTACCAATGATAAGAAATATGAATATTTCTTTCGAGGAAATAGTTCTTATGAAGAATTGTATTTCTTGGAATTTCTCTTGGAATTACTGAGCGAGATGAATTTATTTTTTTCAGAAGTGTGCATCTAACGTCCAAGTGGATAGCAGAGAGCTTGATCGAAGAAAGACATTACAAGTTTCCCTGCCTGCCAAGCCTGCAAATGATAATGATGAATTTGAAAAGCAAAGAACTGCTGCCATTGCAGAGGTTGCAAAGAGCAAAGAGGTAAGACGAGGGTTTTCGTAAACTTCTGTTGTGTTCTCTGTAATTCCCTTGGTCATCACTGCTGCTCACATAACTAATCCCCAGAGTGCTCATACTCCTCTCTACAGATTGGACAAGCAGAGGAGGCCAATTCCTCCGGGCATCCCAAGGCACCTTGGCAATCTTATAAATATTTCTGTTGGCATGTAAGCCACCCAGTACCCCTCCTTTCATTTCTTTCTCAGTGAAATAACTAAACACATTTTCCTTTTGCATCATAGCAGAGGGTTTCCTGTTATTAGTTGAGCTCGTTTCTACTTTCTCAAGATAATCTCCCTCTGTAATGCTTGCTTCTGAAAAGGGAGATTTTGGGGAATGAGTTCTGAGCTGGGATCAATTAGTGCATCAGAATTATGTCTTGCTAGCTTATTTTTTATGTTAACTAGATTACAGCAAACATGTTACTCATAGGATTATATGTGGCTGTATGATGACACATGTATGTGCACACACATGCGCTCCATCTTAGACCATAGTTGGCCAAGCTGGTTTTAATATCTTGCTTACTGTTTTTTTCTTTGCTGGTTGATATTTTTTTTTTTTTAGTTTGATATGAATTTTTTTGTGAGTTTCTTGGGTAAAATTTTTATTCATTAAAATTGAAATTGTTTCCTGTGCTCAGAATACAATGAAGGTTTGTGAGTGATCACTCTTCTACTTAACTTGAAAGCTTCCCTAGGAAACTTGACATTTGCTTGTTCCTCCTCTTGTCTTCCTACGTCCAGTTCAGAGTAGGACCAAAACCAAACCCTCTGGACCAGGGGGCCCAGAGCATGTCGTGCTGACAGTGCTAAGCTGATGTACCTTTGTGCCCTGTGGGCCTCAGCTGTCAAGTTAGCTGCTGTGGGGGTTGTAATCGGTCGTATCAAACCTCCACAGCCTCCCTACACCCTGCACGGATTAGGACACCCCATTGTGACAGTTATCACAGGTATTTGTATTCTTCAGTATGCTTTTCATTCTAAGGCACTTAAGACCATCAAATTAAGTATATTTTTATGTAGTTTATATGAAATATATTCATTTCCCCCAAAATATTATCTGATGTTTTAGATTCTAAAATTTAGAAGAGGATGTGTAGTATAACCTGTTCCAAGGATTCATGTGCATCTTAAGCTGTCTTCCTAAGGTTTGGTTTGCTGTGTTACAAATGTCTATATAATGTACGTCACTGCTATAATTAATCATGTTTTCTTCACAAGTATAAAGAATCATACCTTTTTTTAGGACAGAAACAGTTTTCAGAATTCTTTAATTTGTGTATGAAATTGTTGAAGTTCTAAGTTAACTAACTCAGGACTTATCCAGTGTTACCCAGTAGCAATTTTAAGGAGTAAATTGACATGTACATTATGGACCATCTACATTGTAAATAACAAAATGTACAGATAAATTTCACACAGAAATTTTATACATATACATATACATATACTGTGTGTATATATGTATGTATATGTATATATATATATGTATATATATATGTGTGTGTGTATACACACACACATACACACTGTATGCCTCAGGATAATGAAACTTGATCAGTGCTTTGAGGGAGGTGAGAAAAGTAACTAAGGAAGAACGATTTATAGAAAAAAGGAAGCTGCAGAAAAGGCTGTAACCAGGAAGGTGCTCTGTGCGAGAGGCAGGAGCAGGGTAATGGAGGCCTGCTGCAGCACCCACAAGCTGTTGCAAAGACACTGACTTGTCCTTAGAAATCTCAAGCTTTTGAGTCTTTTGCTCACAGCAATAACATCGGCCAATCTATATCTAAAAGGGCTACTTCTGACTGCTTCATTGAGATGGGTTATAAAGAAGGAAGATTGGAGTTGTAGACAAGATGGGAGATTACCAAATTGATTCTGGCAAAGAAGTGACAGTATCTTTCTTCACTCTCCATAGGCTGAGCAAACTTGGTGGCTTCAGAAATTTTGAAATTAGGGGTGCTTCAGAGAGAGAGAGAGAGAGAGAGAGGGAATTACAGAATCAGAGAAGTAAAGAATGACTAAAGATTTCACACTGAGATATTGTCAGGATATCTTAAAATCCAGAGGATTAGAGTGGGGCATGTGCAAGTGAAGGCACTCTGGTACTACATTATGAACACATGAATATTGAGATGCATACTAGATACATTGTTGTAATGCTTAATAAAGAGTGAGCTAGAGGAGTGTAATTTGAGAAGAGCTTTAGCATAGATAGCCTACATTTGAGAGTTCTGTGTAGTTGGATGCTTTGATGCTTGGCTCATGGAATGGTACTATTAGGAGGTGTGGCCTTGATCGAGTGAGTGTAGCCTTATTGTAGTAGGTGTGTCACTGTGGGTGTGGGCTTTAAGACCCTTGTTCTAGCTATCTGGAAGCCAGTTTTTCCCTAGTGGCCTTCAGATCAAGATGTAGGAATCTCAGCTTTTCCCACACCATGCCTGCCTGAACACCATGCCATGTGTCCACCATGATGATAATGGATTGAACCTCTGAACCTGTAAGCCAGCCCCAACTAAATGTTGTCCTTTATAAGAGTTGCCTTAGTCATTTGTCTGTTCGCAGTAGTAAAACCCTAAGACTGATAGTATTGGGCTAAATCAGATCACCAAAGGAATGAGTGTTTGTAGAAAAGAAAAAAGGTAACACACACGATAAGGTTTTACTTTTGGAGGATAGAGGAATAGAAGTCAATTCCTCCAGATTGATCACTAGTATAGAGAGAAATAAGACAATTTGGGTGTATGTCATGGGTAAGGGAGTGAGGAGTGCTTACCAAGGGTAGTTACTTGAAAAGTGTTGATGGTTATTGATTGATTGATCTGGGACATTGAGGTTATTGACTCCCTCTACACTCACACTTGTGTGGTAAATATTTGGAGTTTGTAAAAGTAAGAGAGCAAGCGTAATCAACAGGGACAAGGCAAAGCAGTGAGTGGCTAGCTGGACCATGAGGTGTAAAAGTGTGATAGGCAGTTGTGATGGTCTTAGGGATGCCTAATCCACCCACCATGATGTGGCCACACTGCTCTGCATAGTTTATGGCTCGGGAGTTGAAGTTATTTTAAATCCTTGAAACAACTGAAAATGCCGCTCTCCCATTTTTAACCCACAAAATGCAAAGAAAATGTTAAGGAAATAAAATGGGTGTATTTCATTGTCACCAAAAGCAAAAGAACTCTGGAGTTGTGGAATATAAATCTTAATTCAAACAAGTCAGACTCTAGACACCAGGTAACTGTGTTCTACCAAAGTAGTAATTGCCATGTGCACTAGAGCCTTTGCCCTATGTGATCAGTGCTGAGGTAACACTGTTGGTGATGTGCACTGGAGCCTTTGCCCTGTGGGATCGGTGCTGAGGTAACACTGTTGGTGATGTCCTTTAATCCTCACAGGACTGGGTTGAGAAGCAATGAAAGGGGAAAGTGGTTTGCCTGAGGGAAGGAGCAGAGGTTGCCATGAACTAGCTTGTCTAGACAGTTCAAAGCTGAGTGTCCTGTGCTGCGGTGCCCACCTCATGAGCTTCACTCATGTCTATATAAACCGCGTTTTTAAAACAGTTAGACATGTGTGTAAGAAAGACTTTTATTTTTGCAGAAATTCTACAAACCCAAAATTGTATAGTAATGTCCAGATTCAGTTTTACCTTTAAGTTGTATCAGATTTAAATAACATATTCAGGTAATGAAAATGTTGTTCATTAATGTATGTCTAGTATTAATTTCTCATTTTTTACATTTTACTTTACATTTTTATCTAGTTCAACATAATTTCTCAATGTTGAATAAATTAAGATGCTTTTTATTATAATATATTAATATATAATGTATAATAAAATCATTTATAATGTGCTTTTCTTATTTAAAATATATTTTCAAAAATTATTGTTAATAAAAAAATCAAGTTTTAACTTGCTTTTAATTTTACCAAAGGTATCAGACAGAAAAATATTATGTAATAAGATTTCTCTTTTGATGAGTCAGCTGTGGGATGCCTTTCAGCCATGATCTTGTATCTTCCCAAGTCAGTGGTCTCCATGTTCTATTTTCTCATAATTATTTTGAAAAGAGATGATTAATGAGACTAAATCAAGTTTCAAGTTTATTCAAATACATCAGCAAAATAATGACATATATGATGAATGTAAACAAGGAATTAACAAATGAGTTATACTCTTTGTTCATGTTTTGTTTAATTTCTAAGATTATATCATGATCCACAACAGACATGATATGCTTTAATTGGCTATTGGGTCAGTTGAGTGCTTTGTTTAGACCTTGAGCTGTAGATGGTTCTAGGGCTTGGATCCAAGATGTATTCAAATATTTTACTGGAGTAATTTAGACAACTAATCTTTATGATGTCTTTATATCATCTCATTTTCATCTGCATTGATACACATATAGATTGGTTTTGGTGACTTAATTAAAATCTAGTAATTTTCTTTTTGCCCTGCCTGGACTTGTGGAAAGAAAATATTATGGGTTATAGATGTTTATGCTCTGTTATTGGTGTCAGTTATTTTATTTTTTACTTGTGAAAAATAATTAAGCTTTAAATGATGAACTTTTCCGGTTTTTAAAGTAATATCTTTGTTTGTATGGCTATTTAAAAATGCTATTTACTTATGTCTATTTTATTTTTTCCTTATCTAGACCAAGACATTTGGAGGAGGTGGAGGTGGTGCCAGAAGTAATCTCAATATTGGTGCTGCTGGTCACCGAAATAGGGAGGTTTTACAGAAGGAAAAGGCTTCCAAGTCAGAGAGCAAGAACGAAGGTGTCTATAGAGAATTGGTAAGTGTAACGGGGAACGGAGCAGCCACAAAAGAAACAGGATATGTTCTGAATAGCTGCTGCTTCTCTTGTTTTTTTTTTCTTTTTGTTTGTTTGTTTGTTTTTAAATTTCTTCTTTGTATTTTTGTTAGGTGCGATATAAATTACTTTTTTTTCCTGCTGTGGATGGGGAAGTGTAATTATTTGTTTTGTTTGTTTGTTTGTTTTTACTATAAAATGTATGAGGTCATGTTTTCTTTGCCATATTATTTTCTTAAGAGCTTATTCTAATATAGCATAAGCTTTTCTTTGTCTTGTTTTGGATTTTCAGTGACATTTACTATAACTCAGATTCTTCCTTGACTGTCAGTGTGGGAAAACAGGAAGTCAGAATGTTGTGTCAGTGTGACAGTTTCGCTATAGCTATGAATGAAACGTTGAGTAAAAGACAGTTAAAATGGATAGCTGGCTTTATGTAAGTCCTCAGCATAGCTGTTTCTTTATTCCTTTCAGGTTGATGAGAAAGCCCTGAAACACATAACAGAAATGGGCTTCAGTAAGGAGGCCTCAAGGCAAGCGCTGATGGATAATGCCAACAACTTAGAAGCAGCACTGAATGTCCTTCTGAACAGCAGTAAACAGAAGCCTGCTGTGGGCCCTCCTGCTAGAGGTATAGTTCATGTGCCAGCAAGATATGGGAAGGACCAAGGCCAAGGTTTATACTTTGAGGGCTATAGCGTTAGGTAACACTGGTTCTTAGAAGCTGGAGGCTTGGAGACATACAGGTCATGCAGGCTGCTTCTCATCTCTGTATGACTGTGTCTAGTAGTGACTTTTTAATCAGAGTTGTTAGAGGTAAGAGAGAGACCATGATGCACGCTAACTTGTTTTGATGGTTATGTCTAGATCTGTGCCATTTTTATTAAAGACTTACCACTCTCTGAACTTCCTAAAATTAACCAAACAGTATCTTTTACTTGGATAAACTGGTATTGTTTGAGAAATAGATTGAGAAATATCCCTGTACATAGTATAAATAACCATACATATGTATTTTAGTATGTAGACTGATATTCTAAAATTTCTGTGACTGTGTAAGATGCCTTTAAGTTACAGCAGTGTTGACAGTGTTTTACTGTGCACAGATATAATTATGCTAAGCTTGATAAGTCAATCTTAGTTTTTTGTAGAAAGAAAATTCATTTTAAGGTAAAATCTTTTTAAATTAAAAAAAGTGATATGTGTTTATTTCAAGTCTAAGTTCTATGTTCATTTGACATATATTCGATAGATCATATAAAGTAGTAAGATACTTCTTAACAGCTTTATTTAAAGCATTTTTATTGTTAAAGAGATTCACCGAAGCCGGTGAGAAGAAATATCTGTACGTTAGCTACAAGGTTGCTGATTGTGTTTTAGTGATCTCTTTTGCTTTTTACACGCTATGTACGTATGTATATATGTGTGTGCTTTTCAACCTAAGGAAGAGGGAAAGGCAGGGGTCGAGGACGATCAGAAGATGAGGAAGACCTGGGAACCGCAAGACCGTCAGCACCAAGCACGTTATTTGATTTCTTGGAGTCTAAAATGGGAACTCTGAATGTGGAAGGTAGGCTAACCTGAAAACAACATTAAAAAAATATATCAGTTTCTTTTTAAAACAACCACCTCATTCACAGTAGTACAAAATTATTTCTATTCTGGATGGTTGTTTAGACCTTTTATAGTGAATTTCATGTCGCCAAAACATAGGAGAAAGTTTTGATGTTGCATTCTGAGAACAAAGGCCAGCTTACTTAGCTTTTAATTGTATGTGGAGTAATATTACCAAAGTACTCCACCCAACCCTTAACACATGGAAAGTTAGATGTACAAACAGATAGTTGAGTTGGAAAATTTACTGTAGCATGACTTCATATTGCTTACATCATTTCTGAGATTGGTCTGTCTGTTTTCCTCACATGTACCTAAGTGTATGAATCTGTTACTGGGAAATATCCTTTCCCAACTGTTTCCCATGATGTACAGTAATGCGTAACATAAATACTGAAAGGGCCAATAAGTGTGTTAAAGATGTATTTTTTTACAAGTTTAGAATATGAGAAATATTTTCAAATATTGTCTTTAAAATTTTAATGATTAAAATCATGTTATCTTTTAGATTTGCTTTTTAATTCAGCCAAATAAATTTAGAAGTAAAATACTTTTATTTTTAAATTTATTTTTGTGGATATTTTCTTTATTTACATTTCAAATGTTATTTCCTTTCCTGTTTCCACCCAATCCTGGAAATCCCCTATCCCATCTCCGCTACCCCTGCTTCTATGAGGGTGTTTCTCCACCCACCCACTCCTGCCTCCCCGCCCTAGCATTCCCCTACAGTGGGGCATCAAGCCTTCACAGGACCAAGGGCCTCTTTTCCCATTGATGCCCAATGAAGCCATCTTCTGCTACATATCCAGCTGGAGCCATGGGTCCCTCCAAGTATACTCTTTGGTTGCAAACGCTTTTGATACAAAATTGGTCTATATTTCATGAAAACTGGAGTTTATCATTGGATTTTACATTATATATATAAATTTTATATATACAAACTATATATGCAAATATATACTTACTTTTACATATATAGTTTAGATGTATAGATTTTATATATATTATAATATATAAATTATAGAAAAGGCATTTTGAAAATATTTGAAAAAAATGAGTGTTTGAAATAGTTTGTAGAGGATAACTCAGGAGAGCAGTGTTTACTGATAGAAGACTGGCACCTTTGTTTCTATTACTGTGCATCAAATGGCTGGACAGTCTGCAGCCAAGGGTTCCATTGAGTTTGTGAGCTGAGCTGGTGTCGGTGTTCCTCTCACAGGCTCCTGGGCTGTAGGCTGTGAAGTCAGCTCCTCACATGTGCCGGACTGATGTGCTGTGTGGTGGTTGGTTTAGTTTTGCTTCTTATTGCCGGGGCTGCTATCAGCTCCTGCAAACAGTCTTCATGTTGCCACGTGGACAGTGTAAAGATGCTTCCACAGGGTCAGCAGGGGAGTCTGCTGCATCTTCCCGTCTCACTGTTTCCTGACTGACTTCTCAGGATCCTAAGCCTTGCAGCCCCAAGGGCCTAGTCACACCTCTTGATCCGTTCCTCTCTAACTCCTGCATTTGCATCCTAAGGTGTCGCCTAAATCATGACTGTGATTTCATTTCTTTTTAGTGGGATTGAGGGTAGAATTCATCTGTGACTTGGCATATGAAAGTGAAATATTATTGTAGTTTATAACTATGCCAGATCATATCTAATTATCATATTATGATATTTTGTGCTAAGCCTTCTTATTTCATGCATTTTAAAGTTTATATTAAATAAATGATAACATTCACTAAGTAAATAGTTAAATCCTCTTAATATGCATTTCTAAGCTCCAAAGTTGAATTATTGTTTTGTCTCATAAATGGCAGTACGTTTTCAGACATATTTGGAATTTGTAATGATGTTTAGACCTTTATTTGGAAACTTTATTGTCAGAATGAGGCCAACTAGCTGTGTGAATGGGTTAGGCAGTGCTTTAGTCAGGCTGCCATGGAGTCGCTGCTGATTGCCTGTGTCGTGGTTAGTACTGTCTGATCAGACATTGCTTCCATCAACTGCAGCCTGCTGTCCTAGGCTCTAACGATATGGACGCCACAGAGGAGAGATCTGTGTTCCCACACATAAGTATAGAAAGCTGTACAAGAAATGAATATACTCATAGACAGACGTCATTGGGCTTATAGATTTTCTCTGTTCTCTTGGCCGTGAGTTCATGGATACAGTGAAGACCATAGGATTGACGAGAAAGCTTGATTTGTGGTTGTTTTCAAGTGTATTTTTTAAACATAATGTTTTGTTATTCTTTTGTTAGTATACTTTACTAAGTGACAACATTTTTAACTGAAATGGAGTTTATAGGAAAGAGCAGTTGAGACTAGTATCTGATTTTACAATTTCATTGTTTCCTTTTAATTGGAGTTAAGGCTTAGATTATATTACTTGGATTATATTCTAATATGATATCTTCACTGATGACAGATGTTAAACATTTTTCTATGGAACATCTAGGAAGCTTTTCAGGATAATCTTCACAATGTATAATGGATAGATAAGCTTCTGAAGATTGTTATGATTCCATGATTTGGTTTAGGTTTATATCAGCATTGGTATTTGGGTCTTTATAGAGGTGTATAGATTTAGAGCTTCAAGAAATGTTTGTAACTAGGAGGCATAGCTCAGTGATCAGCACTTGCTCAGTAAGCCTGAGGCCCTGAGTTCAATTTTCAGTAATATACAAACTTGCACATATCACACACACACACACACACACACACACACACACACACACACACACACACACACATGCATGTGCACATACATGTACATATAACATACTCCACCAACATGTACACATGCACTTATGTGCATGTCACACATATATGTACATGCATGCATACACACACAAAAAATTCTCATATTATCCTTGAATACCAGAGTTTTCCTTAGCATCTGTGTTTTGATTTTGTTCACGTCAAGCTGTCTCAGGATCTTGTTTAGTTTTAGGATTCCCAAAAGTCAACTGGCTTAGCCAGTGTCTTCAGTTAGTTTCTAGAGCTGTGATAGACACCATGGACGCAAGCAGCTTGGGGAGAAAGGGTCTGTTCACAGTGCATCATGAAAGGAACTCCCCGTAGGAACCTGTAGACAGGAACTGAAGCAGAACCGTGGAGGAATGCTGTTCCCTGCCTTGCTCCCCATGGCTTGCTCAGCCTGCTGTCTTCTGTAGGATCCCCTGCACAGGGCTGGCAGCACCCACACTATTGGGCCCTCCCATAGCAATCACTGATCAAGAGATGCCTCACAGCCTTTCCCAGTGGCCAGTGTGGTTCCCAGCAAGAAGCTGGTTCTGGGTGACTTCCTGTGTCATTTTGGTTATGTACTTCTAAATTAAAGTTATCAAACTCAAAATGCTATAAAATATGAATCTTTTTGGGTTATGACATCATGCTGGAAAGTGGGAGATTTTATTTCTGACCTTATAAGACAGATAACAGTCAAACTGTAGGCATGCTAAGATCACAGGAATACTTACTTATACTTATAACCCATCCTTAATTCATACCATTATGCCAAAATATAGAATACAAATATTTCCAATGTTTTGTTTGACAAATATTGAAGGTGTATCAGATTCTGTAGTGTTTTAAATTTATTGAGGAGACATATTATCTTTTAAGGATAAGTTTTTTTTCTGTTAAATTTAATACAAATTAGTAATACCTTTATTTTCATATATGTAATTCCTCTAGAAGATCCAGGTATGCTACCACTTCTTCAGTTTTATTTTTAAATATTTCCACAGAAGTACCTGATCACTTCTTAGACCATGTCTTCTAGCATTGGCTTTGAAAGCCTTTCCTTCTCAGTGCAGCAGGCAGATGAACCCAGTGCTTCATGCACACGAGCCAAATATGTGAAAACTGAGTTACATCTCTAGTCCTTGAGGAACTGTGACCTGGAAGTGGCAGCCACATAAATACTTCTTCATTCCACATGTTGTTTAACGACTAATTTCTTGTGATTTCCAGCCTGCATATTGTAGAAATCTTAATTATTTTACATGTATTACCTAGGTAGATATTTTCTTAAAGTAATTATTTAGTTAGCCATAAGCTACAGACATCTAGCAGCCAAACTGCCAAAGGACTTAGGTGTTAAGAGAGTATAAAATACCCTGGAAAGAGATTATATGGGTCTGTGCGTTCCTTCCAGACTCCAGCTTCATTAGAACACTTAGCTGGGCTCTTAATTCACAATGCTCTAAGCATACATTCCTCTGAAGTTTTAAAATTTTCTGCATGGGAATTGCATGCCAACTAATTAGTATTAGTTACTTGTGGAAGATTACCTCTGTTGAAGAGACTGCTTTCTAAATTAATGTCATTTTATTGTGAGCGTAATATATACATAATTTTCTTAGATATTTTGTTTTACTAAACACAAACTTACTAAAACATAAGCTTTTCTTTCCCTTTTACTGTTGTAGGGTTTTCTCTATATAAAATGAGGGATGCTATGTACTGAGAACTGCTGTGCTCCAGGAGCCGTGCGAAAGGCTTGCCAACACTAAATGATGTTGTGATTTCTACGTGCTTGAGAAAAGAACTAAAGAACTCATAAGAACTAAGGAGCTAGGATTTGGGATATTTTTTATTTTCCAATTCATAACTTTTTTGACTTGGCATTTCTGAGCAGGTATTTATGTTGGAAAGAGCAGTCAGGAGCTCAGCTTTAAGACATAATAAGTCTGTCCAATCAAGGAGTGAGATCAATAAGCAGTCAGACCCAGGTGCGGAGCCAGCGGAGGCACTGGAGCAGCTCCTGTGAGTGGGAGCAGAGTGAGGAGGATGCTGAGGGAAAGGGGAGGGCACTGTTAGGTGGCTCACACCTGGCTCTCACACAAGGACCAGGCAGGCTGGGAAAGCTGGCCTTTGCATTTTGCTGCTGCTGTGTATACTTATGCCCACCACGTTTGATTTCAGGCTATCGGTGATTTAAAAACTAACTCATACATTTTCATGAAACTTTAAAACTCAGCTTTTGTAAGACGCTCAAGCTGAGTCCCGCACAACCCTGATTGCAGCCTCTCACAAAGGTCGTGAGGTGGCCGGTTTAGAACTCAAGCCAGGGTGTACACGGGAAGGAATCTGACTTAATCCTAAGGGTTGCTGAGATGACACTGTAAAAATGGTCTCTGAGCCGAGACCTGAGGAGATGGCAGAGGGAAAAGGCCTAGAACACATGCACACACTGCAGGGGTTGGGTGAGCATCCAGAACTGAAGCTGTTGGGAGCAAGGCCCTCATTTCCCCCAGAGTACACTCTTCTGTGGTGTAGGGGAGTGGCTGCTGGGAGTTGATGGAGAGGGGGCAGAGACTGTGCTAGGAGCATCACTTAAGTTCTCATTATTTCAGGATTTACTGTGAATTGTGACATATTTGTCCATATTCCTGTGATGTTTGGAGAGAAGGGAGAAGAGTCAACCAAGGTTCCCCAAAAGATGTGTTCTCATTTTATACAGATTTGTTCACATGGTACTTTTTGTTAAAAGTATCTCTGGCAAAAATACTTTGATGATAATTCAGAGTTTTATGAGAAACTTGTAAAGATAACTCACGTTTATCCATGATTTAGAGCTGGTAGCTTGACTGTGTCGGACCTGATGGGCTGGTTATATCCAGCTGTTTACTAATGTTTCCTTGGCCTTACTCAGCTGTTTCAACTTCCTAATCTATACTTCGGAGTGCTGTTATAACTATAGACGAAAGTGCCTTTATTTGTTTTTAAATATCGAGCACATTCTCTAGGTTGAACTATTTATGTACTTACACCTGCAAGGAGCACCAGTGTGGGGTGTATTTCAGGCCTGGCCCTGGCTGGAGAGGAGCCGGACTGTGGATGGATTGCTGTCGGTTACATTGTTTATCAGAATGCTCATGATTTATTAATTCATAACAATGATATGCTTTATAACTTCCTAACAATGGAGTTTTACTTCTTAAGCAAGTTTTGGGCATTAAAATTTTAATAAATTTGTTCATCTTAAGCTTGGTGTTTAGTTTAATATGTATTGTACCTTTGATAGAATTTAATGAGCCTAAGAAAGCAATGTATATTTTTGAATAATTAATGAAGGCCTTATCAGATTAAAAGAAATGGTAATTTATGTGTAATCACTTTTCTGGATTTGGTGTCTTTATTTAGCATAAATGAGTATCAGTTTGGAGATTTTGGAACACACAGTACTTTTCCCTTTGAAAGCAGTAAAGGTGATGTTTTTAGTTAGACATGAGATGGCTGTGTGTTTTTCTCCTTGGAGTATTCTCCCCTGCTTGTTCTACATTTCTTTTCTTTTCTTTTCTTTCTTTCTTTCTTTCTTTCTTTCTTTCTTTCTTTCTTTCTTTCTTTCTTTCTTTCTTTCTTTCTTTCTTTCTTTCTTTCTTTCTTTTTTTTTTTTTTTGGTTTTTTCGAGACAGGGTTTCTCTGTATAGCCCTGGCTGTCCTGGAACTCACTCTGTAGACCAGGCTGGCCTCGAACTCAGAAATCCACCTGCCTCTGCCTCCTGGGTGCTGGGATTAAAGGCGTGTGCCACCATGCTCGGCTCTTGTTCTACATTTCTTATTCTTTGGGGCTCAACTAAAATACAAAGCAGAAGTTCTGAGCAGAAGTCTTAGCATAATAATCTATCTCCCTTGAGACTTTGGTTAATTTAGGTTACTTTAGTTACTACATGAGTGTATTGTTGTTCGCCTCTTCCAATTATAAATAGCTACCACAGCATAGAGAGGGTTGTGGTGCTGTCCTGTGCCTGTGTGTAGTGACGAGCAGTGTTGACATCGTCTGCTTCAGTGTTCACTAACTCGCATGAGTATCTGAAAGAAATAAAGAGCTAAGCATCCCTGTGCTAGTTTTCCCATCAGAACTCTGCTCAGGGATAGGGCTACGGTTACCCCCAATGATAGTTGTAATTCCACGTGCTCTTATGCATTTTGAGGTTAAGTTTCCCTAATTCTGTGATAAGGGTTACTTCTTAGATGAAGAAACTGAGGTGCTTGTGAGTTTGGGGGACAAAGACTAGGAAGCGGGAGAAGCTCTTTATTTGGTTTGCAGCTCAGCTCTTTCTATGCACGGGAGAGAGCGGTGTTAGACACTTACTTTGTATGTGTGCTACACTAGTCTTTCCTATAATCATTTGTGCACATCTGAGTGTGCTCCAGTGTGCTCTAATGCACTCTTCACCCTCAGAAAGCAGAACGCAAGGTGGCACTTTCTCTTTTGCCCTTAGCTTAGCAGAGGTGAACGCATTAATCAGGTAATTGAAACTTGGGGTTTGTCTCACTTTGAAGTTTTCAGTAATTCTTTGAGCAAGTATTTACTGAATGTCTCCAGTTTGCTTGAATCTATGGTTGTGAAACACTGGAGGAAATAACTGAGTACGACCTGGACAGACACGGTATAATCTCTGTAAAAAAAATACACACACACACACACACACACACACACACACACAAACATACACACATACAACTTTATATATACAAGAGTATGTAATGTGTGTTCTAATATCTTCAAATTGATAGTCATTTATATTAAATAAAACCACTAAATATAAATATATATATTCCTAAATATAAAATCAATCTGCTCAGTCCATGTATGTATGTATGTATGTATGTATGTATGTATGTATGTATGTGTATATATATGTATGTTACAACAATTTAAGAGGCCATGAATTTGAGACTGGAGTGGGGGTACATGACTGTGGTTGGAAGGAGGAAAGGGAAAAGAGAAAAATTATGTAGTTATATTTTAATTTTGAAAAATAAAGAGTTGTATTCCAAAATTTGAGGGGTATTAAAAGCTTTTATAATTAAAAAACACACCAGAATAAAAGAATAAAAAAGCTTGTGGCACTGAACTGAACGAGCCAGCTGTGTTCACTGACTTGAAAGATGTTGGGAAATACTTCTAATCTCGAAGTAGGCTACAGCTCCTGAGGGTAGAGACTGTTGTTGTGTATGGAACATTTCAGTTTCTGCATTATATTAAAAAGTAATGTCTGAGACTTCAGCAGTTGCTGTGTGTGCAGGTAGCATTACTCTACATTTTCATATCTCTAGTGATAGGATAGTGAGGGTTTTCAGTCTCTAAAAATGTAAAGATACATGCATTTTTTTTCCATTTTTTATTAGGTATTTAGCTCATTTACATTTCCAATGCTATACCAAAAGTCCCCCATACCCACCCACCCCCACTCCCCTACCCACCCACTCCCCCTTTTTGGCCCTGGCGTTCCCCTGTACTGGGGCATATAAAGTTTGCGTGTCCAATGGGCCTCTCTTTCCAGTGATGGCCGACTAGGCCATCTTTTGATACATATGCAGCTAGAGTCAAGAGCTCCGGGGTACTGGTTAGTTCATAATGTTGTTCCACCTATAGGGTTGCAGATCCCTTTAGCTCCTTGGGTACTTTCTCTAGCTCCTCCATTGGGAGCCCTGTGATCCATCCATTAGCTGACTGTGAGCATCCACTTCTGTGTTTGCTAGGCCCCGGCATAGTCTCACAAGAGACAGCTACATCTGGGTCCTTTCGATAAAATCTTGCTAGTATATGCAATGCTGTCAGCGTTTGGATGCTGATTATGGGGTGGATCCCTGGATATGGCAGTCTCTACATGGTCCATCCTTTCATCTCAGCTCTAAACTTTGTCTTTGTAACTCCTTCCATGGGTGTTTTGTTCCCAATTCTAAGGAGGGGCATAGTGTCCACACTTCAGTCTTCATTCTTCTTGAGTTTCATGTGTTTAGCAAATTGTATCTTATATCTTGGGTATCCTAGGTTTGGGGCTAATATCCACTTATCAGTGAGTACATATTGTGTGAGTTCCTTTGTGAATGTGTTACCTCACTCAGGATGATGCCCTCCAGGTCCATCCATTTGGCTAGGAATTTCATAAATTCATTCTTTTTAATAGCTGAGTAGTACTCCATTGTGTAGATGTACCACATTTTCTGTATCCAGATACATGGATTTTTATATAAATTCTTTATATTTTAAGTGAAAACAGTATGAGAGTATAAATTTTATTTTCTAATGCATCTGAATACTCTCTTTTATAACGTTGTTATTAAAGTTTTTAATAAAGCATTCTTCCTGCCCTACTTACAAGAACAGAACAAGCAGAAAACTAAAGTTAATATTCTAAGTAACAGTGTTCATTTGTGGCAATAAGAATGAATATATCAGCAGTTCTCAACCTGTGGGTCATGAACCCTGAAAGAATATAGTAAAACATACCTGTGTATACTATGATTCATAATTGTAGCAAAATTACAGTTACGAACTAGCAATGAAAATATTTTATGTTTGGGGGTCATCACAACATGAGGAACTGTATTAAAGGGTCACAGCATTAGGAAAGTTGAGAACCACTGGTGTAGCCGGGCAGTGGTGGCGCACGCCTTTAGTTCCAGCACTTGGGAGGCAGAGACAGGCGGATTTCTGAGTTCGAGGCCAGCCTGGTCTATAGGGTGAGTTCCAGGACAGCCAGGGCTACAGAGAAAAACTCTGTCTCAAAAAAAACGAAGGGGGGAAAAGAAGAAGCAGCAGCAGTGGTGTAAATAGACACAGGCGTCTCATTGAAGTCTAGGGCTTTCCTGGATATTGATGCATAAACTTATTAACATAGTTATAGATAATGATCAAAATAATATTTACTGAGAGTTTATTCAAGACATACTACTCTGAATATTTTACAGATATTTGAAGTACATATTTATTTATTTGTGTATTTATTGATTTTTAAGATGAGACTACGAAAAGTTAAATATCTTGCCTAACATTATAGAAGCACTGGATGGCCGACCTATGATATACAACCTCCGTACTATGCTTCGTCTAGGTGCTGACTTTTAAAGCTTTTAAACGTTAGCCCAGTTTTTCCCAGTGGCTTCAGTTTTTCTGCTTGAATGTAAAATGCTGATGGTCTTAGGGCAGCGTTTAGCAGTCCTGACATCCAAATGTAGCTTTCAGGCATCCAAGAGGCTTTGGCACTTTCTGGACCTTGCTAGCGTGAACAGTAACTATCTCACTGGCTGCTTTCTGTTTAGCGTTTGTGGGCATGCACACTGGCATACTGAGAAGCCATGGGCTTTAGATCCAGTAAGGGTTTAGTGTAGCTATAAGGCTCCACACTCTCTGGGTGGGATTCAGTTGAAGCATATTACTTTGACTCTTCACTTATAAATAATACCGTGTGTTCAAGATATAGGTGTAAGTAGTGGGTACACAGATTCAGTTTTTAAAAAAATTCCTTTTAAAAACATTTCTATTTCTCATATAATATATCATGATTTTGGTTTTCACTCCATTATATATAAGGTGAGATAAAGCAAAGCTAACACATGAGAGTTGGACAAACAGACAGAAGGAAAGAGCACAGGAAAGAGACCCACTCCATGCACACACTGGACTCCCCTAAGAACACTGACCTGAAGGCCATAGTATATACAAAGGACCCAAAGAGCTAAAGGAGCACTCCTCCCCCCCCCCAAAAGAGACTAGAATAAAGTAAAAGGTAATTTTCTTTAGATGACAGAGATACCTGACATGTCACCATGAGACAGGGAACCACTGAGCTCAGTTTTTCAGTTGCCATCTACTGCTGGGCACGGAGCCTGCCCTTGAGAGTCAGTCTCCTGAGAGGAAACTACGTCCTCATGCGCAGGTGGTTGTCAGTTGGAGTTTTCTTCAGAATTAGGAATGGGCCAATGTGTCCACTTCTTACATTCTAGGACCCAAACTGATGACGAGCCCTTTAGTCCCCGTGCATGCTGCCTCAGTCTCAGTGAGTTCCTGTGGGCCTCGTTCAGGTTGAGGTAGAGGGTCGTTCTCTGGGGTTCTCTATTGCCTACGGCTCTTACACTCTTTCAGCATCCACACTGACAGGTTCCCTGGGACCTGAGGGGATTTGACAGAAACCTCTCATGTATGGCTAAGTGTTGGAAGGTAGTTTACTTTCTTCATAATGTCTGGATGTGGGTCTCTGTATTTCTTCCTGTCTGCTACAGGAGGAAGCTTCTCCGACGGCTGAGCGAGACACTCTTTGATGTGTATGGCAGAATGTCTTTAGAAGTCATGTAGTGCTTTGTTTTTAGACCTGTATATTTGGTTTTACACTAGTTCTCTAGCCTATCAAGTCTCAGGTTCTTGGACACCCAAGCAGTGTTGGGTATTATGGGTGTCATTTTGTAGCGTGCCCCTTAAGTCAAATTAGAAATTGGTTAGTTATTCTCACAAATGTGAGCTACCATTGCATTGGCAGATCTTGCAGACAGGACATGTTTTAGATCAGAGGATTTGTGGCTGGGTTGGTGTTTACACTTCTCCTTTGGTAGCCTGCAGAGTACATTCCTATACCAAAGACACTAGCAAATATGACGAAGGCTCTATGTAGTCACCAGTTCAACATTGCCATGTTCAGTGACTTATGTAGGTGTTGTCTTCAGCACTGGAGTCTGGCTGATGGTTTATGGAGGGCAACCGATAGTCTTGAGAACAGTCCAGCTTTTGTTTTTTGTTTTTTGTTTTTTTTTTTTTAGGCGGGGTGGGGGGGAGGGAGAAGGGTTGGGGAAGAGGGTTCACATGGGACCCTTTTGGGTGACAACTCAATTAGGTGTAATTAATTGTACTGTACACATCTCTTGGTGATGAGCTGTCTGGTTGCCACACTGCCTTCCCCATCATTTGGTCATTTGTTTTGAATCACCTTCATGTGTATATATGTATTTTAGGAGGCTTCTACTGTGATATGTTTGCACATTACCCCACACATAGCTTGTAACCATACCTCTCCTCTTTGGAGTCCCTCCCTAGTCACCTTCAATTCATTTATATGGTTTATTATTTACATTTATTGATATATATGTACATATATATACATATATACATACACACATAGATAGATTAGATAGATAGATAGATAGATAGATAGATAGATAGATAGATAGATAGATAGATAGATAGATAGATATAGGACCATTCTGGCATTTCTGTGATGAAGCCCCGTTGATCACAGTGGATAGTATTTTTGATGTGTTTTTAAGTTCAGTTTGCAAATCTTTTATTTAGAATGTTTTCATCTATGTTCATAGAGGAACTGGTCTGGACCCTGCTTCTTTGCTGGGTCTGATGAATTGGACAGTGTTTCTCCTCTTTGTAGTTTGTGGAATAGTTTGAGGAGCTTTGGCATTAACTCTAGAATTCTGCACTGAAACTGTTGGCCTGGGGTTTTTGTTGTTGTTGTTTTTTGCTTGTTTAGAGAGTTTTAGTGAATAGTTCTATTGTACTAGAGGCTATATGTCTGTTTAACCGTATCTGATTTGGATTTAACTTTGATAAATGGTTTTATTGAGAAAATTATCCACTTCCTTTAGAAATTTTGAATTTGGTGGAGGTGTATGGGTTTTTAAAGTCTCTGGATTTCCTCAGGGTCTGCTGTTCCCTTTTCATCTTTAGTTTTGCTAGTGTGGATCATCTCTCTCTGCCCTTTAGTTAATTTGCTAAGGATTTGACATGCTTTCTGATTTTCTTAAAACACCAATTCTTTGGTTCACTAAGTCTTTGTATTTTCTTTTTTAATTTTTATTTCTTGTTTATAGATTTCAGCCCTAAGTTTGATTGTTTTTGCTATCTACTCCTTTTGGGTGTAGTGTCCTTTTGCTCTAGAGCTTTAGGTTACACTGTTTAGTTGGTAGTGTAAGGTCACTCAGTTTTGATTTGATTTTTTTTATGTAGGTTCTTAGTGCTATGGACTTGTCACTTAGAACAGCCCTTTTTGTGTCCCATAAGTTTGGGTATGTTCTGTATTCATTTCATTTGATACAAGAAAGTTTTTAAATTTCTTTCTCTCTTTCAGTCCAGACTCATTTTCATTCAGTAGTGAGTTGTTGGATTTCTGTGGGTTCCTAACCTTTCTGTTGTTTCTAGTACACAGATTTAATTTCTGGTGGTCAGAGAGGATGCAGAGTGTTATTGCAGCTTTCTTGTTTCTGTAGGGATTTACTTCGTGTCTTAAGTCTCTTTTCATTTTTGGAGAAAGCTTTGTTCAGTTCTGAGAAGAAAGTATATTCTTTTGTGTTTGGGTGAAAAGTTCTGTATATATCTGTTAGGTCCATTTGGTTTATTATATCATGTGGCTCTAGAATTATCAGTTTAGACTGCATTACCTCTCTATTGCTGAAATTTGGGTATTGAAGTCACCCACTCTTCCTGTGTCAAGGTCAGTATGTGACTTAAACTGTAGTAGTGTTTCTTTAATTAACTTGAGTACTCTTGTGTTTGGCGAATATGAAGAACTGCAATGTTCTATTGGTGGAGTTTTCTTTCTGTTGAGTATGTAGTGTTCTTCTCCAACTTTTCTAATTAGGTATGTTTTGAAGTCTTATTTTGTCAGATATTAAAAAGGCTACATTAATTAGCTTGCTTCTTAGATCCATTTCCTTAAACTATTTTTTCCATTCTTTTACGTTGAAGTGATGTCTATCCTTAATGTTAAAGTTCCTTGAATACAACCAAAGGATGGATCCTGGTTTTGTATCCATTCTGTTAGTCTGTGTCTTTCTTTGGTGAATTGAGACCATTGATGTTCAGAGTTAACAATCTGAAATTGCTGGTGTGTTTCCCCACCACCTCTCTTACTTTGCCGACCTGGGGTAGTTACTTCTTGGTTTTCCTTGGATGTGATTGATCATTTAAGGTTGAAATTTTTCTTCTAATGCTTTGTGTAGAGCTGGATTTGTAGACAGATTTATTTTTATCGTGTATTGATTCCCCTTTCTCAATTTTTGTCATTGAAAGGTTTTTTGAATATAGCTGTCTGGCCTGGCAGCTGTGGTCTTGTAGCATATTTAGAACATCTGCCCAGGATCTTCTGGGTTTTAGAGATCCCATCAAAAAATCAGGTGTTCCTCTTTATACCTTTATATGTCACTTTGTCTTTTCCCCTTTCACTTCTTAATATTCTTTCATGGTTTTCACATTTAATGTTTTAATTATTATATGTTATGGTAAATTTCTTTTCTGGTCTAGTCTGTTTGCTATTTTGTATTCTTAAGCTCTTTGTTAAGCTTGAAATTTTTCTTCTATCATATTGTTGAAAATATTTTCTGTGTGTATGAGCTAAGTGTCTTCTTGTATTTCTGTTGTTCTTAGATTTGGTCTTACCATAGTGTTTCAGATATCCTGGATGTTTTAAGCTGGAGTCTTTTAAATTTATCATTTTCTTTAAATGGGGTATCCATTTCTTCATTATACTTTTGCTGTTTAAGATTCTTTCATCCTGTGTATTCTGTGGGTGAGGTTTGCCTCTGTGGCTCTTGTTTGTGTTCCTAAATTTTCCATTTCCAGTTTTCTCCCAGATTGGGTTTTCTTTTGTTGGTTCTTTTTTCACTTTGAAGTCTTGAATTGTTTTACTCATTTCCTTCCACTTTTGTTTGTTTCTTAGACTTCTTTAAGGGTCTCTGTCATATTCATAAAGGGTATTTTGAGGTCATTTCCTCATGCCTCAGCTATATTGCAGGTTTCAGGGCCCAGTGTTATGGCTTTGCTGGCCTCCAGTGGAGACATACTAGCCTGGCCTTCATTAATTATGTTTATATGCCAGTGTCTAGCCATCTGGGTATGGGGAGGTTGTAATTCTAGGTACTGATAGCTGGTCTTGTCTCTTTTGGTGGGTGTCTTGTTCTTTGGTTTCTGTTGCTCTCTCTGTTTCTTAGAGTGTGTTGCCTGGTAGGAACAACTTCTGGGATCCTGATAGGTGTGGACTCTGTGGGTTTGGGGTAAAATTGTTCCTGGTTAGTGAGAGCTGACAGTCAAGAATGTGGATGGGGACTGAGATTCCAAAGCAGGGTGTTCCAGTAGGATGTACCTAGTCCCCTGGGAATGGAGTCAGACAGTGTGGAGTGGCCCTAACAGGCAGTCACCTACAGAGGTGGTGGTGAGTCTGAAGGATCGGATGTAGAGAAGAGGGAGTAATCATGATCTTCAGAAAAGCTCCTTGCTTCTGTGGCCTGAGTGGCATGTGGGTTCCCAGGCAGTGCCTTCTAGAGTTGTGGCCTGGGATAATAGGATGAGTTGGGAGGAAGGCTAAAGCAGATCTGTTTGGATGCACTAGAGTAGGAGGCAGACAGTAGGGGAGGCTACAGTAGTCTGCTTCAGAGCTGGGGATAAGACTGCAAGGTTGGATTTAGAAGAATGGAGTGAGGGGTGAAATCTGTAATTAGCCTGCCTCCTCTCCTGGCCTGTGTGGCCTGAAAGTTCTCTGGGAATGCCCACTGGCCTTGGGGGCTGGCATAAAGCAACAGTGTGGGGCAGGAAAGTTTGGAGGGGAAGATCTGTGCAATCCACGGGTATAAGGGAGGGCAGGGGAGGGGGAAGCTGCAGCAGTGGCCCACTGCAGAGCTGGAAATGAGACTGCGGGAAAGGGAAAGAGCTACAGTCAGCCTATCTGCTTAGCTGGCTATAGATCACAGAGTCAGATGCTAATGGATATTCAAATATTACCTTAAAATGAAGGTGTAGCTGCCACTGTAGATTGAATAGTTTGCAAAGAAGTATTCATACTGTAAGGTGCCTGTTTAATTCAGCATCCTTAATACTGATAGAAGTAGTTGATTTTTTTTGATTTATTTACTATTATATCTAAGTACACTGTAGCTGTCTTCAGATGCACCAGAAGAGAACATCAGATCTCATTACAGATGGTTGTGAGCCACCATGTGGTTGCTGGGGTTTGAACTCAGGACTTTCGGAAGAGCAGTTAGTGCTCTTAACCACTGAGACATCTCTCCAGCCTGAAGTAGTTGATTTTTGACAATAGTCTCTTTCTGGATGATTCTTGAATTTAATACAGTGCTGTAACCATTTTAGTTGTTATAAACATAAATTTTAAAATGCATGACCTGCATAACAGTATTCACTACAGTTCATGCTAGCTCACAGCAATGCTCCTGGTTACCTTTTCTTCTTCTTCTTCTTTTTTTTGAGCTGTTATTGTGTTCATGGTTTGTCTATTTTACAATACTATTCATCATATTCTGCTAATCTTTCCTGTATTCTGCTATGTAATCTTCAATGTTCCATGTATTTCCAGGAAGATTCCATTTTAAAATCAGAAGCATTAAGATTAAAAAAAAATCCTCAAATGCTTCTGCTACTTTTTTAATACTATTTTCTTTTGGCTAAGGTTTAACAGCTCATGAATTTATTTTTTCATATACATTTGTATTACTGGATCTGTTATAGATTAGTGTCTGGTGCTGTTTGGAGTGTTACAGTTTGTATTCCTGCTTCTCTGTATGAGTGGCAGAAAGTACCTGGATTCTGACTATAAAACTGAAGCCACTTACAGGACGGAATGACTTGGTTCCCTCCCCTGATGCTTACTGTGGGTGTAAAGGTTGTTTAGATAATAATGTAAATATTTTCAAGGAATGTCTTCTCTGCCAAGGTTAATGCTCCCTGGTAATCAGAGACAGCTGGAGTCTGGGAGGTGAGGGTGTGTCTAATGTATCAGCGAGATGGTAGAATGCTGTGACCTTCAGGACAGCCCTTAAGGCAGTGGGAATCCTAAAAACATGAGATTAAAAATATATACTTTCTCAACTACACAAAATGTAAGGATTCAATATGAATTGTGTAAAGAGCTTCACAGATCTAAAGAGATAGCTACACTGAGAGCCAGCTTGGCAGAAAGTTATTAAGGAAGGACATTTAGATTGATCCCAAGGCAAGAATCCCACCCAGCTAAGTTTTTTTTGTTTATGCTTATAAAGCCAGGTAGA